>NC_028639.1:68341006-68467078 GCF_001406875.1 Solanum pennellii
GGTGGAGGAAGGTCAAGGATGATGTGAAAAAATAAAAATTTTGAAATTGAAAATATTTTTTTAAATTGATGCTTTTCCAAAAAAAAAAAGTAATTTTAAATTGGAGGAGAGCTATGGAAAATGTTTTCCTTATTTTTTTTAAGGAAGTCATTTTCCTTAATTTTGAGGAAAATGAGTTGATTTGGAAAACATTTTCCATAACTTTTGTCCCAACCAAACATGGAAAAATTGGAAAACATTTTGCAGAAAATGTTTTTCTTCATACCAAACACACTCTTAATGTCATATAAACACGATCAATAATTAAAAGAATTTAGTACATTAAATATTGTTGAATTTAAAACTTTAATTAATAACAAATTAAATAGAAGGGTTTATCATATAATTACAACAAGTATAATGATCAATACCTTATAAGTATGATAACTTATTCTACATGTTTGATAAACATCTAAACTTCTTATAAGTGAAGTTTTTATAAATCCAAAACGATAAATTGATCCGTCCCAAATTATAATGTTTTTTCCCTTATTACCACTTTTAGTTTAATTAATATCTATTTATTGTATTGTATTTCTAATTTTTAAAATAGCTTCTAGAGAATATTCAAAAAGGTAAAATAGTGGAAAGTAACATCTTAATTTTTGTTTTTTAATATTTTTTTAAAAAGATTTTTGTTATTCTCATCCAACGATATGAACTAGATAAAGTAACATTCGTTATTAATTTAAGTATTTCAATACAATCACATAATTATTTATTTATAAAATGGAAAATAGTAAAAAAAACTCTTATATTATTTGAAAATGGAAATGAATAAAAATATCTTTAACTAATAGTTTAATCTAAAAGAGTCTTTGTGTCATTAAAAATTTTAATTCAGAAACATCTTTACTAATTTGATCCGAAGAAATATTTTAAATATGTGATGAGAGCATAACGTAAAAGCCAAAAGGAGATATTGAATTGTACGGAAACAATATGTAGAAGAACAACATTGTTTAGTGTGGGATGGTGTGTGTGCTACTGCTCTCAAATTTAATTTGATTCTTTTTATTTTCCACAAAGGGTCGGCTTTTGTTTTAAAAAAAAAACACGGCTGTTTTTGGGACCCATTTTCCTTGGGCAACTCTTTACCCAGAAAAGTCTCACTCTCTCTCTCTCTCTCTATATATATATACACACACTTTGGATTAATTCTCATTCATAAAAAATTATCATCTTAACATTTATTCCTTTTTCAGTTTTCTAAATATAGCTTAGTTTTCATGAATGACATAATAATGTCTAATTCTGAGGATTTAGGCGCCCACAAAAGTAATTCAGATGATGAGCTGCTTTTCTCTTCACCTACGTAAGTCAACTCTGAATCATTGCTTGATTTTATACTGAATATACTTGCTCAACTAAACCAAAGATTCTGTTTTTATTTTGATTAGCTTGATGTTTGCTTTAACTAGTAATTTATGTTTCTTTACTTGTATTTAGTATGAAGAAAATGTTGGAAGTGATGATGATCCAGACTTTTGACCGTGTTCTAAACCCAACCTTGGAAAAATTGATTCGTAATGTTGTAAGTATACTACTTTACTCAATATTCAAATGTATTGGATCTTTTCTACTTGTTTCGGGTGAATCCACACACATATATATATATATAAATCTTTTGATTAGTTATGTGGGCGTTTGAATCGACTCGCGAACATAAAAGAAAAATGTTTTAAGTCGAAATCCAATTTTAACTTTTACTAAAAAGGTTTATTCATATTTGTGATAATCCTGACTACAGAGCCCTAACCATATAACAGCTTTGAGTTTTAATTTGATGTAAATGGATTTTAATCCAGTGGAGAATTAATATTGGGAAAACCATGAAATGGTGAATTATTCATCTTATGTTAGGCAGGGGGGAACTGCTGCTAATCTGTCGTATGAGAATTTTCACGACTTAAAAGCTGAAATTCCGAATTAATATGGTGGCATGTTGTTTTGGAAAACTTTAGTTTTTCAATTTTCAAAAAAAAAAAAGCTACCTAAAACATGAAACTAGTCTAGTGATCAATATTAACTATCAGTGGTTTAATTGCTTCAGAAAATTTATACTGCAGGGGATTTAGTAGTTAATACGTTGTTGTTCGTATTCCAAAGGTCTTTTTTTGTAATATTTATCATAGCCAGATAGAAGGATGGTTTTGTGCTGAAAAACGATTTTCTTGAGCCGAGGGTCTTGGAAAACAGTCTGTCTAACCATTCTCTCCATACTCCATTTGTGGGACTACACGGGGGTATGTTGTTGTATTCCAACAACTTCTTCTAAGTGTACTTTCTCTGTCCAGGTAAAACATGAACTTGAATTGGCAGAGAAGAAGTTTTTGTTCACAAAGGGGTAAGGATCATTCTCTGTGTTATTCTGTATTCCTATTCCCATTTAGTAGGTGATAGTGTCACAATCAATTATTATCGTGAATCTCGTACCTGAGACATCATTGTTCTCCAGAAACCCTGAAAAAGATATTCAAGCTCCTAAACCAAGAATCTTGAAGTTGATGTTCTTGTCGGAAGTATCTGTTCCTGTACTTACCGGAAAGGAAATTAAAGGAGAAGGAGGTAATGCTATTGAATTGGTCTTAGTTGATGATAACACTGGAGAAATTGTTGAATCTGGACCAGAAGCATCAGCTAAAGTGGAAATTGTTGTTCTTAGGGGAGAATTTGGAGATGATGATGGAGGTAATTGGACAGTAGAAGAGTTCGGTAGTAATGTTGTGCGAGAGAGGGAAGGAAAAAAGCCTCTTCTAGCAGAAACTGTACATGTGAGACTTAATAAAGGCATTGGTTCTGTAGATAAAATCAAATTTTCACATTCTGCAATTTATATGAAGATGGGGATGTTCAGGCTAGGTGCACGATTTGTTGACACTTTCAATAGCATTCAAGTAAAAGAAGCAAGGACTGAATCTTTCACTGTCAAGGATGGGCGCCAGCAATGTAAGTAGCTTTTCTATTTACTCAATAAGGGCAGATAAAGGAGGCTTGCAGGGCTAATATTTGTTTTGTTGTACTTCTTTTTCGATTTCTCAACTTACTTTTCTCTAACTATGTGTGGTGATGAGGCACAATAGGAAGATAAACCTGCGCAATTAAACCATTACAGGATCTAACATGTTAGAATAGCTACTGATTACTGCTGGTTCTATCTGTGCAGATCATGAGAAGCACGATCCACCATCTCTATCCGATGGGGTACACCGGTTAAAAAACATAGGTAGAGGCAGTAAGAATCGCCTCTGTGATGTAAATGTCCGCACTGTAGAGGACTTTCTGATTTTGCTCCTAAAAGACAGTGAGCGACTCAAATGTGTAATTCACTATGCCCTTTACCTTCTTAAGTTTCACTATATAGTGCTTGCTACCAGTATAAACATGCTTATTTGAACTGCATGCTAAAACTTAACCCTAAAAACTTACTAACTCATGGATTGATGCTGTCAATTTTAACCTTGTATTGGAACTTAGCATTAAAATAAATAGTGTAAAACTGAATTAACCATCATACAGTGCATGTTTCACCTTTATTACAATCTAAAGCTAATGACATATTTTGTTGATTTTCAGGTACTTAATCTAAAGCCAAAGATGTTGGAGGAGACAATTAGCCATGCTCGGAGATGCATAACTAATGAACGGACATACTCGTATATTGACTTACAAGAAAAAGAAGGGGTGGTTTTTAACATTGTTGGAGAGGTGCAGGGACTTATTCTAGGGGGTCAATATCTACCTATGCATCTATTATCTGACAGTGAAAAGGCATGATTTTTTAGACCAAAACTTTTGCTGTTCTCTCTTTTGTTTTGTTGCTTGTTGCTCATATTTGTTGCTGTTTTCGTCCTATTTGTGTTTGAAATTGACAGACTAATGCTCAGAGGCTGCTCGTATCTGCATGTGAAAATTGGGATCATGTAGCAACAGTTGATAATGAGACATTTTTTATGCAATATCCTTCTCAAATATTGCCAACCATGAACCCTTCGAATTCTCCTAGCCGAGAGGTTCCTAGCACCAGTAATAAAATTGAGAATCTTAGAACTAGTGATGGACACTGTTCTACCTCTTTTCAGCGCAATGTTTCATCCGTCATTCCTGCCAGAGTTGCAAGTGGAATCAGTCAGAACGATCCTGATTCTGTCAGTATTAGTAACCAGGAGTTCTCTAACTCCCCAATATATAGTCCTTTAGTCCAACATTTTTGGATTGATCAATGCAACTACCAGTTAGAAGACATATATTTTGGATTTGATACTCATCAACCACATGATGCTTCTGCCTCTACGGTAAATGTGCATAACCGGTGGAAAATGTTGCTTAAAATCTTTAGACAGTCCTCAATGAGAAGAAGAGCTGCAGCATTAACGGATATTCAACCTCTGAAGAAGCAGAGAGTCTTTTGATTCTATTGCTTTATACTGTTAGTAATCAGTTCAATAGCAGGTGCATAGTTCCCTAGTGATGTTGCTGCTTGCCAAAAATATTATTAACTTTGAAGAATGAGTTTTGACTACTCTGGTTATGTTATGCAGTTGAAACTTGAAAGGATAGATCTCAGAGTTCCTCATTACAAACAAAGGCAGCATAACCTTCCACTGCAGATTCTAGTTACTTGTAGTTCTGGTGCTGTAGTAGCTGGGATTCAACATTTGAGAAGGCATCTTGAAAGTCTAATATAGTTATATGTTAGAATGTCGAAAATATAGGTATATGTTCTGAAGTGGTTAGATTCATTTTATATCTTGGTTAAAATATTAGAATATTATTGATGATCATCTCATGATTTCGAGTCCCAATTATTAAGAGTGTCTTTGTTTCATGAAATCTTAACTCCTGAGTATATAAGTAGGTGTAGCCAATATGAAAGGGGGTTGAAATAATACTTGGTGAGGCAAGATTATATGTTCATATTACACCTCCTATATCTTCTTCGTTATCAGGTACTAAACTTTGTGTATTTTGGAATTCATTGTATATAAGTTCCTTTCTGTCTCATCGATTCTGATATCCTCAAGTACTACCCACTCTTAATACATAGTACTACTCTGCCTTCTCTATTTAATTTTTCCTTTTGTTGACTGAATTAACTGACTAAAAAAAATCATACCTGTTTGGGCGGGTCATGATTTCATGGGCTGATGTTGCCACCTCTGGCCTTGACAGGGTAGAAAGTTATTGATCGCGGTTAGTATTCTCATCAGCAATGATGTGATGAACTAACGAGCCTGATTATTTAATGAGCTTCCATTTATAACCAGTTTGACATGTCTTAAGTATGAGCATTACCAAAAAACACCAAGGTAAATGAAGAAGCAGCTTTTGATGATCAAATTTAGATTCTGAAACATGGAACTCCGCATGATTAGTGATAGATTTTACCCTTAATGCCATGACTAACACTGGTGAGATGAATTACATCTGGCATTCACCTGTCAGCAGAACATAGGACATGACATTACACGACAAGGTATGCAGGATTTTCAAAACAACAGAGAGAATCCTTTTGTGTTAAATCCCGTTTATTGAATCAGTTTAGAGAGTATCTTATTACATTGTTGATTCTGTATACTCAAGTATATGCTATATTCTTGCAATTCGAAACAACTGCTCTGTATATAATTCTATAGTAATTGCTAAAAAGACTAAAGCAACTGTAAGGTCTTCCGGATTTTTTCACCATATCAGCCTCAGCAAGAGCGTAGAAGTAGATCTGACTCCATTAATGAACACCTGCTGGAACTCCTACATTTTGCAAGCCTTGCTGTCCTTACACATTTCCTCCTTTATGCAAAGAAACAACAAAGGTAAGATTTTAGTTGTCTGTAGACTATCCTATGTATCAAACACGAAAACTTATGCTTTATGCGTTGAAGGATCTATATCAGGTTTGCTTTCTGCCAGAAATTGAAAAGAATATAATCTCAGTAGGAAATGTTATATTACACATTTCCATGTGTCATGCATGAGATTCAAAAATCTAAACTGGAACTTGCTTCAACACTAACAGGAGAAAGAAACTGAATGTATCTAATAGGTTCAAATGCTACTCACGGATCTGAAGCTAGTATAAATACGACAGCCTGCACATCAATTGAAATGCTGAGAAAGGTACTCGTGTGATAAATACATTGACTGGCAGGGACAACGACAGGTCTTTCGTGATGATTATGCATATACACTACCCTTCAAAAAGGTATGAACAATGACAGCTACACAACTTAGCTTAAAGGGGACATTATAGAGCTCACCTTCTTCCTTCGTGCCTTCAGAACTTCTTCTAAAGATGGTCGACCTGTAACAAGAAATACAGCTTCAGGAAATTGTTTTTAAGGCTATAAGCCATTAGATATATTGGATGGCTTTCCGAAGTGCAGCATGATGACATGCTTGATAAGATGGAATGTAAACTGCTTAAAGAAACTGAAACAAAATACTACTGTACATTGTGATATACTAAAATAGATGTCTATAATTTGTGTATGCATGTGAACTAGATAGGGAATTAAGAGTTCAACATGAGCTAGATCCATCTGCTCTTTGTCTCCGACGCTTTTTTGTACAGGTTATTTGGAAGATACAGTGAGATGGGATTTAACCTGTTACTTGAAGACGATATTTTGCCCAAACTCCATACACAGTATCAGCAATAGTTGCAATCTGCAAATCACAAGCTTTCATGAGAACATGTCAACTAGTGTGATACAACAATATATCATATCAAGAATTGAAGAGGACTTACAGGTTCATATTTTGTAATTGCATAGACCCATCCTAAACCAACTGCTTCATACAGCCGTCTAAACGCCTAAACCAGTTACAAAAGAGAAGAAAAAATTGTGAAATTTCAAATATGAAGGAGAAAATTACAAGTATCTAATAGTATGGCACACCTCAACATCTGTAACCACAGTTCCATCTGATAGTATAGCATGAATTCTTCCCATAACCTAAAAAATATGGTGACATATACACTAGATCATTACTTCATGAAAAGTAAGAAAACAGAAGCGAGCTCGAGCAATTCAAATTAGGTACTTGTTATATAATTAAAATGGATGTATTAATGATTTAACTTACACTAGATACAATGCAATTAAGGATCATACCGTCTCATAATCAAGGCCTTCATTCTCCTCTGGGCGGTATTCATCTGAACTTATGTCAAGAAATTTAATTGTTCCATAACTTTTATTCCTCTCTCTTAGCATGTCAACCTGAAAAAAATAAATCGTCTTCATAATAGAGCATCATCGACAAGTGAGGACACACTAGAGGTAAGTGGAATACTATTGATCATCCATTACAATAATTACTTGAAAGAAAAACTGTACACAAAACAAAAACAGGGAGAAAACTGACAAATTGATATGATTCTATATACTATTCGAGAGTCAATTTGACTAATGTTGAAGTTAAATGAGATTATATGTTTGCAATATTCTAAAATCTAAATTTTTGTGTTCAAAAACCATACGGAAATACTATACTTTGCAATTTTTCTCAACCTTTACATAGTTAGAATCTCGAAAAACAAAAGTGTCACAGGAGGGAGAGAGAGAGAGGGAATATATATACCTCACGCATGCAGAGGGGACACTCTCCATCGTAAAGCATCTTAATTTTCCAGTTTTCAGGAGATTTCTCTTGATTAATATCCTGGTTGGGTGCCACAGTTGTTCCACTAATTGCCCTAATTGAATACCTTGGTCCTGAAATTAACACCATTATGATCATGTAAAGAATTAAGCAAAGAGAAATCGAGTAATGAAAAGTTTTTACCATGCAGATTAGGGTTTGGATTGGGAAGAAATTTAGAATTGGGGGATTTTGTAGTGATATAAGGAGGAAGTGAGAAGAGAGATATATTGGCTCGTCTAACAACAGGAGACGATGCTACTCTGAATGCCATTTGCAAATTTTGGCAATGAAGAAAAAAGTGATGAAGGAGAATGGAAACAGAGTCTTGTCTGTTTTTGTTCATGTTAACGGCCACACCTACGTGGCACTTCCATCTTCACTAAAATCATTTTGTTTTTCATCAACATTTATGGAAATTTTATTCATATATATTTAAGATTCGGAAAAGGGTCTAAAATACCTCTAAAGTATTGGAAATGGTATAAAATTACCCTCCATCCACCTATTGGCTCCAAAATACCCTTTCCACCCACCTATTGGGTCCAAAATACCCTTGTCATCCACCTTTTGGTTCAAAATTGATCACTTATTTAACGGTTTTATATTTAAACTATTTAAATATTTTTTTAAATACGTGGCGCTCAACTATTTGTTATAATTAACTTATTAATATAATTTATAAATCAATCCAGTACCACCCATTACTAATTAAACCCCTCTAAATTAATAAATCCGTCACATTATTAATGCAACAACATATTAGCTACTATCAATTGAGTGTTTTTAAAAATTTGAGGCGAAAATATCTATAGAAGTAAATTATCATACATTCAAGTGTCTAAATAAAATTACCGATAAACTTAAAAATCTGACTATGTTTATATTAATTATTCTTACATCTCAATTATGTGATGTTACTTCATAGGTAACTTTTTTTTAAAATAATATATTAAAGGTTTTAAAATAAATAATAAATATTTATAAAATTATATTTTAAAAAAATGCATGAATTAATTCGGGATGTATTACTTTTTTATCTTTAATCATAAATTTCTCATTCAATCTTGAAAGAAAGTGTCCTCCTAAATAAGCGGCTCAACCTATATTTAATTGGGACTTCGATTCGGTCTCGAATAATTTTGAATGTTATTTTCAGAAATCTTTAATTTCATCGTGTTTTAGTAATGTTTATGATGATTTTGATATTATAATTGAATTATTAATTGGGTGAGATTTAGTTAGTAATTAGTGGGTAGTGGGTTGATTTATAAATTATATTAATAAATTAAATTATAACCAATAGTTGAACGTCAAGTATTTTAAAAAATATTTAAAGAGTTTAATTTTAAAACAATTAAAAAAAGTGGTCAATTTTGAATCCAAAGGTGAATGACAAGGGTATTTTGGAGCCAATAGGTGGATGAAAAGGGCATTTTGGAGCTAATAGGTGGATGAAGGGTAATTTTGTACCATTTTCAATACTTCAAGGGTATTTTAGGCCCTTGTCCGTTTAAGATTTAATATTATATTGTATAAAAAAATATTTTTAATTAATGTATTTTTTTAATTAATAATATCATACAGGATCAATGATGTTTGATTGGTCATCTTCTGTTAATATAAGTGATTACGCTCCATCTCTGCCCTTTGATAGATCAAATTCAAAAGAAAAATGTTTGGGCTCAGATCCATTGAGGGCTTCAATCCAGTACGATGAAAAAGGCCAATACATACATATGGCTCCTTCTTTACTTCGTTTCCAATTAAGGCCAATGATGTTGAAAAAAAATGGCCTTGAATTTTTTATTTTGATGCATCACTTGTGCAAAACTTATAAGGTCAAAACTAAAAACTATTGTTCACGTGGCAAAATATGTTAGGACATGAAGGTGTTGTTACTGGTGTTATGACCCATCACTTATATAAAAATTAGTGGAAATGAGTCTTGGAGAAAGTTTTAAAATAACTTTTATAACATTTCCTGGAAAGCTTTAGAATTATAGAAACAATTTGTAAAAATATGTAGAGACTTGTACATGAAAAATTATTTACACTATAGCCACTAAGTGTGTAGTATAAATAGAGGGATATTCATTTGTAAATAAATCAAGCAAAGTGCAAATAATCGTCAAGCAATACAAACGTCTATTGTGAAAACCGTGAGTAAATTGTTGAGTGTAAACAAAACAAAAATTTCACACAAGATTGTAAAAGAATCTTGAGTAAGTTGTCGACTGTAAACAAAACAAAAAATTTAGAATTAGTCACATATAATGTCTTTTATATAATGCACATATGATGCAGATAGAATCGTCAAAAAGGGCTTAGTCCATGGGGGCAGTCCAATTCAATCCATTATTGGAATAGGATTGGGATAAAAAATTTTAAGTCCGTTTAAAATCGGGGTTATAAGCCTAACCCATATAGGCTCTTAGCCCTTGAGGCCTGATCGGGGTCGGTTGGAGTCGTTCCATAGACCAAATTATTTAATTTTAATTAAAATAAACATTAAAAAAATAAAAATGAAAAACTAGAAAACCTAAATGTAGCCTCTCACTATACGACTGTAGAAGTAGAATACGTTTTATTGTTATCTCCTTTCTACTACGAGAACAATTTTTACATGTAACAATTATCTCTTTTAATATTTATCTATGTATAACTAGTTATTTGCTGAATATAAATTAATATTTAAATATGAGTTTTCTGTAATGTTTTTAGCTTTTATTAATTAATATTATTATAGATATTGCTTTAATAAGTGTTTGTGGAGTTTTTCTAAGGAGCTTACTTAATGAATTTTTTTATTATTTAATTTTGAATATAAGACTTAGTAGTAAACACTTTTTATGTGATATGTGAGAGATTCTTTTATGGCTAGAACAGCTAATTAGTTTCTTGATTCATTCAACAAAATACTTTAGTGAGAAATGTCCTTTAGTTTACTAGTTTGTTTTTCAGATATTATTTAATATTTACTTATGAGATTACTATTAATTTTTTTTTTAAATATTCATTGATAGATTTTATTTAGAATTATTAAAATAATGTTGTTGTTTGATTTGATTAAAAAAAAAGGGTTGGTCCGCTCCAGTTCTTGACCCTTCTAGGTTTGGACCGAGTTGACCATTTGATAGCCCTTTGAAATAGAGGCTCAGTCCGCCTCAGCCCATTAAATACTTCGGGCTGCGAGGCTTGGGCGCGAAAGGATTGAACTGGTCCGTTTTTACAGCTCTAAATGCGGATGATGCGACAATCTTTTCTTCAAAGAATAATTGAAAATGAAATGTTTTTTTTTTCTCCATTTATGATTCGCTTTAACTTTTCCAAAAAATCTCACTTATAAAGTAGCATTCACATCTGTGCCTTTTGAATTGTTCCCCATTATCAAAACTGATATGAATTATTGCATAGATAAATTGTTCATAATATTGAAACTACCCTCTAGTATACATAGAATGATTTTAGTATATTATTACGTACAATTTCGAGTTCTTATGCTTACTTATTTCGGATAATTTTTGTTTATAAAAATCACTTTTGAATTTTATTGATATACTTCCATAAGTTCATTTTCTATATAGGGAAATTACACTACAAGCTAATATAGAGTAGTTAATTATGTTATAGCTTAACATAATTATAAAAAATGGTTATAGTTAAAGAAAATAGTTATATAGGGGGTTCATATTTTGTATCAAAATATGTAAATCTAGCTAAAGAGGTCTATTAAATTTTACATCTTCACTATTTATGAAATTTTCTCGATATAATGTACTTTTCATTGTATTTTATTTATTAAGATTAATATTTAAAATAGTACAAGAATGCACCCTCGTGTTGTGTCCCACATTTAAACACATTAGTATTTAAATGGACTAATACACATGACCTAACCTCGATGGATACTTTAATTAGGTATATTACATTGTTGAAATGATGAAAGAATAATCGTACGTACTCCCACTTGTTGTATATATGCCCTATATTAACTTTAATTAATTTTAAATTTATGAGTTTATATTAAATATAAACAATTATAACAATTGTTTTCGGCTTATGGTTCTAGATTCCTTTCCGCGAATCACTATATAATTTTCATTTTACCTTTTATTTATTTATTTATTTGATTATCAATATCTAATTCTATTAATTAGATAGTTGTTTTAATTGTCCGTCTACAATTTAAAGTTTCTTTTTTATATATTTTTAACTTAAACATAAATTATGTACTAAAAGTTACATATTGGGTTGAGTTAAATTTGATCATTTGACAAACTTTAAGATTATGTTATCATGGCTCCATTCTTCTTAGGATAATTATTCTTATATTTCATATAGTTATTTTAAAGGTGGAATCAATTCAAAATAGATACTCCCTCCGTCCAGAAATATTTATCATGTTGCGCTTATCGAAAGTCAATTTGACTGATTTTTAAAGGTAAATTAAATTACACTAATTCGATACTTTAAACAAAAAAATTAGATATTCTAAAACTATATGTAAAGTACTATAAATTATAATTTTTTCATATTAATATGATGAATATTCTATATTTCATATAGTTATTTTAAAGGTGGAATCAATTCAAAATAGTACTCCCTCGGTCCAGAAATGTTTATCATGTTGCGCTTATCGAAAGTCAATTTGATTGATTTTTAAAGGTAAATTAAATTACATTAATTCGATACTTTAAACAATAAAATTAGATATTCTAAAACTATATGAAAAGTACTATAAATTACAATTTTTTTATATTAATATGATGAAAAAATGCATCTTAAAATGTTAGTCAAAATTTTTATAGTTTGACTCTAAAGATAGAAACCATGACAAACAATACCGGACTGAGGGAGTATTAGATCAGAGAATAATTAGTTGTCCCAATGTGGTGTCTTCTTGTTATTTCTTTAATTGATAAGGAAGAAAATATATAATTAAACATAAATAATGAGAAAAATGTAGAAAGAAGAAAAGAAAAAATAAATAAAGAGAAAGTCTCATTCATTGGCCGGGATATCCACATAAAACAATAATTAATTCAACGACTCCTCGCTTTATTTGACGAATGAAACAAAAATATGAATATAAAAAAACAAAAAAGTAAAGTCTATGCAATAAAAAGAAAGTAAAAGTGGAATTTTCTTTTTTTGCAGAATATGATTGAGAATGAGCTGTACTTCTCTACTTGCATTTCTGTCTTGTCCAATTTAATAAAATTAACAGGAAAAAAATAATATTAAAGAGATATAAAACTAATATGAAAACTTTCATTTTCTCCTTGAATTATTTCTAAATATTTGCAGTAACGTAATTAATCATCTAATGATCTATGAATCGAATTTAAATCATAAATAGAAAGTAATTGAACAATTTTGATTTTCACATGATGTGTCAATAGTTGGACGGTTTGACCCGCTGCAATATATCATAAGTTAACAGAAAGGCTTGTCCTTCAAAGAGCGACAAACTTTAAGGTACAACGGTTCCATTGGCAGCTGGCAAAATGTCTACTCCCAAATTCATGTATACACTTTTTAATCTAAACAAAAGGAGGAGAAAAATTTTCATGTATTGCTTATTTGTATTATAAGATTAAAACATCTGAGTGCATAATATTTATAATGGCTGAGTCATATATATATCGAGCTATACTAGGTTAAGGGTGTTCAATTTAATATCAGAGGCGATAAAATCAATTTTAAATTTCACAATGAAATCAATTCTAGATTTCGAGAAAAACGTGTGATTACAGAAACACTAATAGACGTCTAAAGTATTATATGGTATGTCTCACTCACTATAAAATTTTTGATAGCGAGCAGTAAATGCAGCGATACAGTTAACTGTAAACTTTAGTTAGGGGTGAGAAAGGCAGAATCCCCCTATAAACAATAGACGCGTGTTTGGTCAAATTCCCTATAAATTACTCTTCGTTCGGTATTGTTTGTTATGATTTTTATTTTTAGAGTTAAATTATAAAAATTTTGACTAATATTTTAAGATGTATTTTTTTCATCATATTGATATGTAAAAATTTTTAATTTATTGTACTTTTCATATAGTTTTAAAATATCTAATTTTTTTGTTTAAAATATCAAATTAATATAAACTAATTTACCTTTTGAAAATTAGTTAAATTGACTTAAATAAATGCGACAAATAATTTCATTAGGAGAGCGTAGAAAACATGAATTTTAATTAGCATTAATTAGAGCCCACAATGTGGACAGCCAGTATTTGAAAAGGCTTGTCCGCTGCTACTACTTCAACACGCCCGCACTTCTTCTCTGACCTCTAAATTACCCAAATTTTCAACTTCAAAGACTTAATTAGAGACTGTTTGCATCTCTTTATTCTTTATTGAATCGATCGATCGATCGATCGATCTATCTGCAGAAAAAAAAGGAATGGCAACTTTTGGAGGGACAACACAGAAGTGTAAGGCCTGTGAGAAAACTGTCTACTTGGTGGATCAACTTAAGGCTGACAGCAGAGTCTATCACAAGGCTTGTTTCAGATGTAATCATTGCAAGGGTACTCTTAAGGTCATAATACTTCATTTCTAAATCCTCTTTTATATGGACTAATTCACATCATCTATGATCAACTTTAATTTTATTTTGGCTTTGTTAAAAAGTGAATGTTTATGCTTGTTTAAAATCGAATATAGTGGAGAATTCTGTTCATATACTATGGTTCATTTTACATAGTTTTAACTTATATATATGCACCCACGGGCAGAGTGACGTGGTTACTGGGTACAACGATTCATCCTAAACCCCTTCTATGGAAAACTACATGAGGTTAAGATTATTATTTTTTAGGTATAAATAGTAGACGTTGAATACGCTTGACTTCTTTATTTATGGATTTATTTTGAAGTGCTCTGGTGAAATATTTGATTCGGCCACCAATGATAGCGTAATGATACTGATTCTTCTATTAGTTAAAACTTGAATAGGAAGATCTATTTTATTTTTGAAAAGATAGTATAGAGGGTGAACCAAGATTTCTTCAATTCTGAATTTTGATTAGTTCTTCGATTGCCCAAGTACTTGCAATTTTTTGGATCTATTGAAACGAAAACTCAGACACTTAATGTACAAACTTTGGCCTTCACTCTCTGGTTGAGTAGTTAAAACAGCCTGTTTGCAGCTTGTTCTCTTCTAATTTAGAAATCATGCACTCAAATCAACAGCTAATTTGCAAGCTGTTGCAGTATCACCCTTGGTTTTTGTTGAAATTTGTAGCTGTGCCTACCAGTAATGGTCCATTCTACCCGAAGAATGGTATTGGTAGCTCATCTTCGTCCAGTTTGGATGGACCATAACATATTTATATCACTTACAACGTCATGTAGTTTAGGTTGACTAATTGTACGATGTCAGCTACATTTTCATGTATCTTTATCATCATTTCCGTGCCTTTTTTTGTCCATCCATAAAAAAGATGTGTTGATTTTAATATCCTCGTCCTTTTTCAACTTCTGCAGCTAGGTAACTACAATTCCTATGAAGGAGTCTTATACTGCAGACCTCACTTTGATCAACTATTTAAAATGACTGGAAGCCTGAACAAGAGTTTTGAAGGTTACTAGAGCTACCAAGCTGATATTTCTTACAAGTCATTTTTGCTTCACTTATGTCTCTGAAGCTTGTTTTCACTTGTTTGATATATTGTTTGCAGGTGGTCCAAGAACAGTCAAGGAAAGATCTCTTGATAAGGTACTCCATATTTGATTGATTTCTAATGTCAAGATCATCGATGATCCCTTAAGCATACACCATTCTCTTCTTTTTACCCGTTGATCTCACTTGTATTGTATTATCGATTTTCCCAGGCACAAGCAAACAACAAAGTTTCAGCTTTGTTTGGCGGAACTCAAGATAAATGTGTTGCGTGCAAGAAAACTGTCTACCCCCTGGAGAAGGTAGTGACATATTCTTTTCTATGTAGTAGTAATTAGTGGAAAACAATGAAGGTCTAGGTAGATACTTAAATGGTTTACTGCTATTTCACAGGTAGCTGTTGATGGCACTTCGTACCACAGGCCTTGTTTCAAATGTAGCCACGGGGGTTGTGTAATCAGTCCATCGAATTATGTGGCACATGATCATAAGCTCTATTGTAGGCACCATCATACTCAACTCTTCAAGCAACGAGGTAACTTCAGCCACATGGAAGATCATGAGAAGATTAAAGGGGTGACTGAAAATGGAAAAGCATGAGGTTCTTCCATAAAAGCTTTCATTTTCGTGTGATTTTGCTATACAACAACATCGAGAGTCGGCTTTCTGGCCTGAATCAGGTGCAGAGGTCAAACATATATATATATACAAGAGGGGTTATTTTCAATGCCTGTATGTGATATTTTCATGAGAGAGTCAACAAAGTTTTACTTCATTTTTCTTTTTATCTTGGTGTGTGTTTTACTTGATAAATCAAATAGTTTTGCCTAAAGTTTGTGCAATGTGATTGCTCTTGTGGTTGTCTGGAAATTGGAGTGACTATTTTATCACTTTCCTTGGCTCATAAACTAAGAAAATTCAATTTTTTCAGTTTCTTTTATTGCATTTTCTTTCAACTACTTATGCTCAGTTGCTAATCCACATTATGCTCCTTAAAAGGTAACAGAGAAAAAAGGGGTTGCCATGGAACTCTGTGTTACACTTCTCTAAATTAGCCATGATACTATAAGTGTTGAGTCATGGATGGGGGACTCGTAAAGTTTAAAATTAAAACGAAGTAATGTATACATACAGCAAAATCAATCTATATTTTAATAACTCGCTCAACCAGTTTGATTTTTAAAGATACATTATAACTTATTTGTCGACATGACCAAAAATTGAAATCCGAAATATCCTATCAAACTATCTGGTAATAATATTTCATCCCCATTAGGTCAAAATGTAACCCAAACCTATACATAACTCAATGTTGGAGATTTTGTAAATTTGAAGAAAAAAAAAAAAGACTTGGTGCAGAGATCTGAATATATAGAGCAGAGACTCCCAATTGATTTCCAGTTTCTTTTGTGAAACTTCAAATGCGCTTTCTTTCATGGCGTAAAGCCAAACACTTGACTGTTATTAAGCCCAAATGTCGAATCTGTTATTCTTCAACAGCCACTTTTGCCGCCGTCTTTCAAGACAAAATTCACATTACTCGAAAAGAATTGTGTAAATTGCTACATCAACGCCCACCTAAATCTCAACTGAAGCAAATACATGCCCAAATACTCGCACAAGAACTCTCATCAACTGCTTCTATAGTTAATTCTCTGATTCACTGTTATCTGCATATCAAGGAAGTTACCTCAGCAAGATTTCTGTTTCTTCACCATCCTCTGTCTTCACCCCCGATTCTAATATGGAATCTGATGATAAGAGTATACTGCAAACTCCAAAATTCTTCAGAAAGTTTCAGTCTTTTTCGCCAACTCTTGAAATTAGACCACCCCATTCGGGTTTTTCCGGACGAGTACACGTTCACTTTTATTGTTTCGTCATGTGCCCATCAAAAATCAATTGTACATGGAAAAATTGTTCATGGGTTGGTGGTGAGAAATGGGCTTGAATCAAACTTATATGTGGGCAATTCGTTGATTAATATGTATTCGATTTTCAAGATTACAGATGATGCATACAAAGTGTTTGATAGAATAGCCGAAAGAGATGTGTTCTCTTGGACTAGTTTGATATGTGGGTATGCAAATAATGGTGAGATGTATCAAGCTTGTGAAATCTTTTATAAGATGCCAGTGCGAAATGATGTTTCTTGGGCTGTTATTATATCGGGTTTTGCTGGAAATGGAAGGTATATGGAGGTACTTCTCTATTTGAATGAAATGTTAGGCTCCGTTGAGGATAAGGTAAGGCCTAATGAGGCTGTTCTTGTTTGTGCTCTGTCTGCTTGTGCTAATCTTGGGGCCTTAGAACAGGGAAATTGGATTCACGCTTACATTAAGAGGAATGAAATTCGTGACAGTTCAAATATGTCTACTGCTCTCATTGACATGTATGCAAAATGTGGTAGAATAGACATTGCAAGATTGATTTTCAATAGAATTCCAAGACCTGATGTACACAATTTCACAACTATGATATCAGGGTTATCATATCACGGGATTGGTGATCATGCCTTAACCGTGTTTAACAGGATGTTAGATGCAAATGTTAATCCAAATGAAGTGACTATTATAGGGATGCTTAATGCCTGTAGCCATTCAGGTCTGGTGGAAGAGGGTTCTTCAATCTTCTATAACATGGGGAACTTATGGGGACTTAAACCTCAGATTGAGCACTATGGTTGTTATGTTGATTTACTTGGCCGTGCTGGATACTTGGAAAAGGCACTTGGAGTGTAAAGAGCATGCACATAAAACCTGATATAGTCATATGGAGGGCTTTGCTCAGTGCCTGTAGAATCCATCGTAATATTTTCCTTGGTAACAGCATTATAAATTTTATCAAGAAGCTTAACTCTGATGGACCCAGTGGAAGTGAGGTACTTCTTTCTAATATGTATGCATCTCTAGGCAACTGGGAGAAAGTTTCTGAGGTGAGGAATGCAATGGGTCAGAGAAAGACCCAATCAGACATTGGATGTAGTTGGATTGAGGTGAGTGGTGTTGTTCATGAGTTTCGCGTTGCTGATAAGCTACACCCACAGATTTTGGAAGTCTTAATTAAATTGAAGAATTTTGGATAGTGCTTTCCTAGAATGCATTATTGCTAACAGTTAACACCATGCATACATTCGAGAGAATGAGGAAGCAGCAGTTTTTCTTGGTGAAAAGCTAGAGTTTAGCGTTTGGTTCCATGAATCTGTTTCTGAGACTTAAATTGGCATATGATGAAGTTAAGAACTTGTTGCAACTGTCAATCATAATTGAAGTCCATTTCTAAAATTTATGACTGAGAGGTCCATTTTTTATTGGCTGCTTCTGATTTTATACTTTTAGAAGAAGAATTTTTATGATGACTACTCATAGTAGTCAGTTCCGGGAAATAGCACTCATACCTGTAAATAATGTTGAGCATTGTTTGTAGCAGAGTGTGATCTGTAAGGCTGTTCTGCTTTTAGGTTATAACTTTACAGAATAGATTTAAAGTCCGAGGTTCCTAATCTTGTTAATCTCAAGTGTCAGCTTCCTTTCGTTTTTCTGTTAATGATTTGGAATCTACTATACCAGCCAACGGAAGAATTTGCTTTTGATATGAGGTCTCATGCTTAAGGTGCAGCAGAAAGTTAACCTCTATAGAGATGATGGATTTTTCAATTTTATGAGTTTCCCGGTATATCAGATTGAACGAGGGATGGAAGGATGTTCTGGTATTCATGTTATCCACAAAACTACACAACAGTGGAAGTAGAGAGGGCTGGAGCTCCTACAAATCAATTATAGTGGGAAGCCTAACGAGTGACAATGGTTCACAGTCCGACTGCTTTATGAGTCCCCTGAACAGTTGAACTTAAGCTCATGTCTTCTGTGTCATTTTCTGCATTCCTCTTCAGATATGCTTTTGCTTCTTTCCAGGAATTCATGGATGTACCGAGTTCATTCTCCTTGTAAGTAATCAATGAAAATGTGTGCACTTTATTTCTCTTATGCTCTCTCTCTCTCTGTCTTGATGTTACTTGCAGACTCATTTCATCTTTTGTATCACACTTTAATCATTTGTGGCATAAGTTCTTGATATATGTTTGTTGATTTTCTGCATCCATCTCAGATAACCTTATTTATTCTGCATTACTTGGCCCATTCTAGACTATCTCAAAAGCCAACCATAAATTTTCTGGTCTGTCATGACGTTGATCAGATGTTCTCAAGGTGTATTCACCACAAATTTTCAGGCATGATATATGAAATTTCTGAGTGATGTTTTAAATTAGAATGTCTTGTTTATATCGAGACCACAACGTTAAAGCTCTTTCTTTTGTGGTCTCTGGTCTCTAGGATTCCAGTAAATATTTCCTATAAAGTATCTAGGGGTCAAGGGCATGTGGCTGCCTAGTCGCAACATTTGCTACCTTACAAATTGAGATATTGCTCCCTTTGTTTTGACGTAGATGTCTTAATTGAATTTCAAGAGGACAATTGGAAAAAAAACTACAGATAATTGTTAGGGACTTGCATTGGTTTACCAAAATTAATGGACCTTCACCTTTCATAACATTATTATCATTCTCTGGTACCACTGAAATGATAGGTGGAAAAGTTACATACGTAGAAGATGCAAAATAGTCGTACTTGCTGCTTAGTAATTACTATG
This sequence comes from Solanum pennellii, assembly GCF_001406875.1. Lineage (NCBI taxonomy): Eukaryota > Viridiplantae > Streptophyta > Magnoliopsida > Solanales > Solanaceae > Solanum > Solanum pennellii. The sequence goes on from NC_028639.1 coordinate 68,360,975, forward strand.
AGTTCTCTTCATATCTTAGATTAGAAAATTGCAAATGAAATGAAGGTCCTACTAATAGATATGATCTCCACATACTTCACATATGATCTCCACATTTTTTTGTTTGTTAGGACCACAGGTACATCAATGCCGCTATCTGAATTCGATTTGCCCAAGTTCCTGTGGTCTAGAACCAGTGGCAGAGCTGGCTAAATTTCTCTCCAAATGGTACCACTCTTACCTTTTTACTTTATCATAACAGCTGAAAGTACAGACGTTGAAGAAAAAGCGGAAAAGAGAAGTGTTTGAACCAATATTGAATCAAAACGATGATATATTTGGACTACCATTTCACAAGAGCCAATTTTGAAAAGCTATCTTTTGTTTTCTCCAATAAGTAGTGTGGGGAATAGGGTGATAGCTGGGAAATGTTAAAGAAATTAAAGAAGGATCTAAAATGGCTCTGTGGGGAAACTAGAAGAAAGGCATTACATTATGCACATGTAGGCTTATTCCAGTGCAACAAAAGAAGACTGAAATGATTGCTTTAAGTCAAAAATGAACAAATCATTATTACTAGAATATATTTTTTAAAAAATTTGCTCATCAGTTGTTGTCCCATTCATTATACCTGTCACAAAGAATGCTAGCTACTTTAGTATACTATTATACACTTTATAGATACCCCGCAGGCCGTAAGCCATATAATGATTAAGCAAATTACTTTCCCCACTTGAATTGGCATCTGAGAATAGTTTTTTCTTTGCACAGTGGGGTTTATAGAATGTAGCTCATTCAATAAAAACAGAACCATTATATCATGTTAGTTGGGCGTGCGAACAAAAGTTTCATACGACAAAAAGACAAGTTACATATAATAAGATGTTGATATATTCTTTGATGATGCAAAACAGATAATATTACATCATGTTAAGAGTATTTTTGAGCTTGTTTAAACCATATTAAAGGTGGCAAATTTGATTATGGTTTTATGCTACCTAATGGGGTTTCTTTTCTTAGTGGAACCTAAAATAATCTTAGTGATGCCTGCCTGTGGAATATTAAGTAAAAGCATTGTTGTTTTTTTGAAATTATTGCTGCTATTATTTGTTAAGATAGTGATTAGTATATTAAGTTTGTGGAACAGGGCGTCATCATGGGAAAATAGGTTGCCCTTATCGTTTTGTATAATGTGCCAAATAATACGTGAAAGTATCATAACAACTAAAGGAATTTCTTCTTAGATCTCTGCAGAAAAAAATAATTCCTTCGTGTCTTTTAAATGATTTTTTCATATGAGATCACACCGAATATACCATATATATTATTATTATTGTCGTCTTTTAGACCATTCTGAAACCATTTAAGTTGTAACTGAGGAACTTGATATGATAAGTAGCTCGTATGAGAATTGAAAATTTTTCTACAACTACAAAATAAAAAGTCCCAAATTTGGCAATAACCTTCCGTTTTTTAGAAATTTTTTTAACTTATATCCATTGAAAATTAATATAATGAAAAATTTAAAATATCGGTGCAATATTGACTTTCGAATGTTGTTTCTCTTACTTAATTTTAAAGTTACTGGTAATTCCATTTATCATAGATATAATAATTACGAGCAATTACCTGTCAAGTGATCTGAAAGTATAAAAAAAGTTGCACAATTTGAAAGAAGGTAGTTGATTTAATTAAAGTTCTACTCCCTACTTGTAGTGTAAATATTTGAAAGCTTACACGAAGTTATTGATATTATTAACCCATCTTTGTTTTAGGTAAAATTTTAAAATATTACAAGCATGATATTATCTGGTGACTGAGAGTTCTGATTCAATCTAGCAATTGAAGGTCACATAGGATAATTTTGAAGATATCTCATATCGGTCAACTTTTGAGATTGAATTAGGCCTAAAATGAAAGTATAGGACTCACCCCGATTCTCATTTTAATATTGGACTTCCATATTAAATTATTAATACATCAAATGTTGAAGAGTCGGTGAAAAGATGAATAATATGATTTAAACCATCCCTAGCTTTTGAACAAGTTTTATTTCTTTAACAATAATTCAACTCCTAGGTTCGTTATCAATCTAATACATGATTTATCCCATGAAGACTTATAAGAAGCATTCTTAGTAGGGAACCCACCCACCAAGGTCTATAAATTTGATTAGCCTACATAGGAATGATTAGATAGGTATAGCATTTTATGGGGTTATGTGTTTGTTTTTTGATGAATAATTCATAGTAATAATATACTATGACGTTTGACTAGAACAAAGGCCCCATTCATTTGGCAAATAAAAGAGCATTCATAAGGATATATGATTTATATAGATGAAGCTCAGCATATCCTGCCAAATAATAATGCACGCATGCATATATCATATAGTATACTTTTTGCTTGCTGTCTTTTTTGTTTCCTTTTGTGTGTTTTCTTCATACTTTCACTCTCAATTACTTAATATCTTTACTCTTTACCTTTTTCCATTTGCTCTATTCTTCTATCTCTTTCTCTCTCATTTGTGTGTTCACTTTTTGCTACAAAAGTTGGATTTTATTAAAAGCATTGCGCACTCATGAATTATATCACTAGTATACACCCCCTCCCTCTCCTCATGATTTTAATTCCTAGGAGCAACTATTTATACTTCTATGATTGTTGGGTAAAATTTTGGATTACCCTTTTTTTATGTTTTATTTGGGGCAACGAGGAGAAAACGTACTCAACTTGAGTTGAAATTAGTTCACCCAACCAAAAAAAAGAAGAGATAGGCAAAATGAAAAGATAGCCCTTATAATGTTCCTAGCAAGTGTAGTATGAAATAGAAAGGGTAAAACTTGTCATATATACTATTAACAACAAAAAACAACGTAAATTGTAATTCACAAATACGATATAAAAATGGATAGAAAATACATAATTTATTATTTGTACTGTACAAATAGAGGGTTATTTCTGATAAATCAAACAAAACATTGTGAGGAATGAAAACGCTAACATGATATGGGTGTCCAAATTCTTGAAGACAACTCCAATTGTATGTACCCTTGGAACTTTTAACTATGATGAGTGAAAATTACATTATTATGTGAGATCAAGAGATGAAAAGCTTAACTTATAAGGCTTAAATTGCTCAAATTTCAAAAAGTACAAAAAATCAATTAAATAATATCCACAATCATAAGTACTCATGTATAGTCTATAAAGGTTGAACTTCCATAAAAATCAGAAACTTCAAATTGAGAGGACATTTAAAATAGCTATTCAAAAGGAACAGTACAACTAGTTACCTATTGAATTCACTTTCAAACGTCTTAAATTACTTTTTAGTATTATTATTCACACAGCTAAAATTTTAAAAATAAAGAAGCGAATTTGATTAAATTGTATGACTGATTTAGTCGAACGCAAATAATATGGAGTAATTCATTCAACGTTGGAAGTCTATTAGAATCCAAATTATTTAATTAAACAAAATTTGTTGCTCCGATCCTTGCAAAGCCCACAATGATTTTCAATAAAAGAAGGCCTTCCCAAATGATTACAAAAGTTGAGGGATGATGTGAGTTTTTTTTGTCTTTTTTTTTGTTTTACTTCCTCACATTTGCTGTACATGTCATTAATTAACTCTAATTTGATGAGGAAAAACTACCCAATCTGTTGTTTGTTTTCGGGTGGAGGTGATTTTGTCCTTCAATTACTCCACAATTTCATAACACAAATCAAAATAGTAGAATCAAATTTATTTATCTCAGCTTGTAGCTTCAGATATGCTGTGAAGTTTGGGATGCCATGTTCTTGGTTTTGCACCAGTTGAACTCCTATGCTTTTCTTGTTTCACCTGGAAAAAAGAAATTACATTCACATAATTAAATAATGAACAAATTTGTATTAACACTCTTTATGTAACAGTTGGTATAATTCCTCGAATTTTTTTGTTCTCTGTATTTTTGAAAGTCAGAAAAAAAAAACAAGCCGAACTTTTCACTATTATTTTATCTTCTTCCGTCATTTCTTCTCATCTTCAGAAACAGGTGAAATTGAAAGTTTGGTTTGAAAAAAAAAAATAATCACCTGTTTGGAGTTATCCAAATCAGATCTTCTAATAACTCCATTTTTAGAGTGTGAATTCGTCGATTTCTCACTACTCCTGTCACCGGATTCTAATTGGTGCTGCTTCATCTTCGAATACTTCTTAGCCCATAATCCTTTCATCACCTCTGCATAATTATAAAACTCAGTAATTAAGTACACTAAATTAGTTAGTTCCTCCTCAATTAACCAGAAATTAAAATATAGAACTAACCTTGAGTAGTAATTAATCTGTAAACATGACCCAGAACAAGCGTATCCGTCGGTTTGAGAAGCTTAATACGCGTTATACGAACTGGCATAGAATTAGTTCCACTAGTATTACTCGTCGCACTGTCAGTTTTTTTGGCGGTGGAAGCGGTGGCGGAAGAAGGATTAGTGGGCGGACACAAGGTGGTGGTGGTAAGAAGAAGAGCAACATAATGACCTGGATTCATCTTCATGATTTCATTAGCAGTAACAGGCCAATAGAGTTTATCAACTCTACCTCTTGGGTGTTGTATAAGCAAAGTAGCATTATCAATGGCTTGGCAGTTGCCCATCTCTCTCAATTTACTGAAAGCCCTTTTTCTTTTTTTCTTCTAAAAAAGTATTTTTGTGGAGAAGAAGAAGTAGCAGTGAAGGGAGATAACGAAGCACAACAGGGGTCTCTTTATAGCCACACTCACCCACTAACTGACCCCACCCACCACCCCCATATATGTAATGTAACGTATATTCTTGTAAATAAAATTAAAGTAATTTCAAGTTTATTTGAAAAATTAAATTAATTTTAACTAATAATCAATAAATTAGAATTTATCCCGTTACTGATTCAAACGTATATAATAAGTGAAGTAATGAAAATCATGTTTACTAAAGAGTAGTGACGGTGAATGTATTGTGTGTGGCCGACTTTTTAGACGGTGAGTCAAAGTTAAGCTAAGTAGATAATTCAAAAATAAATTTGATAATTTGTTTAATTTAATTTAATTTAATTTTAATAAGAATTTAATTGAAATTTCAACCTGCTTAATTAAATAATGAAAGATACGTTTTACGAAGATTTTAAGGACCAGCTGTTTTGCACCCAGTAGAGTAGTGATTAAAGGAAGTGATGTGAATAATGAGAAAGTGTTGCTCTTTTGCTGTCTCTTAATAATGTTCGGTATCTGATTTAAAATTAATTAATTTTTAAATTTACGTTAAATTTTACGAATATCTTTTATGTTTATTACAATTTTGATTAATCACGATAGAGAGATGAAAATAAACAAAAAAGGATAGAATATGTAGGTTTTGCTATTTTATCACGTAAACACAATGCTTTACGTCATTGTACTGCTAAAGTTTTTTACCACTATGCTTCGATCTACTGCTTTATCAACTCAGCTGACGCGCCAACTTCCACCTGCTCCCTTCAAACTACTCAAATTGAACACCAAATATATTCTTATCCAAAATAGCCGGTAACAACAGGATACTACTACACTTCTCTTCACGTGACACTGTTTTTTTTATTTTAAATTTTTATTCTATTTGAAACAACTAATAAAATCAATAATTTATCAAAAATAATTATTATATATTATACAAATAGCATAATTTAACTTATAAATATAAATTGAATTCAAAATTTAAAGAATATGGATGTTATATCGCTTTTTAAATAAGCATGTTCATTAAATTAATAAAATATTTAACCTTTATTTCTTACTTCATAAATATTAACTTGAGACTTTGATTTAATTATACGTCTTATTAATGTATATTCGGTGCTAAGAAAAAGATTTCAACAATATCACTCGAGGTATATTTATATTTTAAAATACACTTATCGATGATATAATTATTTATATTTATTAATTCTTTACACTCAAAATAATATTTTTAATGTATAGAAAATGAATCAAGTGAAAAGATAATTTGTCTTATAAATTAAAACGATTAAAATATATTTAAGAACAAAAAGTGGAATATATATATTTGACCTTGGGGATTGAAATGCACGCAATAAGTACAAAAGGTGGGTAAATAAAGAAAGAGAAATGAGAAAATTGATGGACACGATAGGGGATGTTTGGCATGACTCACCAAACAAAACAAAAACTAAAAACGTGAAATTTCAAGTGAAAATAATAGGAAGAGTTATCTCATGATAACAATCCACACAAGAAGCATGCACCACATCCAAACAACCCTCATAAGTGCTTGTCGCGTGTGAATCCTATACATAAGATATTTTTTTATTACAAAAAAAAAAATATTTTTTCTTGTAGTAAGGGTAAAGTGAATTAAAAAATAATTTCGTCTATCTCTTTTTTTTATATCTTTGCTCGTGCAAATATTAACACTGTTTTTTGGTCGTAATCAACTTTTTTTTTTCACTCAGCAACCTTTGTTATCTTTTCTGACCCAATTCCATTTTTGCTTCCCTTAAAAGAAGCATACAATAATATAAAACTCTTTTTTGCCTTTTGCCCATCTTCTTTATATCGAGGATATATTGAAAATAATTTTTTTATTTTTATAAAATAGCAGTAAGACACTAAATATTAGTAGAAAACCATATATAATTGAAGGGTACATTAATTGATATTTATTCGTTGAAATTATGTACTAATATAATTAAATATAATTTTTTATTTATATATATTATACATTAACACATTTTATCTTCTATCGTAATTTTCTTTTTTATATTTTAATAATTTTTTAGTGAAGATTCTGAATCCTCTGTGTTGAATATATATTTGTTGGTGTTGTTGCCCATGTCTTTCTTTAATATAAGGTTTCTCAAATAAGTTTAATTCAGCTTCTATCAATTTCTCTATCTTAAGAATGCATGAAATTGATATCATACCAACAAACCAAGACTTCATATCTAACAATCAATTTTGAGTCAAGAATCAAAATTTTGTTCATCTAAAAAAATAATAATATTTTATTGATTAGGCTAACGTGCACTCTTATTTCACCAAGAAGTAGAATTTTACATGTAAACTGTATATACTGTAATAGAAAAGATAAACCTTAAATTATAGAGATAATTATCATGTCTTGGTTCCATATCATATAATATAAATTTCATCAATTGATGTCGATGGAGACAAATTCTGAAAACCATTTTATCATCTAAGATATAATATTTATTTTATTTTCTTAGCTGTCATCCTAAAAACTCGTCAGAATTCAACAAAAAATGAACCTTAAGACTTGTGGAAATGTGAGAATGAAGAAAGCATGCTGAAATTGGAATTCATTGGCCTGATCCACCTAGATTAAAGGTTACGTTTTGACCAAAACAGTTACTTTCTTCTGTCTCAATTTATATGACACTTTTCATTTTTCGAGAGTCAGATAATACATAATATAAGTTTGATTGAGAATTTACCTTTGGAATTTTCAATTTTTTAAAAAGATAACTGTCAAAAATAAAGTTATTTGAATTTCGAAATTCAAAAAATGTCATATAAATTGAGACGAAGGAAATACTGACATAGTGGTCAACCAGTTCTATCATGTTTTGGTCAATAACATTCAAAGAAAGATAGATTGGAGCTTATCTCAAATATGAAGTGGCGCTTGTGAAAGTTATAAACAATCAATTGTTCAAATGATAGTGGAGCAACTTTCTTTTTTGACAAAAATGAATTATATCTAAGTACTTGAAATAGTAATACATGGGCTTCTTTAATTTGTAATCATCACTCATGCGCTAGTTTTCTTCATGCTTGTGATTCAATGAGTTTATTAATTCATTGCTTGTTGCATATTAATGATAAAATAGACTTTCTTTTGACTATTGACAAGGAGGATGATAACAAGTTTTGAGTATTCATGCATGCATGGCTGCAATCGATCCACATATATCTATCGTCCTTGTGAATGTCCCATTCGAAACAAAAAATCAATCAATTAGTCGACCATATAGTTATTATATACGTGTGTGGTGAATTCAGAATTTTTAGTCGATGAATTTAGCTTTTTATATATCCACTTTTTATAGAACATGGAGTAAATATTTGAGAGGCCCCACGATGAAAAGCAGTGATAGGTTGGCGATGGATGGTTGGTTCGAGGTTGATTTAATTAAGAAGTATTAATTAGGGAGAGGTGATAAGATAATACGATACACCTTCAGTTCACCAAGGAGATCATATTGAAGGATTTGGATATATAGGTAGTTATTTAAATAGTTGAGTGTTATCTTATTTTTCGTCAGGTTAGGCTTGGCGGTAACATTCCGTATATATTTTTTCCTTCGTAAGACAGGTTAGGCTTGGTAGTAGTTTGACACTCCATACTTCTTTTTTCCATCACATAGGACCATTAGTATTAGCAATTTTGCATAGTTCCTCCGATTTATATTGCTATCGATTATGTTTTGATTATTATCGCATTACTTTCATGTTGTAACTGTTTCTTTTTACCATATGCTATGTGATGCTTTCTATGTTCTTTTATATGTGCTTGAGGTCTTTCTAAAACAACCGTTCTACCTACGCAAGGCAGGGATAAGATTTGTGTACACTTTACACTGTCTAGTAGATATATATTTGTATTTCTCGAATGATTGTAAAAAGTAATGGAGTCTGATGGTATTTTATCAAGCTAACAACGAATAAGTAACAACCCCTCCATTGTGATGAAGAAAAAAAATTAAAGTAAAATAGTACTCCTTCTATTTTAAAAAGATTGACCCTATTTTCTTTTTAGTCTGTTTCAAAAAGAATGATCCCTTTCTTTTTTTGGCAATACTTTAACTTTAACTTTTCACGTGGCATGTTTAAAACCACAAGATTAAAGGACATATTGGTACATGTGACATAACTTTAATTTAAAAATACAAGATTAAAAAGTCTTTTTTTTTAAACTCCGTTCCAAGTCAAACTAGATTATTCTTTTTTTAAACGAAGGGCGTATATGATAATTGGTGGTTGGAAAATGGAAAGAAACAAGAAGCTACATATGAAGTGTCAATAACCCAAGAAAGGGAGAACAAAGAATATCAAATCCTCTCTATGTCTTCACATCAGACGAATGACAATTCATGGTGCTCCTTTTATTTGTTTCTTACTCTCCAATATATATATCATGATTTGATCACACTATCTCTTATTAATATATTTAATCCCCTAATTAATATATATATATATATATATATTCTTCCACTTTTTATGTATCTAGTGCAAAAAAATATAATAAAGTGATCTTTTCTGATGTATTTTTTATTTATTTATTGAAATGGCACAATAGAAAGTAACAAAGTTTTTTAACAAGGTAGCATTTGTCTGCATATTGACCTTGTAGAATAAAGCTCATCTCTATGTAAAAAGTCTGCCTGTACTACAAGGATGACAGTACTAGTGTACATTCAAGCATCGATCAAGATTTTACACTAGACTTATAATATTTGGTGATTGGCAAGCATTTTTTGGTTGGCGTTATTGCTAGGGGCGGAGCCACGTAGGCTTCAGGGTGTCCAACTGGACATCCTTCGTCGAAAAAAAACGCTATATATACACGTACAATTTTAATTTAATATTGGTATATATAAAAATTGGACCTCTTGAAATGACTAAGTGAGACGTAGTGGAGTTGACAATAGCTATCACATCCCTATATTTTGGCCAGGTTAGATTTCCTGCAGGGTGTTTCATTTTTCTTTAATTATTTTTGACTTCTTGAATTTAATTAATTAAAAAAATATGTATAGAGCCTCTAGAGACCCAAGGTCTGTGGAATTTTTTCAATTAAAATTGAATTATTTCCTTAAATTTTAATACCTTTTTCTTGTAGAATAAGATTTCCTTAAAAAAAATAAAAAATTCTTATGGAATAAGGTTTTCTTTCTCTATAAATAGGAGACGTAATTACCCAAATTATATCACCATATTATTAAGAATAGAATCTCAATAATTCACTCTTTTCTTTTTCTTCTCGTTCTTTTATTTTATAAGAAAAGACCAACATAATATTTTAGTTTCAAGTTTCAATGGACATGAGAAATTATTATAATAGAGTACGAAAAAAAAGTTTGACTTCTCTAAATATTGCTTAACTTTGATTATTTATTTTGATAGTTTAAATTATCGTTTTATTTTTAAAAAAATACTATTACAAGCTTGGACACCCTTAATGAAATTGCTGGTTACGCCACTGGTTATTACGTGGAAAAGACACTTGTTCTATTCCCTGAACCATTGGTTCTTCATCCTTGATTCCATCGTACATATACACACACGAGTAACTAAGTAATGCCATCATAGTATACACATACATACATACTTAGAGTTGTTTCTTTTTCCGTTATTATTGTAAAAAGCCCACCAAAATAATACTCGTACTAGAAAACAAACATATATTTTTTTGTATATTAGTATATCATACATAAAACATATACCGTAATGTATATATCTATCTAGCTACCAACTTCAAACATTTTTGGCCGGGTCACCAAACATAGTAAAAGCCACAATTATTATACCGTAGGTTTTATGAAAATAAAAAAGTTACTGTATATTTATACTCATATAGCAACTTTATTAAAATCTCTAAAAATAGAAGCGTCCGTATGAAAATCAGGTTTGACTTGACTTGGACCAACCCATGATTGGGGCTGATACAAGTGGGCTTGGCCTACTTCATTTATGTATATTTAACCATCAAATATAAAATATTTTTATTTATTTATTTATTCACCGACTCGACTAATTTAATTTAAGACAAAAACTTTATTTTGATACATGAGATTCGCGAAATTTAAAATGATCGAATTTATTTGTGGACAAGTTCAAAAGAAACAAAGACTATTATTTGATGTGTGACACTCCAATTGAAGCACAGAGAATGTCCTTCCAAACTTTAATTGTGACGGCAACACATATCTTCCAAGATGCAGAAAATATTCAATATTTGACTCTTGAAAGGTTTTATTTTCTCTGCTACAATAAATGCATAATTTATTAAAATTTTGAAAATTCAGATCTGAAAATAGGAATAAATCACATAAAATTGGTTCTGACCCAATTAACATCTTGTGGGCCGAAGAATATATGATTTTTATATATACTAAAAAAAAAATCACATCGAATAGTATAAGATTTGATACAATGACATCTTCATTACAACAAAGTTATCAAATTACATTTTTTTTCCAACGAAATTATTGTTACTAAAATATTTTGTAATTACAAAATTAGTTTAGTTTTCCAAATTCAGTATCATAGAAAGTCATTAACCAAAAGGTCGATCGACTTTGTCTGAGTATCACATAAAATGTGTCTTTATTTCCTCAATGAAGTTCTATGATATTTAGGCAAACTTGAGTCTTTTTATTTACATTTTTAGTAATTTTTGTGAATTAAGTCGAGTGATTTTTTTGCTATAAAATTAAAACTCCTTTTGGTGATATTCTACTCTTTCAATTCCTATTTATATATTGTTCTTACTACAAATAAATGTTCCTTAATATTTGTCATCTCATAAAACTAAGGGAAAATTATATGGAATGGCAAACATTCCTAAGTAATTATATAATAGGGGTATAGTTTAATTTATTTACTTTCTATAATTATAGTTTATTTTTTTGCTATAATTAATGGGGTCCACCACCTATTATATAACCAATAGTATAAAAACCTTTTTTTTTTAATCTTGTATATAATTTTACACAAATAATATTATCTCTCCTATTCATATTCCACCTTTTTCTCCTACAATTAATACTCCCTCCCAAAGTTGAATTCAATTTTCGTCCTAAATTTTAGTTGTTTTCCTTTTTTTTTCCTTATTCAACAATTGTATATGTATTGTGTTTCTTATGTTTTTTCATATTTTTTTGATGAAATAATCGATTGTTTGTTCTTATTAGATCTCAAATTAGTCACAGAATGAATGAATCATCTTCATCTATGAGGATTATCACAGGTATTCCATTGCATGTCAATTTTGTTGACAATTTACCATCGTTTTCAATTGGTTTAACTCAAGATTTTGGGGTTGATGTAGGGTCTATGGTAAAATCAAAACAAGTTCAACATGAACAAACAATGGAAGAATTGAGATTAAAGAAAAAAATATGACCCTACGGCAGTTCAAGAAGTTATTAACAATGCTAAATCTAGGGGCATTAAAATTGTACAAGGAGGAAGAAAGAGGAAAGCAGTAAACATTGATTCAGAGGAAAATGCATGTGAAGTTGACGGATCTGAAGAACATCATAATTATGAGGTAGTGGCTTAAAACACAAATTTAGATACAATTTTTTTGTTACTTAGATGTCAATATACAAAAAATTATTGTTTAAGTAAATTTGTATTCACGTAATTATATATAGTATATTGCATGTTTAGTACACACAAGTTTTAGTTATATATTTGTATATGTGTCTGAGGATTTGATTACTTTATACATACTTTAAGTTATGTATAATGAATAATATACTAAGTCTTAATAGTGGTAGTAGCAGATTGTATATTAAAGGCTCATTATTATTTTTGTTTTTGTATATATATACAAAAAGTAATTGGACTTAGTTATACAGATGGGAAAATTTCATATATGATTATAATTTGTATATTTTATTAGTTATATACAAATAATTGAAGTTAGTATATATTAAGTTTATATACATATACAAAAGTTGATCTGTCCATGACTGTTTTCAAAATTGACGTTTTTGTATACATATATACTAAGTTTTAATAGTGGTAGTAGCGGATTGTATATTAAAGGCTCATTATTATTTTTGTTTTTGTATACATATATACACAAAGTAATTGGATTTAGTTATACAGATGGGAAAATTTCATATATGATTGTAATTTGTATATTTTAGTAGTTATATACAAATTATTGAAGTTAGTATATATTAAGTTTATATATTATTGGAGTATATACAAAGTCATTTAGACAGTTGTATATATTGTCATGTTTAACTACTATATTCATGCACACATATTAACCAGAATGCATAACCTAAATAGCCAATGAAGCCATTATCTGTACAATTATAAAAAAAAAANTATATATTTCAAATCATTCAAAGGGATCATATATACAATTAATACAACACTATTATACAATCAAATTACTGAATTGATTTTACACTGATATTCTTTTTAATATACAAATACTACATCAAAAAAAGTATATAATTGTATCAAAAGCAAAACACTTGCTTTATGGCTATATACAATTATCACCAACGGTTACTTGTATTCGCTTACACTGATCTTCTTTATAATATACAAATACTACATTAACAAAAAGTATATAATTGTATAGTACGAAATTTCTGCTTAAAATAATCATATTTTGAAACCAGTTTTTTTTTAAAAAAAAAAATTACGACACCACAATAACGAACGCACATAAATCAAAATTTGTAAATCCAATAGAACATTGTATAATTATTGCAATAATAAACATGAATTTTCATCCAATGAACACTTACCTGAATTCTATTACAAAGAAAAAATAAAAAAAATTGATGAACTGCTGTTTCATAAGAAACAGCAAAAACAAGTTTATCTTTTGTTTCAATTGTTGTATAATTCTTATNGATGAACCGCTGTTTCATAAGAAACAGCAAAAACAAGTTTATCTTTTGTTTCAATTGTTGTATAATTCTTATTTTTTAAAAAAAAATAATGAATTTAAACGTTTACCTTAATAAAGGGATGTTTACCTTAAATTATGGCATTATCTATATTTATTGTTAGCATATTTAACGCTTCANAAAAAAAAATAATGAATTTAAACGTTTACCTTAATAAAGGAATGTTTACCTTAAATTATGGCATTATCTATATTTATTGTTAGCATATTTAACGCTTCAGTTACAAATCACTTTTTAAAATAAAATTATATAAATAAAAAACAAAAGAAACCTTATATACAAAATTAAAGATACCTAAAATAACTAAACTATACCCATAGAATGTAATTGGGTAAATTATACCCATATAATGTTATTTAATCAAATAAGTTTGCCATATATGAAATTTTCCCTAAAACTAATGCATAAATGACATTATTCTATCTATTTTACCTTTAAGATTTATTAGCTCTGAATAATGCATTTGATCACATAGAAAACTAAATAAATTATTTATGTTTATTGATTAAATTAATTAATCAAAATAAATTAATTCTTGTTCATTGATCGAAAACTTGTCTTTAAAAGAACACTTAACAAGGGTTCAAATTACAATAATAACCTTATCTAATTTCTTAAGAGAAGCGGAACCTATAACAACGACAACTAAATAGGAAGATACAAAAATATATTTTTATCGTAAGAGAATGAACAACAAAAAATGAACTGTTTTTTCTTTTATTGTTTTGTTAATTGTCTCCTGCACCACCTCTAAAGTTGAGTATAAGATAGTAGTAATAAAAACCACTATATCCTAATCGAATATCCTGAGTTTTCTATTATAAATGAAAAATCCAATGTTTACATTCTCCCATTATTTACTTTCTTTATGTGATACACTTTTTTTTTTCAGTCATCCGAAAGAAAATATCACCTTTCTATATTTTACAAAGAGTTTATCTTAAAAAATTTCATTAACCCTTAATTAATGAGATAATTTATGGTCATACATGGAGGAAGGTATGTTCTTATTGTTGTACATATATTTATACTTTGTTTAAGACAAGAAATTTGAAAAGTCCACCTTTCGCTCTTAAATTTAATATCTAATCAAATATCGTTACATAAATTTTGAAACGGAATACAAAGAAAAAACTAGTGGATGACAAATAATTTGATATCTTTTTCAAGTACTAGTAGTGGGTAAGAAGAGCACTAATATTTATGGGCCCAGTATTAGTACCTTTGCATTTTGACATTCTAGGCAGGACCAATTCTGCGTTCCCATCAAAACAGCTTGAAGCACTACAATAGCTCCAGTAAATTTAATTAAATTGTTTTCTTAATTGATTCTGATTGTCATTAGTAATTCATTAGTAAGTTTATAAGTTTCTTAAAAATGCAGTTAGTCATTGTTAACAAGGTTGTTTTTTTAAAAAAAAGGATCAATCACTAATTCTGATTCAAATTAGTCCTGACTAAAGATCTTACATAGTTTCAAATTGATTTTGAACTAACATAAAATTCGAAACCAATTCTCTCTCGTCTTTTTTGTGTTCCATACCAACTTAACAAAATGGGCTAGTCTTTTTTATATACTTGGCAGAATTAGTGAATATCATAACCTTAAGTTGGTGGTAAGTGGTCAACGTTCAACATCACTAGGTTGGCTGAATCTATGGCATCCCTAAACTTAAGGGATTTGCTAAAAATAATTAATTAGTTTGGTCAAGTGGTTGGCGGAGCCGGGATTTTTAGGGTTTCAAAACTTCAAATAGGAAAGAAGTATACACACGAGGAAGCCAAGGATATTAAGTATTAATCATATATACATAAAAAAAAAATTTAACATTATATATATTGTTTAATTTTCCTTCGAATTCCCTTACTCCCACGTGACTCTGGACCGTGGTACATTTTTCTATAAGAAGATGGGTTATATATTTTTGACTATGAAAATTGTAATGCTTGGACTTTTATCCTATGTTCAGTCATGAGCAATGGCCTATCTTTTGACATTTTGTCCATAAAATTACAAACTCCTATTACTTCGAGTAGGTTGGGTTTGAACTCCAAAAATTACATCAATATGAATTACAGAACCTATCTTCCAGTTTGCGCGTAAGAATATGCTAAATGTATTGTCCTTTTGACACTAATGATATCAACTAATCACAATCAATCAATGGCGAAGCCAAAAATTCGACGAGGAGTATGTAAATTTTCTCTATTTGCTTTGTGTTGTGTGAGATTATCTGCTAGTTTAGCCACAATCTTCCGCATCAGTAAAAATACTATAACAAAATCTGCTTGATACTACTCATATCGAACAGGCTTATTCCTACTGAAATCACCATACAATTTGAAAGAAGCAAAGCTTATTCTATTACTATTCATAGTACATATAACCTTGGATTTACAACAAAGACAACAATTAACAAATGTCAAGACTATTTGATTATACCTTTGGGAAGTAGCCAGTAAATATAAAAGCAAATTGGTGGCACTGCACTGATGCGCACCAATACACAGCTCTGAAGGGCTAGTGATGATATCGCATATGAGTATATGACCCTTCTATCTCCATGATAAAGGACGGGGCGATCACACGGATGGGAAATACTTGTTGAGATTGAATGGGAGGGAATAGAATTCCTCACTTCTCGTGTCCGTCTTGAAAGACTTGAACTTGTCCCACCATGGCTTGCCTCTGTCTTTCCTTACCTGACCATCCCTTTTGTGCATTGTGTTGTCCAAGAAATAAGCCAGGATACCCGCAACAAAAGCTTCCGATGAGAATGGCACGTTAACCATATCGTTGAACTGAAGAAAAACAAAGCATGTAACTTTTCTCAGCAACCTCTTTTACATGACTAGAACTGAAAAAAAAGAAAATAATTGGAGATGATAATCATATTCAGGAGCTAATGTCAATTTGCCATACCCATCGTCCACTCGTGTGAACAGGTCCATAACCCTCAATAACTGTGTGTTCATTGAAGTACTGCGGAATTGACAAACCCAGAAAGATGGAGAAGCCTAGTATGAACTTGCTACGGAAACTGTTCAGATTGCAAAACTGAAGGAAGCTTAAGCCACCTACGCCTACAAAGGACAAACGACATAAGAACTTACAAATTCACCAATAACATGGATCAGAGATTGTTGGATGCCTTGGTTCAATAAACTTACCCACATAAGCGAATAAAATGCAATACAAAGCACCTACAATCGATGTTGGTATTGAAGCAAAGACTGCTCCAAATTTTCCTGAACACAATCGTGTAGTCAAGACAACAACAGGGTAACAATAAGGGGAGGGGGTAGTGGATTATCAACTTTATCAATGGGTCCGTCGTTCTCAAGGGAATGTTTAAGCAGGTGATTTACCAAGAATTGAAAAGAAAATCATAAATCCAGCAGCTATCTGAACTACTCTTCTGCTACCAACACGCGTCAGTGCTAAAAGCCCCACATTTTCACTGCATGTTGGTAAAGAAAGTTCATTTCAGTCAACATTGTAACAAGAGTTTATCACTCAACAGAAGAATTTGTCTGGACATACACAGATACAGAAGATCCATTCCCAGTGCCAAACAAGCCAGACAGCAAAATGCCAATTCCCTGAGATACAAACAAAAGAACACTTGTAACTTGATGAGATGGGTTGGGCAATCCCCCCATAATGTTAAATGCCAATTGCAAGTACAGGCCCATGTTAACTAGATGAGATTATTCGTGATTCCTGTCTGTGTTATGCTAAAGAATGGGGAGGGAAGGGTATGATCTAGGAGAATGCCTTTTTACCTGCCAGCCTACACCTCTGCTGAGTACAGATGGTGGCAATGGAGTAGCACTTGCATATCTCGTAGTTGCAATAAAGGCACCAGTGGACTGAAAAACAAAAGCAACTATCAGAAGGGTGTTGCTTTCAGGCTTGTCTAATCCAAGTATCTGTTTCTTTATAAGAATTAGCAATCAAAAGAAGTGCGCAAAGAAACGACAGAACTAAAAAAAGGAAGCAAAACGGGCAAAAACATAGCAGGGAAGCCATAAAAGAAAAGAACAGATAAAGGTTGAGATGCAACTCTTAGATATCTGCCCCGAAAATAAGGGGCTCATATATAGTATTTATTGAGCCTATACTATGCAGTCAGCAACATTGTCTAACAAGCAAAACATCCGATAAGATAGCGTAAAGCTATCACAATTTCAACAAATTTCTACGTCAAGCAGGTAAAAAAATAGAACCTCAACAAGAGCAACAAATGCAGCCATCATCATAGCAAATGCTTCACCAGCATCAAATGAAGGTGCACCCCATTGGAAGGGGTATGGAACTCTAATCCTGCGAACAAAACCCAGCGAAACGAGAGGATGATATCATCAATATTTACACATTATAAGTTGCTTATAGTTGAGCGACACTTGAATGCACCAAACAAGTACTCTCTGAACTACAGAAGCACTTGGAATAAAATGTAAATAAGTAAATTGAAAGCTTGAAGCGGAAAAATAGCACCTCATGTGTTACAAGAACAATACCACTGTTGAAGAAGTGCAGGTAGAGAAAACAGTAAACTATATGTGCTTTAAGTAGTACAACAATGAAAACTAACAGCTGATCTCAAAAGACGATGTATGCACTCCTAAGCATGAAAATCAGGTAGGTGAGATTCAAACACCCACCTTATTTACACACAAATTAAAAATTAACTAGGGCTTAATCACAAGCTAACCAGGGTACTTATTAACTGCATAGTTTCCTAAATTGCAATTTCAATGTTGTATCTTCCAATTATGCTCAAAGTAAAAATAAATAGCAATAAATGGGGCACAAGCACTTTCCAGTTGTGACTACCATGGTGAAGAGTGACATAAGGGTGTCACTTTGCTCATCATGGAATGTACCAGTCACATTCTCAAGTGTTCCTGCTGATGGAATCTAATAAGGTGATTAACGTTGAATCAACACAACAAGAATGCAGAACATCAGTATGTAGGCCAATTAAAATCTAGGAGTTAGACGCTGATTATGAATTTATCTCATGTATTCAATATCGAAGTGCTATTATTCCGAAGTTTCTGGTCGGCACATACGTTACAAAACTACTTATAAAACTAAAGTACTTACAAAACTACCCTCTCCTCCCAACATGGAATGCCTATTCCAATTCATGAATAAAGCTCACAGAACTCTTTTATGCATTAAATGAGCCAAGTGTGAGATCCCTCTCAAGCTTTACAAACCTATGCTCACATCAGCATAATGTCTTGCGCAAGCACACTCGGATACATGTGGTGTTTTTCCCTTCACTACCCAATCTGTTGTTCACCATCCTAGATGCCAGCCATTAATCATATCTTCCAATTTTTATCTACATACAGTGGCCATAATCACCACGAACCCAAACACTCAGAACTACAATAGGAATATGACGATTTCAACTTCTTCGTATATCTAACTTTTGATATTTTCATTCATTATTTTAAGATTCAGATTCGATATAGACAGATTGACAAAATCTATATTGATCTCATTGATAGAAACCATATATGATTCCTGCCTCTGTTATGCAAGAAGAATCCAATACACCATGGGGCCCTAATGCAGAAGCAAGTGATGAGGGATGAGGAAGAGAAAAGCACTCACCATGGGGCACCATCAATGAGTCCAGCACGATCAGTTCTGCAGCTTGCTTGGGTAATTGGTGCAGCTCCATTGTAAGCCCCACCCACTGTAAGTAAGTGGGCGTAAATCCATACAATTGCAACGGTGAAAAGAACAGCAAAACGATCAAATATATGCTTCCCCGGGCGTATCAGATGAGCCAAATACTGTAATGACAACCAAAAATCACATTAGTATATGCTACAATTCAAAGCAACATAAAGTAATAGGGATATATTTCTTGATAAAGAATCTCACTTGAGAGAAAATGACCAAAAGGACCAGCTCTGGCAACCCAATTTCAACACATTTGGCAACCTAAAAATATATAAGATATAATCAGCATTTCGGCATTATATAGCAGCAAACAAGTAGATGTTCAAGAGGAAAAAAGGTGCATCTACATCATTACTTACCCCTGGAAAACCAAACTCATAGAGCCCGAAGCCGACAAGAGCAACTAAAGGAACAGCTGAAAGTGGGCTCAGAAACCTAAATAATCAAAAGAATAAAATGCCAATTAGAAATAGTTTCACTGCAACGACACAAAATGATGACACAATCGACATGATGCAGTGAACCACCAAAAGTAACCCTTTGAGCAACTACTTGATCTCCAATCCCAAAAAAGAAACATAACAGGATTGGAAAAGAGTGCTTGATTAAATTGTAGGAACTAGATCGGAAGTCTAGTATAGGGAATAACATCTCCCAGACAGATATTGACATAATAGGAAGTAGATCAGATGTCTGTCAAGACATAGGGAATAACATCAACCAGTCATACATTGATAGTAGCAACAACATACCCAGTGTAATCCCGCAAGTGGGGTCAGGGAAAACATTGACACTAAATGGCAGAATATATATCTTATCATACTAACAAACCTCACAACATTGCGCCAGAGACCACTGAAACCTAAGACAATCTGAATTGTCGAAGCAACAATAAGTGCACCCTGGGTGGCCCTCATTATCTTCTTAAATCGCTGACAAAAAATACAAAATGTAACATAATATTAGGACAGATAGAATATCATCAAGATGAAGTGGATGAGTCCAAGTTATGCCTAAAGATCTACTACAGAAATTAAAAGAGTGCACTAATATGGATTATTTCGAGGAAAATTGACTACTAGTTTCCAGAGCTACTGCGGGTTTTTGTGCATTAGTGATTTTGGCACTCAAGTTGTTAGCTTAAAGAGAATAAAACAGCGAAACTTTTGTTCCATGAATTGACTGTGATACTTACGAGAGAACTGCATCACAAAACCAAAATTCCAATTATTTATACTACTCATTCAATTGATTAAAATACATTATTTAAACAACAAAGTACAAAATCAGCATCTGAATACACTAACCGACTCAGGGTCTGGGTCACTCCATCGTCCCGAAAGGATAATCGAAATTGTAGGTGCAACAAAGGTATAAGACGCTCCGATCACAGCTGGTAGTCTAGTTCCAAAGTAAGATTGCAACAAGGTGTTCAGCCCAGCAACAAATAGCACTGTCTGAATAACTTTGGCTTTCTCCTCCTGCATAGAGGAAGACAATCTTCTGTTTAGTATTGTCGCATCACTTTTAAACAAAAAAAAAAAAAAATAGATCATAATACGCAGTATAACAGCTTTCAGTGTCGGTAGAGCTCACATTTCCTCCTCCCATCTGGGGAACCAGAGCTGTAGTAATGATAACTGCGGTACCAAGCATAACCAGATAATGCTGAAATCCAAGAAGGATTGCCTCAGCTGCATTCAGAAATTAGACAAATTCAGCATAGTCCACAGTCCACAATACGGAAAATAATCAACATCATATAAAAAAGATATAAAGAAGTATTATATGAATTTGTTCAAGATCAGCAGCACAAAAAGAAAGAATTATTTTACTAAGTAGATATTGCTACAAACTCAGTCACCTAGACAATAGTTTGTGCTTAATATTTCAAGTGTGACCAAAAATGGATAGCATAAAAAAATACAAATGACACACAAAAAATGGAAGAACTTTCAAACATAAGGAATATAAAAGAAATGCCATAATTATATTTAAATGTAGTATGAGGCTAAATGAGAAAAATAATCATATACTTTTAACAACTAGAATTAAAAAAGGTGTGCACAGAAGCTGCTGCTTATGTAACCAGCTACTAGATCCCAATTTGCTAGCATAACATCTCAACTTCACGAATTCGACACGATATAACAATTGGGCCGTGAATTTGTCAGCAAGGAAAAAAAAAGAATAATCAAAAGAGAAAATTCAAAACTTGAAACAAAAGCAATTAATGTAATTTATGCTCAATACAGCAACACAAATTTTACATAAAGAAGCAATTCACTGAGAAATAGTAAAGCCTGTGGGACAACACCACACATCACATTATGAATCAATTCAATGAGAAATAGTAAAACCCGTGGGACAAAAGAACAGAGTTCATAAAAACCAGGCCCCATATGCTCCAAGCAAGAGAAGAGATAAGATTATTCTACAATGCCAACAAAACGAATGGAACGAAGCAATCTAACAAAATTTTAGAACAAATCTTAGTAGCTCAGCTGATTGGCTACCTGAAACTTTCACCTGAGTGTTCTATTTCCTACCTTGTAATCCCCTCCCCTATCCCGAATTTCGAAAGCAAAAAAACAAAAAAAACAGAATTGAGACTTACGCCATGGAGGAGGACTAGTAATGCAGTAAGAAACATTAGGAAGCTGATCTTTTGGTGGATGTGGCGCTGGTTCATCAGACTTTGCTGCCATAACTTTCTCTCTCCACTACTTTTCTTTCTCTCTCTAAGTTGAACACCTCACTAAATTAGCGGTGCAAACTGCAAAACCCCAAATCTGCACAATGACACATAAATCTCTCAAAAACCAATAAATAAAGTTAACAAAAAAGAAAAAGTACTGAAGCTTTTTGATTACCTAGAAAGCAAGATTATAGAAAAGACTAAACTTTTCGAGTACCCAAGAAGCTCAATCACTCATACATGAACCCACACACAAAAGTGACAAGATTGGAACAACACAACACCCACCCACATGTATGTACCACACACCCACACCCCTTCACTCTTATTTTAAAAAAAAATATAAATGCAAAGCAAATGAAACTGTAACAGAATGTTTTGACAGTATAAGAAAACAAGAAAGTATAAAAAAGAACTACCTTTGATGTATACAACAAGTTCTTGAAGCAACCTGAAGTAGGTATTGTGCATTAAGGTTCTTGATTAATCACAGACCCCACTTCAATTAATCATTTTCAACGAAGAAAAAAGGGACCAACTTTAAGGAGATTTTGTATTTGTTGCTTTTGTGAATTGTCCAAAACAGGAAGAAGAGAAAGTCAGTATATAGGAATGTGTGAGAAAAAAGGTAAAAGATATAATAAAAAGACAGAAAAATAGACCACAACTTTGAACACCGCTTCTGTTTTTCTCCTTTATCTCTCTGTTTCAAAAATTAGAAAAAATGAATAAATTCGAAGAATCTCTCAATCAGAACACATTTATTAATGTTGATTAATATTTGCCACAATCAAATTTGGCATATACTTTTTAAAAGAAACTGATATATTTATCGTCTCTATTAAAATTAAGGCAACTAAAAATAAATTGAAGGAGTATTTGTTTATTTTTTTCTTGTTGATTGGTCATCAACAAACATGCGCTCCAAGGGATTGACACCTCAAATAAAGAATTACAGGAGTAAAAATATTAAAATTATATTTTTTATATAATACAGAGTAAAGAATTTTATGACAAAGGAATTTTTGTTTACTAATTTGAATATTTTTTTAATTAAACAAGCATTATCGTTTTCCCACTGTCCCCCTTCTCTGTCGGTTAATTTTCTGTCAGCAGAAATAATATAATATATAGTAAATACAACATAACTTTTAATTTATCTTATCCTTGTTTTATCTTGTTTTAGTTTTTTTTTTTAAAAAAAAACGATTATACATAATGTAATAGTAAATTATCTTCTTCTTTTTTTTCCTTCAACATCTAATATGAAAGGTTTGTTAGAATGTCCATATTAATTTCTTTTTCGTTTTTTTTTAGAAAAAAACACGATTATATATATGTAATAGTAGATTTATTTTTTTTCTTCGACATCTAATGTGAAAGGTTTGTTAGAACGTCCATATTCATTTCTTTTTCATTGATCGTAAATTAACGACATCTGAAAGAAAGAATAATTAAGTGAGTTTCATTATTTTAAAAAGATTATATACTATTAAATTAGAATAGAAATAAATAGATATTTTTGCTTTTATAAAAATAACTTTACTTTACGTGTAAACTGTTATTTAATTCAACTTTTAACTCATTCGAATATAATAAAAAAATAATAATGAAATTGTCCTTAAATATACTGCTGGCTTAGGCTCAACAAACTGAATTATTGAAAAATAAATAAGTTTTGATTAATAATACGATTGATGAACTTGTATTTTTTTTTTATATATATAAAAAAAAAAGTTGGAAGAATATTAGGTTTGCACAAAAAGAAGAGACAAAATAGAAAGGCAAACAAATGACACCGACACATTCTCTCTATTTTCTTTCTAACTTGCATCATCTATTCGAATTTTATTCATACTTTAATGAATTATCTACCATAATACCTCATTTTATGTATTCAATTTTAATTTCTCTTCCTTAAAAAGAATAAATATAAATAGTGCTACAATTATTTCTTGTTTTATAACTAGAAATAGTAACTAACAACCCTCCAAAAATAGTCTAACAATTACCAAATTTACATTCTGGTTTCGACAGTCAATATATTTCTGCCAGTTCAAGTACTACCTTTTTTTGCCTTTGAATATATGGTACTTGAAATTCATTTATCTTACTATTTTAAATTTGAGGCTGAGCAGCTAACGGAATACTAGTACTAGATATTTTAATAAAATTAATAATGCGCAGTATTTATCCTTCTGGATTTGGTAGGATAATTTATTATTAGCGACTTAGGTGTAGTTATTATTCATTATTATGAGTAAAAGAAAGAAGTACTTTAACATAAAAAATAAATTTAAAAAAAAGAAGGTAGTGTGCTCCTCAAAAGTCAGAATAAGAAGGTGCAAGGACAAATATGTGCATAGGTTATGTAAATTATAATCAAGTGACATGGACTCTTTAAAGCATTAGTAAATTCTAATTTAGTTAGATATATTGTTATTTATTATTAGCATACAAAACTTGTAATTAATATTTATACAAAAGAAATATTTGGTGAGAATTTTTATAAATACATTTACCTGAGTAGGTATGTATGGCATTATTTTTTTGGCTTCCTAGTAACATATATATTGATAGTATATAATTACGTGTGTATAATGTCTAATGATTTATCAGAAATATATATATATTTCATTTATCTGTATTATTATTATGATCTAACGTTTGTTTTACTCTTGATTAGTTCAAATCTTTCATAAATACTCTCAAGTTTAGATATAAGTTTCATTTTGGTATTTTAATTCTTTCGATAAAAAATTAATTATTTAAAATAATATGTACTCGCGACAAATTAAAAATTAAAAATTAAAACTTCGAAGCTCGTAATGTTCCATTGAACGAAAACAGAACCTTTACTTTGAATATTACTCTCAACTAACCATACTTCTACTATATTATATTCGATTTCACAATAGTTATGGCATTTTAAGATTCTGACAAGTGCCCCACAACAAAATATAAACATCAAAATATAATTAATCAATTTCTATTAAATAGCTGTCAAACATGCATGTTATAATAATTGGTTTATTACTCACTTGTTTCATGTGCACTGAAATACGTTGTGGTTGATTTCGAATTGTAGAATAAAAGCAGTGCACAAAATGTTCGTTTTAAAATATTATACAAAATATTATATCTTTTTAAAATATTGAACAAGTATGTGCGGGGTATACTTTTGAAGTATACAATTCACATATATAATGAAAGAAAATTAACTATTTTTAATGTTACATACCATTAAGTTATTATATATGTAAATTGTATAATTCAGAAGTACATAGTTGTTGTAGTCTAATTTTTTATAAGAAAGAAACTTCTAGATGAATACGAGCGAAAATATTTTTATTTTGCCTGAATAATTATGAAAAAAGTCTTTTGTTGTGTTTGTTTGGTTAAATGAGATTTTCAATCTTTTTGATTTTCTATTACTGCTATTTATGATATTTCTTTATGTGTATTTTTGACTCTTTTTTTTAATCCTAATTTATGTGAAAAAATTTCTCATGATGAAAGTTAAAATCACCTACTTAATTTCTTTGTTTGAAAGTGGATTTGTATAAAAGGTTAAAAAAAAAAAAAACTTTCGGCGGAATTGAGAATAATTAGTTAGGAAACAGTAAAATTTAAAGGAGCTTTATTTAATTGTTTTTGTCGAATAAGTCATTTTTAGGTAGTAATTCCAAGATGTCAATTTCTAAAGTTAATGAATGATAGTACTGCTTTTCTCACATCCACTTGCTTCTTTTACAAAAAAATTTAAAAAAAATATATAAGTGGGGGTTTTGTTAATTTCATTTGCTAAACTATTCATTTTAACAAAATCACTTCTTAGTATAACTTCATGGAATTTCCTAAATATTCACCTATTAAATAAACCAGGTCAATTGGTGACTTGTTGTTTTCTCGTTTGGACGACGATATAATTTAATATCATATAGCTTGTGTAAGATAATATATAATTGAACCTAATAGAAGAATAAATCCCTTTGTACTAAAGGGTAATCCCAACCTCCAAGCTCCTACCTATAACCTTAATTTAGTGTTGCGATTATACAAACAACAAGGTGATAATTACCCAACAACTATTAGTACTTGTCTTGAATAAGATCAACCAATTGATCGATCATCGATGAACCAAAATATTGAACCAAAAAAAAAAAGGGAGATAATTATAAGGTAAAGAATCAAATTCTCACCAATTAATCGTGGTATAACTTATTACATAATCAATAACCAAATACGAAATAAGATTGTACCTAATTCTTATTCCACGACTAAATTATATGTTTATCCATATACCAAATAGTCCCTGATTGTTCTATGCTTGTTTGAGCACTATATTTTTGGTAATTTACTCACCTAAACATTATTGAGACGCATGTGATGTCCTAATTAAAAGGTCAAGGGTCACCATCAATGTATTTGCTGACTATATAACACTCTTATTATTAATCAAAAAACATAGCAAAAGCATGACAGCCAGTTTTCCACTGAAAATCGATTAGGACTTCTTCAGAAAGCTCCAAAATCTCTTGAAAGATAGTACTATACCAAATAATTCTCCCTTATAGCTCCTTTTTTTTCAATAGCTAAGAAGTACTGTTCAATGGTCCCTAACATGAGTAATTAGTTAGAAATTGTATATTCTAGATTGGCTATTAGCACCTTTATGAATCTTCAACCAAACTAATAATGGGGCTATTTATATTTTGTCCTCGTAATAAAGGTTTCTTTTTTGAAACTTTTTTCCCACCTTTTATGATATGTCAAGATCACATATCATTTTGGGAGCGCAAAAAGTTGCTACCTAAAAGAAACAAATCCAATTAGTCATGATAACATATGGCACCCTACAGCAATATTTAATTCATGAACTATATAATATAACAATAAGTATAATACTAATGAAGTATTAACACCTAGCAAATAGTTTTTAGTTTCACAAAAATTATATGTTTATAATTTATAATTATATCACGTGAAGATCATATATCATTTAATGGGGTCAAGGATCCACTTTCTAGTAATGAAATTGACATATATTACGCTAAAGAAGGAAAAGATATGGACCGTATGTTTATATCCCCAGAAGCACAAGTTGCAGCATATACAAAACAAGAAAGAACTTGGGGGAATCTTGATAAAGCATCACGCTCTTTATTAAATATCGTGATATAGTTGATAAAACAATGTATAAAGGAACAAAAGAATTGATTCATCCCCAAAAGACCCTGAAATCATGAGCTTATTAATTAATACATATATAAGGTAATGATTTATCAGTAGTTCTGACTGCTGTATAGATAAGCTAAATCTATTTGTTCAGTAAGGGGCGGGATGAGAATAAAAGGACTAAAGGGGACACAGGGACGTGGGTGTTGCTTTTCATGATTTAACAAGATAACCTCCCTCCTCACAGGGACCACATCCCTCTTGCAAATCCTCTGCCTTTTAATCACGTCTCTCATCTCATGCATGATTTATGAAGGACGAAACTTCATATGTTCTGTTCTTTTTTGTTTTATGAATGTAGATTGTCATTGTACTCATAATTGTTCATTTGTATATAACAAATAATTCTAAGTAGAAGACAATGTCCATCCACTTCTATGGCTGAAAAAATTGCATTTATCCCTATCTTAGAGAAACCCTGATAAATTCGTTATACAATAAGTACTGGAAGGGTCCCCAAGTTTGAGGTCGAGTGAGTGGGGGTCCTCCATCCCATATCTCTTTGATCATTTTCTTTAGCCTTTGTATATGTACAAATTAGGACAACAAGTATATATAGTAAAAGGTGTATTAAATTATTGGATGGTGGGCTATCTTTTTCATGCTAGGGAGTTTTATAATGCTGAGATGAGAGGAACTATTACGTCTGTGGGAGAAACAAGAAACTAATATGTCCCATCAATTATTTAGCGATTCCTATGTACACTTCAAGAAAAACCAACATGTATCAAGGAATTATTTTGTTTGCTTAATGCTAGGGCCTAGCCCCTAGGATCTCAGGCTTGCTTTGCCACAACGATTGCCCAGCCCAGCCCAAATGTTTCTCAAGGAAGAAAGGACCTCTTCTACCAATCAATTTGAGGAGCTCAACTGCTTTTTTCCCACTTTCTTTGTCCCTCTTTTGGAATAACAAAACAAAGAGTAAAGAAATTATGTAGAACTTGGTGATGCACAAAAAGTAGAATTACTAAGGCAGTGCTTTGTATGTGGCCAATGAAATGGAAGACTTTTTTAATTTTATTTTGGTGACAGATATAGGATTATACTAGCAGATGCCACTGCTCTTTTTAGTTTATGAGTGACAAAATAGGAAAATATCTGAATTGTTCTTCGTAAAGAACGTATATGATACTCCGCAAAACCTAACTTTAGTGGTGCGTGCTCAATCTTCCCTCATTAAACATTTTGAAAATAAGTCTATTTCTTCCAGCAATTCCCTTTTCCCACTTTGAAATCTTGAAGACTCCATACCACTAGATGGCTGAGTCGTTACTAGGCTAATGAGAAACTGACAAACTTTACCTACATAATCTGAAGCAGCTGCTACATTCCATGTCTTCTCCTCTGCCCCAGCATTTTGAAGTTTGTCTGTGTAGATACATTTTCTGCATTCCTGCAGGCAAACACAATAATAATGGAATTCCATTATTTCATTTTGGCAGTGTTCTCTTTTTTTTCTTCTTCTTTTTTGAAATCATGAGACCAGATCACAATAGGAACCAATGATCTTTCAAAGATAAAGTATCTATTACCTGGAATACTTGATTTAGAGCAGCAATTTGTTCATCATTCAGAAAACCATAATTAAGCAACTTCCTTAAGAGGAACACCAACTCAGCGCTCAAATTAGAATTTGTAATGTTTCTAGTAATGGCAAATATGCAAGATTCATCGAAGATTGAAGTCATCCATTGGAGAACTTTCTTTCTTCTCAGCAGTTCAACTGCAATAAGAATTGCAGGCTTGTGATGGATCATGAAAGATTTTGAAGCCAAAGATGGAGCTGCCAAGGATATCACTAATTCTTCTACTATAAACCGACACCAGTTGTTCCTTTGTATAGCTGATACTTCTGTGTCCACATCTTGCCACCCAATGAGCATAGACAAACAGAGGGAACAGTTCATTGCTACAGACATGTCACTTGAAAATAGTTGGCCTTCTAAAACAGCCATTATAGACGACAAATAATTAGTTCTGAATTCTAATGTGTCTGATTTTCTACTTCTCTCGTCTTCTATTCCGCTGAATAACTCCAGAAGGTATTGCGAGCTAAGTAACTTAATAGGAATAGATCCAAAATGCAATAACTTGCACAAATCGTGGCACTGTATACTAATATAAGGCCAGGGTTGTGGTATGTTGGTAGGATCCAGCAGATATTGGAAGTCCATAATCCCCGGTAAAATGGCATGTGCACTAGCAAAATAAGCTATTAGATTCAAAATTAAATACAAAATAAAAGAAAGCATAGAACCTATGTTAAAGGAACTGATACCTTCTCAAAGAGAAGAAAAGAAGTGAAAGCACAAAAACAAGAGCTTCTACAGATCTTGTTCCTTCGTCTTGTTCAACAAGTGAAGGTCCTTTGGAACAGGCATTGGCGATAGTGGTATTAACCAATGATAGCAAATGAGTACTAAGGATTATGGTTTTCGAAGCTTCAACCATCACTTGATTCACTGAGTGATGCAAAACCATAGAAAGACTGCCAATTGATACAAGAGTTCCTGGTGTCCATCCATCTGCAGCTACTGAGGGGATCAGGTAGTCGATAATCTGCAATTAAGGAAAAGTCTATTTACTACAGAGGAACTGGAAGCAAACAGTATTTAGAAGAGTGAGTACTATACTTTCACCACAATTGCAACCCAGGGTTCATCATCAGAGAGGAATTCAGAGTGTACTGCTTGAAGAATGCAGGATACTAGTTCAGAGATTGACATGAAAGTATCTGGGGATAAAGAATGACCAAACTTATAGTAAAGGTTCTTAATTGCAGTAGCTATCCCGTGCATGCAGAATTGATCTGAAGTACTAGGTGAGATTTCTATTATACGTTTTATGGTATTCACCACTGAAACAATGTCATACTCGGAATATTGTTCTCCAGCCTCTCCCAATAGAAACACCATGAGCATACCTAAAAAGTTATCCCCCAAAGCTACAAGTTCTGTCATAACATACACATCTATCTTCTGATTGGCTTCACCATGGATATTTATCTGGTTTATGGTGGAGCAATTGCATCTGCAAAATTTCAAAATCTGGGCAGACAACACGTTGCAGATTTTCTCTTGTTGGAACAACCATTTCAAAGATGTTACGTGGATTCTAGTAGATAGCAAATCCCAGCCCTTTTCCGCAAGTAGGTGGAACACAATCCTTTCAGCCTCTGGGCTGTAGGGGATTTGGTAGCTCACCTTGGCTAAACCTCTGTATAGTGCATAAAGATTTATAAATATTCCCATAAATATTCCCAAAACAGAAGCTCCATGCATGTTTTCGCTGCTGTTAAGTAGAATATATTGCTCCAATGAAGCTAACACAAGCTTATCATCTGCAATTCTGGAAAAGGGGTGAGATGATCAACTGAGGACTGATAACATAAGCAGGGAAAATGCAGAAAGAGTAAGATTAAGATCCCAGAAACTATTTACCGATCGTCATACAGTGAGCTGATGTACAGTAACAACAGAACTGCCAGTTGCCGAGAAGACAATTCAACATTTTGGGAGCTTTTATGGCCCAAAAGGAAAAGCAAATCTATAGGATCAGATGGAAGATGTGGAGCAGCATCGCTAATGCACCGCGCAGAATCAACCCCAAGAATGATATCTGTCATCACACTAAAGATAAGATAAACATTCCTTTTCATCTTTTCAGAAGGGAAAAGGCCTAAACATCCATATGCAAAACTGAACCAGGAAGATGTGAGCAGAACATTTGCAAATATTTTGGTTTCGGTTTCTGAATCTTGTAGCAATATGGAATAGAAATTTTCAAGTATTGCAGCTGGAATATCCTCATCTTCCATCTCATGAAGGGATTTCATAAACCACGGTAATATATGTGTTTTGCATACATCTATAATGCTTCTTCTAAGATCTGTGTTCATTGAGCTTGAGGAATTCATCCCAAAACTATATGAATATGCCTCTTTCAGTAGGTAAAGAGAGTTCAAAAGTTGACCCGGGTATTTGCCATAATTAATTAAAGAAGTTAAGATGCAATTTCTTGATGCATCCTGAATTGTTAGTGAGAAACTTGAAATCCCACAGGTAGATGAACATTTCATAAGTGCAACAAATATTGAACAGACCAGAGCTAATGTCTCTGGAAGCATGCCTATTTCTCCGTCAAGATTTTTCTTGAGCATTCCTGTCAATGAAAGGCTTATTTCTTCTACCTGAGACTTGGATACCACCCCTGGGCAGTTCTCCACAGAGTTCCAAATAAGCCTGAGTGTCTTAGTCTGTACAGGGTGGAAAGGAATTTCAGCAACATGATGCAGAACTGGAATCAGGGCCATGAACCCAATTGCAAGTCTCTGTCTAAATGCTTGCTCAGCAGTTGCTAAAATATCAAGAAGCTGAATACAAGATTTAATTGTTGGATCTTTGCATCCTGCAAACTAATGAGTTGCTTCATTAGTCATTATAGACAACATTAATTGCATAATCTGACCTAATATAATTAGAATGTTCTCTAGCTGATTGTCGTTAGAGAACTTAGATCTTGTCGAACCATATGGACAACAAACATTGTACCCATGGTAATTTGTTTATTGTAGAAACTGTAATTGCCAGAGAAGTGGTCGTTTCAAGATAGTTTAATTGTAAACGGAAAAACAAATAGAATAGAGTGCGACTGAAACGCCCTCTTTCATCTTTCATTTCTTCAACCAAAACTAATACGTATAAATCTAACTGCTCAGGCACTGGGTATAGCTGATATTCTTACCTGACAACCTCAGCACTTCAAACGCATAGTCTGCAATGTTCTCTTCAACAAATACTTGGATTTCATTTTCTAAGACATCTTTCCCCGACAGATAAAGATAAAGTAAATCTAGCGCTGCTATTTGAACTTGATTATCAGAAGAAAGCAGTGGGCCTTTGACTGCCTCTGCAAACAAGATAGCTAGAGGCCCATCTGATATCTGCTCATTTGTTTCCATCAAGTGGTCAACATCATAAGAACTCCTGCTCCTTGTGCCAATTATAGAAGTAGTTTGAAAGAATCCTCTTTGCATCATTACTGTTAAGAATGCTGCATAAACAAAGAGTATCACTGATTTGACAAATGCGAGAGATGAGATTATCTTGCAGAAACTCTAACATCAACAGCTGCTTATCTCCTTTACCTTATGGGAATGGTGGGGGAAGGGAGGGGAGAAGAGAGAGATTATCAGAGCTCTGGTGAAGAGTGCATAGAACTTTGCTAGTCAAGTCAGCAGCAAATAGACACGCAACTTTTTATCAGTCAGAGTATATCAGAGGTGTGAACAGATGTATGGAGCCTGTTTACCACAACATTAGGCTCAAGAGCCACAAAATCTCTACATTCAAATGATTTCTCAAGGAGAGATATGGCTATTCCTATAGTGCATTCTCGCTTTTTAGCAACCATACTTCTCTGGTATACTTGTCAAATATATCATAAATTAGTCAGCTATTATCACCATATACTCCTCTTATTTTGCAATAATCCAAGTATAAAATGGTTAACTGTCAAGATATTCGCTGGAAAATCAAATTCAGAGATGCAAATGCTCAAGAAGCAGAAACCGGTAATGTGAAAGAAGCTTACCTATACAGTTTAAGCGAACATCATCACTTTGAGCTTTCATGAGAACTGCCAGTGCTAAGTCTAGGAGCTTCGAGAAATGACCAAATAAACTAGGAGGATCTTCACCGTCTTGAGACCCATTGAGTAGGAATAATTTGTATAGAACAAACAGGATTTCCCCCTGAATATCTTCACTGTACTCAAGAAGGAATTGACCTTCAGGGCTTTGTTTAAGGCAAAATGAGATAGCCACTGTCTCAGTTTCAAGAGTCACCTGGACAATTGAAGGCCGCTGACGAGATTGAAAATGAGGGCATCCGTTTCTTCGAGACAATAGGAATGGTTTTTTTGGTAATCCAAGAGAAGACCTAAGCAGTGAAGCTTTTTTTTAAAAAAGGGTCAGATTACATGTATTAGAGGAAAACATATGTCACTGCAAATACAGAAATAAATATAGAAACTACAAATTCTCTGTGCAAATTGAAGGCTGAGTTATCTCATTAAAATCCAATGTGTATTTGACAGATATCAGGCCAATAATACCAAGACAGAACCACTAAGTGTAACTTCTTCCTATTTCTTGTTCATTATAGCTTCTCAATGAGAAAATCAATTACATACAGTGTACCATCTCCAAAATGGGCAATTTGTTCATAGACGTCAGCAGCAGACATGAACCGAATAGAATGTGAAGCTACTCTAAAAAAGTTGTGAATCATCATGAGGAAACATATAATTGGTGTCATTATAATGCAACTCAAATTTTTCACAAATTCAAAATCATTTACAGTTCCTCCCATCTTTTATTTGCTTATTTTGTAACATCGTATAAGTGTTTTCCACCACAAGTCGTCTTATGGACTTGAACACTGGCATTGAAACTTGAAATAACTACCTAAGCAGGTTTAAGCTTTCTACTCACTGCTCTGGATAAAACTAATATTTTCTCAGGAATCATTCTGACTGTGATTTTCCAATCAAATCTGCAACAGTGTCTGTGACTAAACTTAAGCTGTTAGTCAATGTCATTGACTCACTGAAGTTGCAAGCAGTTGCCAAATAACTGTGGAAAAGCTGCTATAAAAGCTATATTTGATTTTAGGAATTGAAGAGTGAGCAATATAGCTATAATGCTAAACCTGTTCTTAGTATAAATCTTAATAGGATCTTCAAGATCATTTTCAGTGCCGAAAGCTTTACTGATCACAGTCGGCTGTATGCCACCTCACAAAGTTGCACAATGCTGAAGGACACTGAGGAAATTAGAAAAATCAGATACTTAACTCAGTTCGACTTTTATTTCCTTATTAGTCCATTTTAGAGTGACACACTTCTATGCAAATTAATAAATCACTTGATTGTAGGAGTATATGTCGTATCATGTATGGCTATATCTATGTAGCTATACCTTTCTACAGCTCCATTCTAAATTACACCTCCATAAATTGGAAATTTAAGAGTTAATACAGAGGTAAAAGTTACCGAGTGGAGCTGTCTCTGACTCCAAGCTAAAGAGCCGCTGGAAAGGCGATCTGCTAGCCGAGCCACAAACTCTGCATGCACATCGCAGTCTGGAGCTTCACACAACTGCATAATCAAATCCATAGTTTGCTTGGCTATGGGTTCATCATAGAAGGAAGATAGAACACCGACGAGAGGCGAGATTAGGAAATGAGAGTGGAATGTGAAGAAGGTTTGGCGGAAACTCGGTTGGAAAAGCGCGATAGATAACTGAGAGAGAGCGTAGGACACGTGAACGGTCGGCGATCTCGGATTGGAAATGAGATTAGACAAGCAGAGCAGACAAATTGATCCGCCTTCATCAGTTGGGATAATCATAGTCGAGCTATGGCCTTGTGCGCATGTTAACGGTGGTTCCAGCGATGGCGACGGTGGTGAGTGGGGGAGTTGAGAAGTGGCGAAATACATATTTTGTTGCTGTAGTACTACTGTGTGCGTGAGTGAAGAGACTGGCTAGTGCGATGGAGAAGGTGTGGGATGAATAGCAAAGCGGGAGAAAAAATCTTTGACGCCTTTTGCTTTCAAATTCCAAATATATAAAAAAATAAAATAAAACTAATTATTAAAGTTATGTCAAACTTATAAAATTTCTCTTTAATGTTGTAGTCTTAAACTGTCACGTGAAAAATTAAAATATTACAAAAAAAAAAATTTTTTTAAACAGATTAAAAGAAAAATAAATCGGTCTTTTTTAAATAGAGAAAAGAAGAAAAAGAATAAACACAAGAAACATGAATTCATTCACTAATCGTACACTTATAGAAAATAGATACACTCCCCCTAAATTTTATTTGTAACACCTTTAATTCAAGAAGATGGAAAATTACAGCTTTCTAATATCTGATGTCAGAATTAACGGAAGTCATTGACGGACCGTGTGTCAGATCCCAGATCGTAGGTAGGATCCCGTGGTTCAGTCTCAGACTTTTAGGAAAAAATTAGGATGTAAAGATGACACCTACAATCATGGTCCACGGTCCATTGATTGACCCATGAACCGTAGATTAGTTTCGTCGTTGGAGTCCAAAGTTTGATGGTCTCTGATCCCACCCACGGTCGGCTAGTACAGTCCGTGGGTGGACCTATGGACTGTAGGTTTGGCCATAGGTGAGAGTCAACATTTATATTAGAGAAAAATGGATATTGGGTCAACTTCAGACGCTCAATATTTTAGCACTAAATGAATTAGGTGACCCATGACATATCAAATTAAAGATAATATAATCATCTTTTCGATGTCACCGAGGTTGCTAATCCAAGCTCAAAGCAAAAAGTTATGCTCATTTTAATGAAGCCTTGTTGGGCAGACCATGACCACAAAGTAATTCAAACGAGGTTTTGTCAATCCTTCGTGGATGACCTTCGTCGTTTTTGAGGTCAAACTTTTTCATTTTTATTTTGTATGTGTGTGTTTGAATTTTTATTTAATTTTTCATCAATTTACGAGTGATATATAGGGGAATGAAGAGGAGACTAAGTAAAAGTTATCTCATGTATGTGGTGCTTTCTTTTTTTGTAAATAAGTTTTCTAAAAAATCTGACGTCCAAAGATACTCGTCCTGTGATGATAAATAGAATTTGAAAATAATGCAATATTAATTCGGTCATAGGCACTCCAACAAGCTCCAATAGCTATCAATGGACGTGTTTGAATTAACTTCGGAAAGCAAAGTCCTTTCATTTTATAAAGATTTTAATAGGTTCGTAATGGATTAAAATGACTTTTTTTTTTCGAGTGAACCGCAAATTTAGGTGTCTATTTTTTTTTTTAAAAAGTTTGGGGGCTTTTATGTAGTGAGTTGAATTTTTTCTTTTTAACAGCCCATCTTGCCAGAATAAAAATTAATAAAAACAATGAGAAAATAAGAAGTTTAAAATAAATAAATTAGTAGTTAATAGTAGGGTTAGAGAAGGGGAAAATTCGAGTTGCTCGCTTCACATTTTAGTACTAAACTGGAACCGGCTTCTCAGTAGGTGTTCAAACCGGTGATTTCCTCAGCCGTCTATGTAAGTCTTTCATGTTGTTATACTTCATATTTATACAGTGGGCAATTGTATACCTCCATCACAATCTCCATCCTGCATCCTCTTTGTTCGATGAAATTCCTCTATGGAGGAGATCGCTTCGTTTTATTTTTTACAATTTTGTTTAGTTTTGTTCTAATATATAATGACTATATGTTTTTAGCAATCTAGTCTCAGTCATGCTGGCTGCTAGACTTTTCGGGAGGACATTCTTGGCGGCGGCCAAATCAGAGAGTTCAGCCGCTCCAGCTGCTGCTAGAACCCTTAATCCACTTGAGCAGTTTTTTGAAGTAGATAGAACCCCGGAGGATGATAAGCCTGTCGTCTATGGTAATATCCCTTTCATATTCTCTATTGAATCTTAAAGAACGACAAAAGTCTCACATCGATTAATGAGATGGGTGAGCTCCTTATAAGGCTTGGGTAATCCTCCAGCCTTTGAGCTAGCTTTTGGGGTGTGAGTTAGGTCTAAGACTTAATTTAACATGGTATCAGAGCAGGACCCGTCTCACCTGATGTTGGTATTCCCAAAATCAAAATTGACCATGCACCAGATGCTAAGCACTGGGTGTGAGCTGAGATGTTAAAGAATGACAAAAGTCCCATATCGATGGTTTGAGAAGGGTGGACTCCTTATAAGGCTTGGAAAATACTCCTCCATTTGAGCTAGCTTTTGAGGTGTGAGTTAAGCCTAAGAACTAATTTAACAGAATCTACTTTATTGTCGGCATAATTGGCTATACTTCTTTTTAAATGATCTCTACTGCTTGTGTTTTCTATAACATGTATGTCCAAAGTACATTTCATTGGTCTTTAAAGGGTTACTTATTGTGCTGGTATGCAAAGAAGTTTAGTATAGCAAATGACTGGCTACCCTCATACTAGCCCTAGTTCCGTCTAATTTGATCTTTTTATCATATTTAAGTGACATATGTTTAGGTAGTTCTTGGACAAGGGCAAGCAGCTGCAAAAATATAGTAATTGTTCGACAAGTTCTAAAAGCTAAAACTTATGCAATGTACTGGAAGATATTCTGCAATGTTTGGTTCTTGTCACTGATAGATAATCAATGAATACAAACTTCTTGGTTAAAATCCACAAAAATGACATCTTCCAATGGACTATTTTATGTAAATTGAAACCAGGTATCACGGATACTACTCTTAGATGTTCAATTATCCAATCTAGACCGAAAATTGAGAACCTAGTTGCAAATATTGAAGATCATAGCTTATTGGAAGTTTCATTTTACTCTAAATAAAAGGTTCTCGCACGGTGGCTTAAGTTGTGTAACAGCTCAAAAGTCTATCATGACTGCTGTGTCATTTCAATTCCATGTTACGCCAAAAACAGTAAAAATTACATTTCTACTTATCCTTGATGTTAAATACAGTTTCTGTTTTACTGTTTAAAAAAATTGCACTTCTTTCCTTCCAAATGATCCACCATGTGGCTGTAGGAAGTGAGTTCCGTGTCTACATCTTTGCCTCCCCTAGCCTGTGTATGTGCCAACATTGCATTAATTCGTTAGTTATCCTTTGCACTTTCCAGTTAACCCCCATTATATTCAGAATAAAGTCTGAGATCTGTTTTGTTTAATTGCAATATATGAAGAGGTAGTTCACATCCTCACTTTATTTCTCACACAGAGAATATCCACTGCAGATATTTACCCCTCCTGAAAGTTTTCTTGAGTTAAACATGCTCCTTGGACCACCAAACAAGCACTCTACCTTCAAAGGGGTTGAAAAAGTTTCCATTCTATTGTTGTGTGGTTTTACATCATTATGGCAAGCTCCTCAGATTCCTCTACTATTGCCTCAATAAGTTCTTCATCATTCTCAACTTGTAGTTAGGGATTTTATTTCAAGTGTATCTGTTGGGTTTCTGGTATTGCCTCTTCATTTCTATAAATGCTTTGGCTGCTGCTTTGGTATATTTGGTTCATGTTGGATAGTAAAACAGTAAAATTACTATTGGCTATCCATAGGTATTACCTAGTGGTAAATGAAGTTAGAATCAAGACTGTTAGACCAAAGTTTGATTTGGGCAGGGTCACCTTCATCCTGGGGAAGGATACAAGTATCCACGGATTCAAGGTGCATACAAGTTGGTGTGGACACCAATTGTTATCAGGGAAAAATACCCCTTAGGTGAAGTTTCACCCTGTTGAGCTTCTGGCAGCTCAGAAACTATTACATATTTGATTTAGTTGAAGCCTGGAATGTTAAATGTGATATATTTTAAACAATACTAAGATCAAAAGTAGGATATAAAAATGATTAGGGAGAGAAAAACACTACTCCCCTTTATCATGTTATGTGACACTTCCTTTTTTAGTTTGTCCCAAGAGACAGGCTCTTTTCTCTTAAATCCAACTGTTTGATCTTGTTATATAGCTGGTTTAAACAGGCCCCTGTAACCACTGTTGAACTCTTTTTGGATTACGTCGGCTCTTTAGTGATTTAGTAAATACTTGTACAGAAGCAGAGCCCTTCAGTTGCTGTAATTTTTTGCTTTGCCTCTCCGTGATGCCTTCTAATGAAATCTCCTTACTTCATTTTTTAAAAAAAGACTCTTCTCTCTTTTTTGAATTTCATAATCTAGCATTTCCATTTGACTTTAATGACATGAGTTGTTGGGACCTACTTGATGTAAAAGTTCATTCTTTCATTGGGAGATAGAAAGTAAAAAACATGTGTAACTCTAACCATCAAAAGGATAATTTTGTTATTTTCGGCATATGTTTGGCTTACATGTCAAAAGTCTTCTTAAATTTCTTAAATTTCGTGCTCGTCAAAACACCTTCATTTAAATAGAACAAAGGGAGTGTTCTATTGCATAATTTTTAAAAAGCTATAAACTAAGTACCAAAGTTGTTCTGGGAATGATATGCTTTGGTTATCGACAAAGTCTTCCAAAGGTGACAAGCTTTTCATACTAGTTGTCACCATATACTACAATACTATTGAATAGCCTGGCTTAGGGCTAAGATAACTCAAGTGGGAGAGTTGTGTTATGGGGTGATCTTATTTCACGGTTCAGTGAGTACTTTTTTTCTAATTATGTAGACCATGATTGAAATGCCATAAAACTTTCAAATTCCTTTTTAGTTTTTTGTTTCCTTGACAACAAACACCTTCCCCTTTGTTAGAAACGAAAATTTTAATATAAATTGGATGTGACTGAATAGTACCTAGAGGCAAAATCATTCCCTTGCGATAATTTATTGTGCAGAGTCAAACATTCAAAGATTGATCTTTTCTTTAAAGAGAAATACAATTGGATTGGCCTTGGACCTTAGGAGAGGCTGCCTTCTCAAGGCATTGCTGACATTTAGTTGTCCTTGAGCATTGGCTTAGTTTGGGGATCTTTTATTTTGTTGAAATGTCTTTTAAAACCCTCTCAAACCACGTTTGCACTAGTCAAAGTGGTAGGACCCCAACACTTCGAAGGGATACTTCGGCTAGGAAACTTCTATTGGGACTCATCTTGATTACCAATTTGAATCTACTGATGGATACTCATAATGTACACAATATCTACTATTTTTGTATTTCAATATAGAATGGCCATTCAATTTTCTTCTCGTTTGTAATTTCTATAATGTTTCAATAAAATTTCTCGAGTTCTAATTTGTAATTTCACAGGAAGCGCAGTAGTTCATAAACTACTACATAAGTATGAAACTGATTCTTTCACTTTAAACGTGTAAGCAATGAGATTAAGGATGTTATGATTGAATGAAGGTGAATTATTTGGTTAAGCAACATACATGGAAGTATCCTTTGAATACCGTGTGAAAAGACATTATTGTGAATCCTGTCATATTTTTTTTCAGATTGTATCACTAGCTCTTTTTTCTTTTCTTTTCTTCCACCTCTTGTTTTTTATTTGTTTTTTGTTTTTTCTTGGAAAATGTCCCTCTACATGAACCTCTATAGCTCAATTCTCTATCAAGATTGGGGATGTTTCATTGCCTTAATCATCACTGCAATTTGTTTTATTAACATATACCACTGAAAGCTGTTTCACGAGTAGAGTATTTGGTTATTATGAATTTGTGTGCTGCTTATTATTTAGTTTGTGTTCTATGTTGGGAACATATAAGCCAAATTGCTCCGATTAAAAAGAAGTCTAGCCAAATGGACCGCCTCACTGTAGATGAGAGGTCTATGCTCTAACTTCTTTGTGGTTTCTGTGCCCTTCGTGGCTCAAATGCTTGAAGGCCTTCTAGTTAAACACACACTAGAGATTGAAGTTCTCTTACCTTGAATGGCAGGCTGGTTCTTTCGTATGCTTGTACCATTTTTTTATATCTCTCTGATTGGATGAACTCTGACATTTTAAAAACATTACTAGGTCGAGGTTGGAAGGCTTCTGAATTGCGTCTGAAGTCCTGGGATGATCTTCAGAAGTTATGGTATGTTCTTCTGAAGGAGAAGAACATGTTGATGACTCAACGTCAGATGCTCAATGCTCAGAACCTGCGTTTTCCTAATCCAGAGCGTATTTCCAAGGTAAAGTTAGTTTCTTTTGAAGCTCCTAATCAAGCAATTAGTTACCTCTATTTTGACATGTTTCAATTAGATTCTCCTCCTGGATCTGAAGTAAAACTCCAAACTAACCTAAAAATATTAGTGTCATCTTAAAATGGATTTTCTTGTTAAGATTATACTCGAATTGCCACATAGAAGTAGAATGTGTTTTTTTTAATTGGTTAAGTTGTTTTCCTCCCATCTCCCAAAATGAGTAACCAGGAGAAAAGCAAGAGTTATAAATAACCTATTAAAACTACAATTTGATCTATATCCTCTATATAAAGCTGTTTACACCGAAAAACTGAAGAAAATAGACTGTGTTATGCAGCATAGATTGAAGGTTTTTTCTTGATTTCTAGAACATAAGATGTGCCCAGTGCCCGCAGTTGTTTGTGTTATGCACTTTTGGGGGCAATTCTAGGTGGCACTTTTCTTTAATCCACTATCCTCGGTAAACATATGTAGTCCTCTAGCTACAGAATGTATCCAGTGCAAGACTTACAAACAACCCATTAAACCTACAATTTGATCTATATCCTCTATATAAAGTTGTTTACACCGAAAAACTAAAAAAAGTAGACTGTGTTATGCAGCATAGATTGAAGGTGTTTTCTTGATTTCCAGACGTAAGATGTGCCCAGTGCCCACAGTTAATTGTCTTATGCACTTTTGAAGGAAATTCTAGGTGACACTTTTCTTTGATCCACAATGCTCGGTAAACATATGTAGTCCTCTAGCTACAGAAAGTATCCAGTGTAAACATATCAGAAATCACTTTTCAGAAAAGCCTAAGTTTTTGGTGACAATCTGTTCAGTAAATTTCTTGGTGGTTTGAATCTTGAGAAATGGGAGGAATACATTTTATGCTACATGATGTCCTATGGAACAGGTGTAAGATATTACTCCGTCTGGTCTATTTTACTTCTCATGTTTGCCTTTTGCACTCCACTTTAAAAAACATTAACCAAAAGGATAATTTGACTATATTGTCCTTATTTTATTCTTTGATCTCACTTTAATGCTACTCTTACTTTCACTACATTAATCCCTCTCCACATTTACTAGAATACAAGGGTGAAAGTGGAAACAAATAATCAATTTTATCGTGATTTTTAAAATGGCAAATAAAATGGATCGAAGGAGTTTGGAAATACCAAACCTCTATCTTGCAGAGAAATTACAGAAAAATATGGTGGTTCGAGAAAAATCATAGTTAACTTTAACGAAGTACGGAAGCATGGTGTAGATCTTTTAACAGTTCGAAATTTCCGTAACATTAGATAATTCACATTTCAAATTTCAGTTGTTTCAACCATGAAGAATCCAACCAGACCATGCATTAAATTTAGGTGATGCTTGAATTATAATATAGAACATAAGCAACTTGAAGCGTTGGGGATTATGTTGCCCGGACCTTCAAAAATGATGCTGGACCTGTGTCTGATTCTTCAAAAATACATTACTTTTGGATAATTCGACACACACCCATCGACATTTTTGGAGAGTCTGAGGCTCCGAGCAACCAAATCGTTTTCAATACTGTGTCTGTTTAGTTTATGAAGAATAAAATGGTAAAGATGCATGAATTAACGGAATACTTAAAACACATCCCCATCTAATGGAAGTCTACCAAGTACAGCTAGTCATATTCATTATATCAAATCACTATGTTTTCCTCCTATATTTGATAAGCAATTAAGCCCATTTATGTATTATGCATTTATTGTTTAGTACTCGTGAACAAAATTTGATCTTAAGTTTTGGTTGTGTTGATGTATATTTCATCAATAGGCTATTGAAAATTCTGCATGTGGTATGTGAACCCTTGAGGCACTAAGCCATTAAAATTTCTGATGATGCATCTCTTGCATTAGCATCTTCCTAACAAATGATTGATATTCAGGTAAGGAAGTCGATGTGCCGAATCAAGCATGTTCTTACTGAGAGAGCCATTGATGAAGCAGATCCAAGGAGGTCAACTGAGATGAAGAGGATGATAAATGCTCTATAATTTTCACTCATCGGTAGTAGTGTTTATATGCCCTTATAATGAGTATTTGGATTTACCTCCTCGTCTATTAGCTCCACATGTAGGAAACTTACTTTTCTTGTGTGTTGTGGTCATGAAATGGCAAATTTTATCTATCTACACAACATTCCTGACATCCATGATGTCAAACAAACTCAATGAACTAGTTTATTACGATGTAATGGAGATGGCAAATCTGTTTAAAAGATTTGCTCGTGCTGAAAATAAAAACCAAACTCAGTGTTTATGCACTCGTGTTGGTCGATTGTTACTACATGCTTGTGAAATGCTGCTGTTCGCAGCTTATTTAGTTTGG
The DNA here is from genome assembly GCF_001406875.1 of Solanum pennellii. Lineage (NCBI taxonomy): Eukaryota > Viridiplantae > Streptophyta > Magnoliopsida > Solanales > Solanaceae > Solanum > Solanum pennellii. The sequence continues at coordinate 68,404,302 of NC_028639.1, forward strand.
TAAGATGCTAGTGAAAAAGTTATTGCTGTAATAATTAAAGGGTGTGCAGTGGAACACACACTTCATTCAATAGCACATCCCATGTTGCTTGTGGTGAATTTTTTTGCATTTACTCCTTCAGCAGCTCCACAGCTTTCTCTGGTGTATTCACATTTTATCAATAATCAGTATGAAATATATGCAGTACATAGTCTTCTACCGTCGCTTTCATTGTAAGCGCCTACAAATGGGACATATGAAGGGAAAAAGTATGAAGAAGACAGACAAGAAAGTTATTTTCATTTTCGTTTAACCTCTCTCTTGGCACGTAATATGCTGATTTGAATAGATATCGATGAATAAAGTAAGCAAATCAATATATATTAGTCAACTAAATAGCGTACTAATTTGAATTTTCCGCCATATTGTATAGTAAAAAATACGATTTGGTTGGTAGCGCTGTAGGAAAATTTGTTGTTTCGTGCTAGAATAACTCTTAATTATAAATCTAATTTTTCACTGTTTAATACAATAGTTATGTCAACCAAATCTAGCAAGTCTTTAAACGTGTCATTATAGTGCCTAATCACCTAAGTTGTATACTATAGTAATAATCAAGATCTAGGGACCTCTTAATCTATCCTAGCTTGGGTCTTATCTAATAGACCATCATCTATATTTATAGTTATCGTTTGGTTGGAACCTCGGATAACTTTATTTTATTACTATGTTATAAATGGTGGGATAAATAATAATTCAAAGACTACCTAATACCTCCAGCCAAACACAATATGAAATAATATTACACTTTATTTTATGTTTGTTAATACCTTATACTTCATACTAAACCACTCTTTAATATTTTTCCCTAAACAATATTGAGATTAGTGAAGTGAATTAATTTACTAGCTAAAGCACTTATTGATGATTAATGACGGTGAATTTAAGGAGTATGTTGGAAGATAGGTAAAGCTGCCAAATTTGAGAGAGTCTTTTGCATTGAACCTAACAATCCTTCCTCCTATTAATATTCACCGTTTACCATTACAGATTTATTTATTTTTTCTAAAGAAATAATTTATGAGTATTTATGTTTTCTTAAATATAAAAGAAAATAGTGGGTGACTTTCTTTATGCTAGTCCAAATTGTATTTACTTTTAATTTGAATATTTTCCATGTTTTTACTTTAACTGACAGCAAGATTAATTGGGGAAAATGTATGTCGTGCATGTTACAAGTTCATTAATTATTATCACAAGACATAGTAGTTAACAAGAACGTAAACTTAAAAGTTCATTTGATTCTGGCTAGTGATATGTGTCGTGTAGTGCTAAATTTTATTTTAATTAATCGAACTCTAGATTAGTTAATACTAGTTGAAATGGTGGATAAATAGACACTAATAGTGAAATTTCTTTTTATTAAACGCGTTTTCAAAAGTTGACACTAATGCACTTCATTACATGTTTGATAAGGACATAATTATTCAATTTTGTAAACTTGATTTGACATAAGTTAAAAATGATAGTACGAATTGTTATCAATATTAACATAAAGAAAAATAGCTTACCGAGATTTGGTTTGCTCTAAAATGGTTGTCCTTCATGCATATTAATTAGTATTCCATTTGTTTCGATATAATTATTTGATTTGGAGAGAATCGAAATTAATATATGCGTCCAAAATTAGAATTTATAGTATTTTTTTAGGGAGATAATGGATTATAGCTCGTAGGCCTTGTAGTTTATAATACTAATTGTTATTGTGTATTATACGTTTGTCATGATATGACATGTTCATCTTCGTTTAAGTTGAATTTCTACAGAAAAAAATAGAAAATGTAATGACTATTTAAATCTAATTACACATTAGATTTATTGTCTTATTTTGTTATAGTGAATAAATATAAAAATGATCAGATTAAGAAAAAAAATAAAACATCTATTTTATATATAATTTTAATTTAATAATAATTAGTAAAAGTGGCAATTTTTATTATAATCTTGGGATAAAAATGTATTTTATGAGTTCCTTTCAAATAATACAATCCAAATCAAATCTCCATTGAAACAATTGGTTAGTTTTTTTCCTTTTTCACCTAATGTCAATGATAATACCCACACATGTAACATGATAGCAACATAAAAAATTTGATGACGGGATTGTGTATTGATATTTTTAATAAGGGAGGAACCATAATGGAAATTTATCAACTGTACAACAAAATATGGCAATTTAACATTGTGGGACTCTATTGTTGGGTGGGTTGGGTTAATAGATGATTACACAATGCCTTGATAATATATTTCTTTTTGTTGGTGTAATGGATATCATATAATATATATATAAAAAAATAATGAATTTTATGGTACTTGGACAACATTTGTGACGCGACCAATAGTCTATCATGTATTTATTGATATGAAATTTTTTCAAAAAATTTGTTAAAGATCGTCCAAAATATATCATAATAAATATTGAAGGAGCTATTATAGTATTAAATTAATCATAATTATAAAATTGTACTATTAATCATGATAATAAAATTGTAAAATATTACTATAGACCACAAAACAAGGGGAGAAGGTAAAAGAAATGTATTTGTAAAATATTAATATAGTTGTAGAGTTTATTTATATGAAAAAAAAAAAATACTCGTACAAGAAATTTTGACTTACAAGAAAAAATAGAAAAATTTATAACAGACATTGCAAAACAATATCAATATCAGATCGAGATTAAATTTAAATTTTTTCCTTATTTTAATTCGTTTCATAATCCTTATAACTTGCAAGATTTAACATTACTAAATAACATAAATCTAAATATGATCGATACTACACTTAATAACTTGCGACTTTTAACATTATTGAGCACTAAATTCGAGATGATTACACATGATGAATTACATATCTCCATTACTACTAAACTTCATTTCTTAATATTAAAAATATCACAATAATTACAAACAACATATCGCTAACTTAAATTATATTATGACTAATAGTAACAACAAAGTCCAACCTCATTGAATATAGCAACATAGTTTTTTTCTCTGTGCAAATTTTTCTGGACCCAATTTTTGGCAGCAGAGAAATAGGAATGGCTCAGAAAACATGCTTCATGAAGTGTTGGTACATCAGAAGACAACCTTAATGCCATATGACCTTTTACCCTTTACTTGCACATCACTTTTAAAACAAAAAGGACCCTCCAATTTATTTGAAAACTCTAAATCAACCCTCAATCAAACAACAAATTATCACATTGGCCCCTTTCTGAATCACCCAACCACATGCATGTGTAAACAGAACAAACAATTGGGTATTTTATGTATCCAATACCAATAAAAATTCCCACAGAAAAACAAAGTCAAATGATTTACATCCTTAAATCAGTCAAAATCTCACCCTAAATACCTTAGTTTAGTCACATCTCACTTTTCCTTTTGAAAAAAAAAAAAGATAACTCCTACGTGGGTGATGTTATCAATGCCCTGCCCCTTCTACCCGTTCTTTTCCTTTCTACCGTGCTGAGGTTTTTTTAATAGATAACTTTCATATATAGTAAATAAAAAATTTATATTTGTATGCTATAGCAAATTTTATATAATTGTGCTCCATAGCAAACATAAAACTGTATAATTCGCTATACATATACAATTGTATAATTCGCTGCAATTCGCTGGCCTAAATTGTATAATTCGCTGGCCTATTTCGCTGCAATTGTATAATTTGTTTTGCATACAGTTGAATCGAATTAAAATGTATGTATATTGCATAATTATAAGTGTATAGCAAGAAGATATATGTTTTTCTCGCTTTATACAAAAACAGAAACACAATATATACACTTCTGTTGTATAAAGCTAGAGAAAATTGTATTTCACTGCAATTGTATAATTCGTAATTGTATAATTCGTTGGCCTTTTTCTCTGCAATATTTGAAATAAAATGTTTGTAAATTGTATAATTAAGTGTATAACACGAAGATATACATTTTTGCATGTGTATATACAATTTTCTCTCGCTTTATACAAAACAGAAACAGAATTATACACTTCTGTGTATAAAGCAAGAGGGCGAGCGAGAATGGAGAGTGGCGAGCGAGATTTTTAGGAGAGAGATGCTGACAAATTTTAGCTAATGTTTGCTATGGAGCACAATTAAATCAAACCCTAGCTATTCCATTTAATTTAGGTTATTAGTTTGCTATTGTATACAATTTTCTCTTTTTTAATTATAACATTTTAATATTTATATTAAAATTTAAATAATACGTGAAAATTCGAAATCAAAACCTTTAATTAATACGACTCCATTGGGGGCCATGTAGGTAAAGTACAACTTTCCTTTTTGCCGTCTGGGGACATCATTTTCGCTTTTTGATTTTCTTTACTTTTATTAATTTTGTTGTTTGTTTAATTTTTTTTCTTTTCTCTCTCACATACACACTCACGTAGAAAAACACACACATCGCTCTATTTATTTACACTAACTAAATTATTTTTATACATTATAATCTCTTTCTCTTCGGCCACAGTTTTTTTTTCTCTCTCTAAAAAAAAAACCCCACATTTCTCTCACTCGTCTAGGTCGTAAAATTTACGAAGGTTCGTTCTTGTTCTCTTTCTTTCGATATGTCTATGATGTTTTCTGTGTATGTGTGTATATTTGTGTGTGTATTGATTTGTATTTCTGCGTGTATGTATTGAAATAATTGGATCTAGAATTTTTGAGCTTTAATTTGATGGGTTGCAGATCGGAGAATTGACGTGTTGCCTTTGGAATTGAGTTAAGGAAGGTAGGGTAGCTGACGATTTAACGCGATCGAGGGCTTTGCTTTTTGTGAATTTGGGATTTCTAGGGTTGTTTGGGGGTTGGAGAAAATTGGGGATTTTTCTAGGGTTTTGGTGTAATAGATTGATATTGTTATCAATTGGCTGGGGATTGGATAATTGATGTTTGAGGCTGGACTGGCTAGAAAAGGGGTTGAAATAATTGGAGAAGATGCCAGTCGATTTGTATTATGCATGGGAAGGGACAAAGGGGAAGTGAACTTTGTCGACGCTTGATTGGTGGTCAGCACATGCCGGTTACGACCACGACGACTGTAGCCGTCGGTGATTCTTCTGTTGTTTCTACTATTACAGCTGATTCGTTCTGCAAGGTATTGCCTTGGTGGGTTTTTCCGATTTTTTTCTCAACTTCTCCTACTGATTGTTTTCTTTTCCGTTTTTTTGATTGTGCCTGCACTGTTTATTTGTTTTTATTAATTTCTTCCGTTTCTCCTTCTCTCACAAAGAGAATTACTTCCATTTATTCTATTTTATTTCATGGTTTATGGAAGCCCAGTTCAGTTGCATGCTGATCTCCGGTAGTATTGGCAATGATATGTGTCCTTGACTCTCCTGTGCCAGTGTTTTTCTTGTATATTTTTCCATCTCAAGTTTTTTGGGAAATGGACATTCTTGTAACTTGGGATGGAAATTGTTTTAAGATATCATCATTCTACCCAGCTAAGTTTAATGTGGCATTGCATGGTTGGGTATAATCCGTCATTTGCATTCGAAATTCAAATTCATGAGTAGCTTGTTCTGGTTTTTTGGTGAGGTCCATAATGTGGCACTTGTGTGTGGAACTGGGCATGATTATGTGGAGCTTGATTTGCTTCTTACTTTCTCATGTCAAATGATAATGTTCTATCCACTGCATTTGTTTAAATTTTGACATTTACAGCAAGGTAAAGTTTTTGTTGCTCGTTTCAAGTTCCGCGTTCGGGGGCACTGGAGAGTTTCAGAACTTCTTGTTTCCTTTTCTAGCAAAATAGCTCTCTTCCAAAGATTTTTATCATTGCACCGGATGACTTTGGGCCCAACATGAAGTCTACTACTTATTGCTATTCTTGTTGATGCAAAATGTTGGAAATGATAAAAGATGTCCAGTATACTCTCTGTCACCTCACTTCTTGCAACAGTGATGGGTGCAGTCACAGAGTAGATTGTATCCATGTGGAGCTTTTGGCAATAAATAGTCTGCCATTTCCCTAGTTTTCATAAGGAACAAAAGCAATTGAGAAGAGGAGCTCCCAATAAAATTTTTGAAGCAAGAATAGTTAACGTGTCAAAGCATGTATTTTTTTTGGAGAAATTTTTGTTGCTAGAAAAAGATCCTTGGGAAGCAACGTTGGTGCGGATATTTGAGCAGGGGACAAGTTTTTTTTTTTTTTTTTTAAATATTTGGTTAGCTACATGATTGTATGTCGTTCTTGGAGTCATTGTTATCGAGTGTTGTTGGGTGTTAAGATGATGCGAGCAGTAAATTGTAAAGTCACTTCAAATTCAACTATTTATCATAATTTGCACCGATTGTTGATACTATCGGTTGTATTCGATGAAGTAATGTGAAATAAAACTGCCAAAATATTGTTACCATCTCAAAAAGAAATTGCCAAAATACAGTACTATCATTTTGAAGAAAAAAAAAGAGAAGAAAATTGCCAAAATAACTTACGTGGAAATCGCAAGTTTTCATTTTAATACGTGGAAGATGTGGATGACGGCTTTCTCCATTCCTCTCGAGCCAGCTGATTTGCTGGGAGATCTCCCTATTTGTGTTCCTCTAATGTGCACGAATTCATTTATTAGCTTTGTTTGTTTGCTTCTACTAATGTGATTTTATTGTTTTTTTTCGTTATTGATTTAGACATCTTTACTTGGTGAAGTTGAAAATTATTCCTTTTTTGCAGGGTGGTCGCAAAGTTAGTGTGGGTGATTGTGCTTTGTTCAAACCATCTCACGATTCCCCTCCCTTCATTGGAATAATCCGAAGGCTAAAGTTGAGTGAAGACAATAACCTACAGTTAGGTGTTAATTGGCTTTATCGACCTGCTGAGCTTAAGCTTTGCAAGGGCATCCTTCCGGAAGTCGCACCCAACGAAATCTTTTATTCCTTTCATAGGGATGAGACACCTGCTGCATCACTACTGCATCCGTGTAAAGTTGCATTCCTTTCTAAAGGAGCTGAACTTCCAACAGGGATATCCTCATTTATCTGCCGGCGTGTTTATGATATTTCAAACGAGTGTTTATGGTGGTTAACTGATCAAGATTACATCAAAGTACGTTATTATTGCTTCATAGTCTGTATTACCTATGCTAAGCTGTTGAAGATTATTTATCTCAAGCAAAGAAGAGAGATAGGGTTGAAGGTTGAACAGAAAGAGATAATTTATTTTTTAATAGTATTCTTTGGATCTGATTTCATAAAAAACTTAGAAGGATTTTGGGGCTCTTCTTTTGGGTGATGTCTAAGATGCTAGGAGAAAGGAGAAATTGTGGACTTTTTGTGCTTTAATTTTCTTGATCGTCTTGGTCATGTTTCACTCATACAATACTACTTCTCTGCAGGAGTTACAAGAAGAAGTAGGTCAATTATTAAATAAGACGCGAGTAGAAATGCATGCAACAGTGCAACCGGGTGGTCGTTCTCCGAAACCAATGAATGGTTCCATGTCAACATCGCAATTGAAACCAGGTTCAGATAATGTGCAGAGCAGTGTAACTTCTTTTCCTACACATGTTAAGGGAAAGAAAAGGGAGCGGGGAGATCAGGGCCCTGAGTCAATTAAACGTGAACGTTCAATCAAAACAGAAGATATAGATTCTAGTCAAATCAAAGCTGAAAGCATATTAAAATCTGAAATTTCTAAGATTACGGACAAAGGAGGGCTTCTGAACTCTGAAGGGGTTGAGAAGCTAGTTCACCTCATGCAGCCAGATAGAAATGAGAAGAAAATGGATTTGATCAGTCGTTCAATGCTTGCAAGTGTTGTAGCTGCAACTGAAAATTTTGACTGTCTTACTAGGTTTGTACAGTTAAGGGGTCTTCCTGTGTTAGATGAGTGGCTTCAAGATGTTCATAAGGGGCGGATTGGTGAATCTAGCAACACAAAAGATGGTGACAAATCAGTTGAGGAATTTCTCTTTGTTTTGCTTCGTGCACTTGATAAGCTTCCTGTGAATCTTCAAGCACTGCAGATGTGTCATATTGGCAGGTCTGTCAATCACTTGCGGCAGCATAAAAACACAGAAATACAGAGGAAGGCACGGAGTTTAGTTGATACGTGGAAGAAACGGGTTGAAGCAGAGATGAACATTATTGATGCCAAGTCCGGTTCAAATCAGGCTGCTACGTGGCCTTCTAAATCAAGGTTGCCCGAGGCTTCACATAGTATTTCCAAAAATCCTGGTGGTTCAAATGATGTGACAAAGAGTGCAGTTGCACAACTTTCTGCATCTAGAATGGCCTCAATAAAGACTTCACAAGGGGAGACTACTGTAAAGTCCGCATCCTTGTCCCCAGGCTCAACCAAACCAGCATCATCACCTGCATCTGGAAAAGAGGGTCAGCACAGAGTCTCGGTTGGTGGGTCTTGTGATGTCCCTTCAGCTAGGGAAGATAAGAGCAGCAGTTCTAGCCAGTCTCACAACCACAGTCAGTCGATCTCGGGGAAAGAGGATGGAAGGAGTTCAACTGCAGTGTCAATGAACAGCATCAAGATCTCTACTGGTGGTTCTCGTCACAGGAAGTCAAATAATGGATATCCTGGATCATCAATATCTGGAAGCCAAAAGGAGAGTCCTGCAGGCAGAAGTTCACACAGGAATCCTACTTCAGAAAAATTGCTGCAATCTGCAGTGAGTGGTGAGAAAATTATGGATGTGCCAGTTCTCGAGGGGAGTGGCCACAAATTGAAAGTTAAGATGTCTAACAGGGGACGCAGTCCTGCGCAGAGTGCCAGTGGAGGTTCCTATGAGGACCCTACGAACATGAGCAGCCGTGCTTCTTCTCCTGTGCTTTCTGAGAAGAGTGATCAATTTGACCGAACTTTAAAGGAGAAGACTGATGCAGATCGATCAAATTTGGAGGCAAATGCTGAATCATGGCAGAGTAATGATTTCAAAGATATACTAACTGGTTCTGATGATGGAGATGGATCACCAGCTGCTGTTACAGAGGAGGAGCGAAGCAAGATTGTTGATGACAGCAGGAGATCAGCAGAAGTTAGAGCTGCTTGTACATCAGGGACTGAAGCCAAGTCCGGAAAGCTTCACGAAGCTTCTTACAGCCCCATGAATGCTTTGATTGAGAGCTGTGTAAAATATTCTGAATCGAACGTTCCTATGTTATTGGGTGATGCTATTGGTATGAATCTCCTTGCCAGTGTGGCTGCTGAAGAAATGTCCAAGTCTAACATGGTATCACCTTCCGTTTCCCCGCATAGAAACACCCCTGCTGCTGAAGAGGCTTGCACAGGCGACGACGCTAAGTCAAAGTCACCTCCTGGTGATATCACTGCTGGTGACCGTAAAAATGATGATGGTGATGGTAATGGAGAGGAACTCATTGTTGCTAGTGCTTCATGGTCCGAGGATAAACTGCTTTCATCCATGGGTGCTGCAATTGAGTTACCTGGAGATAGAAAGGCCTCCGTTTCACCTTCTCAAGAGACAATGGCAGGTGGATGTAAACAGTTCAACTCTCCCTGCTTTGATTCACAGACGGCTGGAGAAAAGTTAGAGATCACTGAGAAGTCAGTTGAGGTGGAAAAGTATGCTTCTTCACCTCGTACTGTATCTGAGAAGGCAATTGATGGTGAAGCAAGCAAGCAATTCCATGAGGAAACTCTGGTGTCCCGTGAGGTCAAAGTTGAAGGTCCTTTAGATGCTAATTTAGGTGGAGATGGTGCTTCAGTATTAGGAGACAAGGTCGCTAGTACAGTTGCAAGCTTTGAAGACCAGAAACCATCAGTTGAAGTCTGCACTTATAAGTTTGAAAGTGAGAACAAAAATGGCATGAACAGGGTGTTGAACATTGCTAGTGCTGAGACGAAACCATCTTCGGTGGTGGTAAATTCTGAAAAGATGGAGGGAAGTGACAAGGAAGAGCGCTTAGCAAATATTGAAGCTTCAGTTGAGGATAAAGCCCGTGTTGGAACTGACATAGTTACAAGAAATCAGAAGGGTGAAGCTAGTGTTGAAAGGAAGAACGTTGTTCCTGTGCAGAACTCTGGTTTGTTACTCAATCAGAAAGATAGACCTGGATTTTCAAATGCAGAAGTGCAGAAACATGGGGAATCTAGAGAATTGAACTTTTCTGCTGGTGAAGCAGATAAAACAAAGGACTGTGGATCTGCCAATGCAAAGATTTCTTTTGTCTCTACTGCTGCTCCAGAGTCAGCTTCAAAGGTGAAGTTTGACTTAAATGAAGGTTTTTTTTCTGATGAGGGGAAATACGGGGATCCAATCAACCTTACAGGCCCTGGATGTTTATCAAATGTCCATATTATGAACCCATTGCCTTTTGCTGTATCCTCAGTTTCCTGTAGTCTCCCTGCCTCCATTACTGTAGCCGCCGCCGCCAAAGGTCCGTTTGTTCCACCTGAGGAGCTATTGAGGGTCAAAGGTGAGTTTGGGTGGAAAGGCTCTGCTGCCACAAGTGCATTTCGCCCAGCTGAGCCCAGAAAATCACTTGATATGCCGTTAAGTTCAGCAACCATCTCTCGTGCTGAAGCTTCTACCGGCAAGCACAGTCGCCCTCAATTAGATATCGACCTGAATGTACCAGATGAAAGAACCTTTGACGACATAAATGGTCAAGATTCTGCTCTAGAGTTGATCTCTCCTTTGGGCCATAGTGCTAGTCGTGCTTCATTGAAGAATGACGTGATTGATTCTCCTGCTGTTCGTTGTTCTGGAGGACTTGATCTTGATTTAAATAGACTTGATGAACCTGGTGATGCAGGACAGTGCTCTGTGAGTAGCAGTTGTAGATTGGACGGTGCTGTTTTTCCTTCCAAAGCGTCAACCGTTGGCTTGCCAACTGGGGATGTGAGGAGGGACTTTGATTTAAATAATGGGCCCGGTGTTGATGAGTCCAACGCGGAACAGTCTCTATTCCATGATAATCATCAGGGGAGCATGCGTTCTCAACTGCCTGCTTCTAACCTCAGACTGAACAATCCGGAAATGGGGAACCTCTCTTCGTGGTTTACCCCTGGAAGTACTTATTCTACTGTGACACTTCCATCAATTTTGCCTGATCGTGTGGAGCAGACGCCATTCCCAATAGTCACACCTGGTGCACAGCGAATCTTGGGTCCTGCTGGTTCTCCTTTCACACCAGATGTTTACCGGAGCTCGGTATTGTCATCTTCTCCTGCTGTGCCCTTTCAATCCTCCCCTTTCCAGTATCCTGTATTTCCTTTTGGAACAAGTTTCGCACTTCCTTCTGCATCATTCTCAGTTGGATCAACTTCTTTCGTTGATCCTTCCTCTGGTGGAAGGATTTATACGCCATCTGTAAATTCACCGTTATTGGGTCCTGTTGGCTCTGTGTCATCCCAATATCCGAGGCCATATGTCGTCGGCCTTCCCGACAGCAATAGCAATGGTACCATGGACCACAACAGAAAATGGGGCAGGCAGGGTCTGGATCTTAATGCAGGCCCTGGAGTGGTGGACATGGAAGGGAGAGAGGAGTCTGTATCTTTGACGTCAAGGCAACTCTCTGTTGCTGGTTCTCAAGCATTAGCAGAGGAGCATGGTAGGATGTATGCTGTATCTGGTGGTGTCCTGAAGAGGAAGGAGCCTGAGGGAGGATGGGACAGTGAGAGCTTCAGGTTCAAGCAGTCGTGGCACTAAGATCAGGAAAAGCTGCAATCTGGTGATTTTGAAAGGTGAGACATGTCTTATATTTAAATCTGTAGATTCTATTTCGCTGTTACGGTTGAGTCTGTGACCTGTGCCTCCTACGTTGTTTAAGCATTTGAGTGCCATTTCTATGTAGGGAAGCGCCAGGACATCATGCATTAAATTGCGTACCTCAAACTGTAAGCTTGTGGATTTTTACATGTTTGCTTAGCTACTTCTGTGCAGAAAGTATGATACACAACCTGATGAAAAGGGGTTGTCACCTCCCACCATCCAAAAAATAGTTACTTAAAAATAGAAGTCACTGCTCGCTTCCATCTTTGTGCATAATCATTTTAAAGGTTTTCTGCTGTAGCATGCATCCCTTTTTCGAGTTTGATTTAATTCTTCTGCAAGAACAAAGATATCTTAGACGTAGGAAATGTTTGGGTCTTCTGTCCTAATTAACAAGACATTACTGTTGCTTTCCTCTCCCTCCTGAAAATCGATTTCCAGTAGGTCATTAAACTTCTCTCCTTCCAATGTGAAAGGAAATTGCTCTGAGAAAAAGAAAGCAGCTCCTTTAATAGCCCTAAACTTTTCCCCAATATCTCCTAGCTATTCCCTATCCTTAGACAGTGGAAGCTCCTTATCTTCCTTCTTTTGGGGATAAAAAAGTTTTCTGTTCATTTTTCGAGTTTGGAGATGTTTTATTGTATTTTGGTGTTGCTGCGTTTTAATACTCCATTTTATTATTATTATTTTCCTTTTCACTCAGCTAGTGGTGGATGGACTTTGGCTAACTCCCCAGACTCTCAGCTTCTGGTATGTTTCTACAGGGGTGGGTGGTAAGTGAGCAAAGGTGATGTGTTCAGAGTCTCCGACCTCCACCTCTTCAGTCTAGTAGGGATTTCCATGGTTTGCAAGCACTTTGGTCAGCTATATTCTCTGGGTGGATGCAGACGATGAGTTTTCCCTCTGTAGATATTTAACTGTTGGAAAGCTTGAAAATCTTTGATGCCCAGGACGGGGTGAAATCAGTGATATCCTTGTCCAAATTTATTGACATTGGAGGTCCGGGTTCCAGACTGAATCAAATGGAAAGCTTTGTTTGTGCTTGTGCTTTGCTGTTAATCATCTTTCGTCGATCCCAGTGTTCTTGGCATTTCCGTGTCCTCCTTTTGCTCATTACATATGTATACAGGGGTTGGCACCAAATTTTGGTACTAATGCTTTCAACAGGCATGTTTTAGTTGTTGTGGCTGCCATTGTACTATAAATTGATTCTAACTTTAGATGTAGTCTCATTCACAGATGATAGAACTCTTGTTAAAGATGATGTTTTCATTGGTGGTGGTGAGATGTGCTTGTTTACTCTCAAGCTATTATTCTGAACCAACAACTGTCCTTGAAAACAAGGAAAAAACTTTTTTCTGACTTGAAATTAAACGGTGGAGCTTTGGGCATAGTGTATGGCTGATCTTATCACACTTGGATGATTGTTATTCACATAACAGATGATCAGTGCATTAGCTTCTTGTAATGGCCTTCTTATGAATTATGCTTTTGCGAATTATCAGGTGAATAGCCAAGTACTCCAATGAACAGATTGCAGTTCGGTTGGAGTAGACTTGATACATGCTTTTATGCAGGTAATTAATCAGTAATTGCAAGTTGTTTTTTGTTACAGTTTATTTGTAGGCGATCATTATTTCACATTCCCTTTTCCCTCTATCACATGCCCTAGGAGAGTTACTTTCATTTGTTGTGCTCTGATAAGCTTTTATCCAGCATTCCATAGATGTGGGCGTACTCAGGTGAAAACATTTAGAATGTGACAAACGACTACAAGCCTGTGCTGCAACATTGTTGGTCACTTATGTGTTGTCTTTTAAAGGTATCATGGTAGTAAGTGGCATGAAACCTTACCACCAACAAAGATGTCCACTGTAACGCCAACGAGTTAATTTTGCACAATCATAGTACTACTATTGCAATATGAAAATAAAAATGAGCATTCGCGCTATTGTCTACTTAGTATGCCGTCTGTGGTGTACTTTTTGGTAAATAGCAGATTAGGTATAGCAGAATTAGTCGCATCTACTTGCAATAAACCTAGTACCGATGTAAATTTTTACAACGACAAATCAAGTCCGTCCAGCAACAAGTTGGACTGCAGATAAACAAATACATTAGTCTCGTCATAAAAGTTACCATAGAAACCTAAGTTTTGTAAGCAGTGCACTCAAGCCACTGATATGATCATGCTAGAGACCGAATTGATGGGAAGTATGTACATTGAGTTGTCACTTCAAACAAACGAGCTTCCTTCCGCACATCACATTCCTGCAGTGAAGAGAAGTAAGCATTACAGACTGCATATCTCACCATTTAGTAGAGTCAAGTAGCCAACACTAGCCATCATCCCTCAAAACCAGGCCAGAACTCTCGAACTCTAGAAGTCAGTCATGGAATTATAATCCACTCGCAATCACAGTCAAATGGATATTCTGTCATAAAAGGGGCTTAGTTTGGATACCCAGAAACTTTAGCTGGGACCTGGTACTCTTAACAGTTCATTGTGTCTATTACTTCACCAGAAGCAGAATTTCAACCTTTTCTCTTTCTCTTTTTTTTAAGAACAGGCCTTGGTCAGAACTCAGAAGAGAAGACTGGATCCATGCTTTCTAAGTTAGCGCGCAACATAGCACTTTTGTAGTGTGGCCTAAATAGCTAACTGAATCAGAATATAAACCGAAGATTGTTGCTACTGCAGACACTCCAACAGCAATAACTGTAATGATAAAACTGAATTGACCAATCTGTGGCAAGGAAGCACACTATCCTACCTAAATTTTATTCCGAAACAGTACGCTTCAAATGTAAGAGTTCACATTAATTCATGCTGCATCCCTACAAGTGATCTCAATACATAGTTCCTTCCAAAAAGTGAAGAGAGAACAGAACGAAAGAAAAAAAAATAGATGCTTTCTAGTAATATCTTCTTCAAGTAAAGTAATGATCACGTCAAAAGGCAATTGTTCTTTTAATCGTCACAAGCTTTCATAAGGGAGTATTGAAAATAGTGTTTTTTTGAACAGATTCTTATATGCACCAGTATATTGGATTTACATGTTCCAAGGGCATATTTTTATTTTTTTGGTTAAAAAAGGACCTATTTAGTCACTGGGAGAGACGTTGGTAAAGCATAGAGGCTTGAACAAAGTATTGTTTCCGTTTTTAGTTGCACAACTATTGTTTCCCTATGCCAACTTAAAATGTCAGTGGAGAAGTGTGTGCATCATCAATGCAACAAATGGCATATAGCACCTTCCCATGTGCTACCAAAGCTAAAAAAAATAGAGTTTAACAGAGAAGGTTAAGAGAGTTACTAACATGAGACATCCCCGACGTTGTTTTTTCTTCTCCTTTTGCTTTTGTGGTGGCTTGATGACGACCTTGATTGCAGCATCAAATACAGCTTTCACATTCTTTAGATCAAATAGGCAAAGTAAGGTGGTCAGTTACAAAATAGTGTAGTATTAAAAATAGAAGTAGCCAACCATAAAGCAACCAACAGCAGTGCCTTAGTATCTTCAGTAAAAGAAATTGTGAGAGGAAAAAATTACTTGAGTATGGATCCAGTGGAAGAGAGGATTCTTAGACATAGACAAGTTAGAATAGAAGTAAACAGCATCTGGAATGTTAAATACTTCAAATTGGTCCCTAAATGGTATAAATTTGAACCGGAACTCAGAGATCTTGACCTAATCTTCAAAATAAGGGAGGCCAATATGCCCTTTCAATGAGTAAGCTTCATCGACGAAGTTGCCTTACTGTATCAAGAAATTCGCAAACAGCAACTCCACCACATGCGCGTTAAAGATTCATTATCCATCCAGCCTAATCGTTTGTTTTTTTTTCCCACTTGAATTGGATATCAGGTTGGTTTCAATCGAAGGATGTTATAACACAGGCCTGAATAATATTTGAACTAACTGGAGTTGAATAAAGTTTCCAGTATTACTTGATAAATAGGCATAGCAAAACGCTTGAACAAAAGTAAATGCTTATTTCAGATTGTCACAAACTACAACATTGTCTGCTCTAGCACTATTTATCTTTTTAGCTAAAAGTAATTTTCAGTCAATCAGCATCCAGAGGATTGCATTGCCCTACCCACTTCATTAACCACTAGGCTACACTTACGATGCACAATGCACTGCCAGTATTTTAAACTCCAAATGGTTCAGAGCAGACAGACATCAGAAAAATTTATTTTGCAACCTCAAAATGATATTGTCTGCTGAAAGTGGACAAAAGAACTTCTGATAGGGAAAGCATACCCTAACATTTTTAATCAGTTGATTAAAAATGATACCAAAAATAGAAGAGGTTTGACAAAAATCTTAAGATATTGTACATACACAATAGTAGACTACTTAAAGAAGTTGACTAGATTGTTGCAGTAGTTCAGAAAAGAAATGTTTCTAACTATCCCAATAAAGGACTGATCTGATACAGCATCGAGAAAATTTCTCCTCTAATAGTTAAAAGTTGAGGGGCTTTAAGTACTAAAACTAGAAGGAAATACTATCCTTTCAGAGGTTGTTATCTACCCAATATTCTTGATGGATGTAAGTATGAACAAGACAGAGATATTTGATGTTCATCCTATGTTTAAATAGATAGTTGACAAATAGGCATTTGAGTGACATATTTGATACAAACTTGACACCCACAACGCAGCAAACACAATCAACACAAGGCTAGCATATCCTCCCAGCTCACCCAAAGAACTAAAAGATCCTCCCATTCATGGGCATTTGAAAATGAAGCAATTTAATACGTGTAGCACGGTGACATGTGTTTCTGAAAAATGTCTTTTTCTTTTGAAATTTATTAGATTTTCTTCAATCTTTTTTACCTTATAAAAACAAACGACGATCTTTAATTCATGGAACCGTTTAAGCACCAATTTAACTGCAGAACAATTTCTTAGGAAATGATATGCTAATTTGACCCACCTGTTGTGTTTTAGAGCTACATTCGATATAATAGGCAGCACCAATTTGTTTCCGCAGCTCCTCTCCCTGAACATGTGAAAATCAGTATACCCTCCATTTATTCAAAATTATGCAAAGGAGCAATACACAACTGACAGATTGGAGCCAGACCTGCGCAGTGGTGACAGGAACTAATCCAGGATGATCAGCCAAGAAGTGCTTATCCTCACGAAGATCTGTAGCATTATCCAGACGAAAGAAGATTTAATGCATAACTAAGAATCAAGTAACATTGCACATTGCAAGCAGAGCTTGCCAAAATTAATAAGTAGACAGCAAATAAGACGCTCGTGACTATAGTAAAGTCATCTACTGACTTACTGACAGCAAACTGCTCTTCCATGATTATTGGTTCCATAAAGATACTCAATGAAAACAAACAACAATAGCTACACAATAAACTAAATCCATTCTACTATGTATTCTTAAATTCTGCTCCACCAAAGGGCCGCAAGTTCACATGCTACAGGGACTTGACCACTAAAATACTTTCAGCGCACTAAGTACTCTTGGCCTCCACCCCCATAATATCATCCTCAATATAAAGATAATGCTTCAGCGAGATTATGAATAGGTCTGACATATGGGGCCCTAGCCCTTCTCATCCTGATTATGGTTTGTGGAATGATTTGAATAAGAACCTCATTCTTAATATATGTCAACATTGAGTAACCAAAAGAATGTGTTCACTCTGATTCCAGGTGAATAAAATAGAAATTGACGCTAACTTTACCCTAAAAGTTAGCTCATGAAATTAGGATTGCTAAAATCCATATAAGGAAACAACGATTCCTTCCATCAAACAACGTGGAAAATACTTAACAAGTACCATACTTTTAGATAAACATTAATGTTCAATTTTCTTTCTAGAATGAGATTCCACCTTAAATAAATGTAAAGGGAGCAATATAGTCAATCAACTGAGATTAAAAAAAAAGAGCAAATATTAGAGATCATCATAGGAACTGCAACCTGCTAAACCTACCAGCCGAACATGTATTTTAAATTTCACCACCACAAATTCTTGGGCACGAGATACATTTGGTATAATTTCACCACCACAATCTAATAGAAGTACGATTAACATATATATTGCACTTCTTTTAAGCTAAGATTGATAAGCATCCATCACCAAGTACAGAAGCACCATTTTCACAATCAAGGAGTTGCCAACCATCCTAACCCTCTATGCACATGACCTTTACCTATGGCCCTTAAATCTTGGTCCTTGAATGTGAAATAGTCTATCTATTTTATTTTTTAATAAGAAAATAGTGTAGTGGAGGGGTACTTGATGGTAGCGATAAGGAGTGCTACTCAAGGCTCTTATAACATAGTAGAAAATTTAATATTTGCAAGGAACTTGGAAGCAAGAGAAGGAGAAGTTGCTCTAAGTAAATTTGGCTTTCAGAGTAAAACGTGTCTTAGGATAACAATCATAAAGGCTATGTAATCTGGCATTATAAGACTTTATTGACACCTGCAATAATAACACTAAAAGATAAAGGGTACAAGTAACTACAGGAAAAGGAAAATATAGCTTGGGAATGCTACGTTTTGATTTGGTAAGACTTTATTATGTACCAGAATGGGGGGAAAGGAAAGGAAAAAAAAAGAATCCGAAGATAGCTGTATGCATGTTAAATCAGAAATAATTTTACATACATTGCAAGTTCAAAGATTTCATATGGATATCTGAAGAACATATTCTATAAGACAAGTTAATTATGGCACAAACAATAATTATCTGTGGCTTCATTATGGCACAAACAATAATCATCTGTGGCTTCATTATGGCACAGACAAAAATGCATCTGTGGCTCAGGATAATCAAGTTCGCTAAAGAGCATTAAAAAAAACAAAGAGCAACCAAAAGCTTCAAGGAATAAACCTAAGAAATCAAGGTGCATTCATAGATTCCAGAATGCTATCTATTACAGCATCTAATTAAAAAAAGGTAGCCCGGTACACTAAGCGGCCGGACCACAAGGTCTATTATATGCAGCCTTACCCTGCATTTCTGCAAGAGGCTGCTTCCATGGCTCGAACCCATAACCTCCTGGTCAAATGGAAGCAACTTTACCAGTTATGCCAAGGCTCCCCATCAGAAAGCTAAGGGCAACCTTAGCACTTGTGCTTAAATGTTTGTCATCTTAATTATTAAGCTTAACTGCAAAAAGTAAATGAATATGCAGCTAGGCACATTCTTTAATTTTGAGAAGCTTGGGCAGCCATATCTCTCTCCTCATTTCCTCACATACTAAAACATATTCCATTCTTGTCATCGGATTTTGCTTTCGGATTGCATATGGTGCCCTATCTGGAGTAGCAAGTACAATATTGAGAAAATATGTAGTGAGTGCAACTTGAAGAAGGTTTGTCATACAAATGCAAAATGTGAAAATTATTAATTAGGTTACTTTCCTCCTAGTTGCCACTCTACTGTTGTACCTGAGAACACTTGAGGCAGAAAAGTTATAGCCGCATTTTTTCGGAGTACCAAGTTATAGTGACCATTTTGATGCACTGAGCATGTCTACTGTAGAAATACGCCCCCAGTTCCATCTCTAGACCTCCCTCCGGTCATGCAATCCCCTTAAGTTATACTGTATTCACGTCTTTTTACCTCCATCGTGCAATCCCCTTAAGTTATTTACGCTTTTGAATACAGTATTAGCGACAATAAACTCTGAAAACTACAAAGTACAGCTACATTCAACACATCAACATTTTATATTTATTTTTTATAAGTAGACATATTAGCATTTTAGCAAGCACATCATAGAACAAAGTGACATTAAACTGAAGCAGTTACATTCAAGAATCAGCATTTGTTATAACTTAGCTTCAGGGAACATGTTAAATACTTACCAAGTTTGGTGCCAGCTAATACCACCGGAATTCCAGGAGCATAATGCTGAAGTTCGGGAATCCACTGACCCAAAAATGGGATTTTAGCAATCTTAAATACATTTGATACAAACTCACAAAGTTCACTGTTTTCAACAGAAATACCTTCTTAAGTATGTTTTCATAGCTTGCACGACTCACCAAGGAGAACGCTAGGACAAAAACATCTGCTCCTCGGTAGCTCAGTGGCCTTAATCTGTTGTAATCTTCTTGTCCTATAAAAATGATCACAGGACATTTAAATCAGAATTCCTATGCCTCCTTACAGGGGTAGGAAATGATTATTACAGGATTTAACTGCTTGACTTTGAGGAGGCAAAATAAGAAATCATCTTGTAACAAATCAGCTGTAATTAAAATATGTTTTACCTGCAGTATCCCAAAGACCTAAATTTACTGTGGTCCCTTCAACAACCACATTGGCACTGAAGTTGTCAAACACCGTCGGAACATAGTCCTGGTTTGAACATATACAACCACTCAGAAAACTGAAGTTCAAGCTCAGGAAAGAAACTCAACAAATACTCCTGAATCACACGAGTTAACCATAACATTCTGTTCTTTCTAGCTGATTAGGTCTTTTTTTAAAAGGGAAAAGTGGGGAGGGGATTCCAAGGTGTGGAATCAAACCCTCACCAACAATTCACCAACAATGTGAAAGTTCAGTTAACCATACTGAGCTACTAACATTCCCCAAAGTTGATTAGGTGACCATTTCATTTTCCTTGGGGTGATTTTTCTCCCCCAGCCCCACCTCCTTACTTTTGTGACCTGGTGGAAGCAAGAATGCAGCATACCAAGAGAACACAATCCAAGAAGGCCATTCAAGAATAGGCTATATAAAGCTACAAAAAGACACTCAGAGGCAAAAAGAAAGCATATTGTAAAGTAAAAAATCGGAAGAAACACCAACAACAGAAAAAAGAAGGAAAAAGCTGGTAAACCCACATATAAAAAACCAAAATCCTGCGTATCTAGGCATCAAACACAAGCAATGAGGCACATATCAAGAAACCCACATGGATCTTTTGGGGAAAAGAGAAAGTAAATACTAAAAAAATAGTCCCTACTTACAGTGGGGAACTTGTTACTGGTATAGCAAATAAGCATACAAGTCTTGCCAACAGCCCCATCACCAACCGTGACACATTTGATGAATCTTGAAGCACTTGAGGCCATCGAACATGAAAAAACCTCAAGAAAAGCTGCAAACCCCAAATGGAACAAAAATACCAAAAAAGAATATTAGCCCCAAGAAAAAAAAAGACCTACTCAATGACTAGTGAAAGGAAAGAGCAAAAAATCACATGATTCCTACTCAATTCACTGGCTCTCTGTAGCAAAGCTGTCACCTTTTTTATTCAATCTTCTTGGAAATTATAAAAACTGGAACTTTGATATTTGGTATTATACTATTATTTCTAAAATTGGATACCTAAAAACTGCAGATATGGTGTTTGTATTGAATTCTTGTGGGTCTTGCGATACGTTTGTTACATTTACTAATTTTTCTTGTTTGAGAAGAGTAGTAGTTTGCAATTAATAGCATTTCCCACAATAAGAGGAGAGACCCTTCAAGTGGATTAGTTAAAAATGGGTCCTCTTGGCTGTGACAGATGAGTTGTGGGTCTTTGTTTTTCTTTTTCTTTTTTAGGTTTTTTTAATTTCAATCGCTCTCAAACTTAATATAAATTATTAATTTTTGTCCTTCAAACTATTAACACTTTTAAAAATATATTTCTACTCGACTAACCAAACTTACATGCACTCTCAGTCTGATACATAATATAACAAGTGATCAAACTCTAGTAAAAGGGAAGATCTTGATAAAAAAAATCTAGAGAAATGTTTGTAAAAACCCTAAACTTAGCAAAACTTGAAGGGATATATTCACTCACACAACAAGATCGTGGGTGTATTCAATTTCAGTTACTCAAATTAATGGATGTTTTTTTAAGTCTGTCAATAATTTTAAAATAAAATCAATAATATCATGCAGAGTTTAGAAATATATTTCAATAATTATTGGAGTCTAATTAATTCGAACTCTAACAGTATAGGCCCCATTTCGTTGGTTTGTTCGTATGCTCTATTGACAAATCATGTTGCTGCTTTAAGATTTAATGATTTTCCCATTTCCTTTTTTATTCTTAAAAAATTACTATTGACAAAACCAATCTCTCAAAAGCCAAAGAAAAGTTCAAATCGTTTATATTTCGAACACACCTAACATTTATAAAATTAAAATCATAATATATACATTTTATAGATACAATGAAATAAAAGAAACTCTTTACACTGTCGTGCTACTTAAACGTCAATTACACGTAGCTTTTATAGCAAGTATGTGTTGGTAACCTAACAAAATGACAATTTATAGGTTGAAACTAGTAAAAAATTATTTACATTATTAATTAATGTATATTAATAACATCTCATTGAACAATATAATTTTACAAATAAATTTGGACAAAATGGGTGTATACAATTAGAAATGTTGTTTAAATACATTATTAATGTATATTAGTTAAACGATATTATTTAGTTATATGCATAGCTTTATAAATTTGTTATTTAATTTGTAGTGTATTTTAAATTAGCAACCATAATTTAGTTGTTAAGAAAGTGGATTTATGAAGTGCATGTTCAAGTTTCAAATTTCATGTAGTTGTAGTGAGTGCAAATATTATATGCATGTGGGATTAGTTAAAGTGCATGTAAGCTGATTCGAATTTTATGATATCACTATAATTATATGCGTTCATTTTAACTTGTTCACATGAAATTTGAACATTCTTTGAGCAATAATAAATGAAGTGTGTACAATAGACCAAAAATAATTTTTAGCGACAATTAATTAATAATAATAATAACTTAATTATTGTTATAAATGTATTTTTAAAAATAATTAACAGTCTTTGTTAATTTTTATCAAACCTATAACAACATAAACTTCAATAACAATTAACTAAGAACGATAAATATTTTTTATTTCTTTCTATATTCATTCATGTGGTAGCTTCCATGCAACAACCAAAGTTAAAAAAAGAAGAATGCTTTTGATTTCAATGGGTAATTTAAAGTGCATCAAGTTAGGTAGTTAAGACTTTATTTTATTGCTTTTATGGTAGTTAGACTCCTTTAGCTTTTTTATTTATTGCCCTAAACTTGTAGGCAATCATTCCTGTAGTTGAGATTAAATGTGAAATACTGATGAGACTGACAATTCTATTTTCCATTTTATGTAATTTTACATTAAAAAAAAATTGTTATTTCGAGGTTTGAATGAACCCTTTTATTAGGCTACTTAATTTCTTATTGGTATATGTAAACTTGTTCTTAAATTAATATAATTTTTTCGCAAGTAGCTGGTATGTTGTGTTAATAGTTTATATTCCTATATTTATCTAAATTTATGTGATACAATTTTCAAATTTTAGATTTCAACCACGATTACATATTTTTGACTTGACAATATTCACTATATTCTGCATTTTCAACCCCCTTCTATGGGCAAATGTGGAAATTAGTAAAAAGATATACAATAGTCCCACTATATCCTTGTCTTTGAAGGAAACCCAAAAAGGAAAATGAAAGATGAAAAGCAGAAAGTGATATAAGAGAAAGGCAAGAAACAAAGAACATGTGAATGAAAAATAGTACTTTAAAAATCGAAGATATTAAATAGACGGATGAATTAAGCTTGATCGACTTAAAATAAATTAAATTAAGTCAAAAATTACTTGAACTTAAATGGATTAAAATATATGTCATAAAAGTACGAATCAGTTTGAAATGCATTGATCATGTAAATAAGCAAATTAATAATCATTTCAGAAGTTAAGTAAATTATATTTTGTTTATAAACTAAATAATTTATCGATATCTAAAAACACAAAATGCTTCCTACGTACATGCACAAAAACAAAGAAGGGCACATGTATATTGCGGTCAAGTGTCACAAGTTTCTTATGGGACCATTATTAACTTATTTATAGTTTTTGAGAAATTGGGTCATCCATTTAGGACCACTTTCCCACATAAAATCTTGGTATATTTTTGTCACCAACTTAATAATAACTAAGAAATAATTTTCCATAAAAAAAATTTCATTAGTTATATTAGTAAGTTAAATATTGTAAGTTACTAATATAACGAATTTTTTTAATGCAACTAATGAACATTACTCTGTAATATTCAATAGTTAATTTGTTTCATACTTGATACTTCATGCTTGAATCTCACATCAAATTTGTTATGGAAAATCAAAATTCATGTCTATTGCTTTAAAGATAAAACCATTTTCTCTTTTCCTTTTCTTTCAATTTTCAAGAAATTAAATCGGTCTTTATATTTCAAAATTGTAGACTTGTAGTATCTCTGATTATCGAAATGGAGACTAAAATCAAAGCTAAAATCAAAAGAGTTAATTGTTTGTCTTTTCTCCAAGGTAAGGTCTTTTCTTTTTGACATATTGTAAAGGGTTTAACTTTTTGTTTCACTCTAATCACTTATGTTAGTTTCGGAGTTCTATATATTATTACTTTCTTGAAATTTTATTTTGTTAGTTTATTTACATGTTTATATTTTCATTTGAGAAGAATGATAAATAAGTGATATATGGTGGCTAGTTTAATTGAACTAATTCTTGTGTTATGTTTTGGGTTAAATTGGATGTTCTTCTCATTAAGGGGTCATTTGGTCAATGCGTTAGGGTATAGGTATGTAGGATTATAATATGGAGTTTATTTATTCGACAAAAAATAATAATTAAATTTTTTTATGCCATGAGAAATAACGTATAAATTGTTACGCGACTAATGTTGATATACAAAATATTATGTAAAGATTATTTTCTTTTATTAGATATCTTCTTTTCAATGCGTATTTTTTAAAAGTCGAATTTTAGAATATGTTATTTATCTGTATTTTATTAATGGAATATGAATTCTTAGTAGGGCGTTTTTTTCAAAAATCATATTCTTGTTATTTCATACTAAAAATATCATATTCTTGTTTTATCTTTCAATAATTTTATCAAGCATAAGAAAAAACTTTAAATATATAGCCTGGTTAAAATAAAATCTGCATATTTGAATTCAAAACGGACTAAAATATCTCCACAGACTAACGTATCTGTTTAGTAGAGATTTAAAATTCAAATTATCCAAAATTTGAGCAACTTATTAAATTAAAAAAAAATCTTTTTGGCAAGAAAATTTGGCCAGAATGGTAAAATAACACATCTTATACTCCTTCTGTCCCTATTTACTTGTCCATATTTCCTTTTATATATGTTTCTATTTACTAGTCCATTTTAACAAATCAAGAAGGACAACAATATTTTTCCTAATATGCCCTTATTTAATTCTAGAAAATTTCTAAATTTCTAGTACTAGTAAGTTGTAATGCATTCTTTTTGGCACCATAAAATATATTTATTGTACTTGGGGAGTTGCATAACCTTTTAAGTTAAGGGTAAAATTGTAACTAACCTATGATAATCATTGGTGCCTTAATATGTGTGTCACTTCTAAAGTGGACAACTAAATAGGGACAGAGGGAGTACTATGTTATTTTATGTTTGTGAACATTTTTACCCTTTTAATTTTAATATCTTTTGATTAAAAAATTAAAAAAAAAATCAATTTATTTTAAATAAAAAGAATATGATAGAACTTTTAAAGTTCTAATCAAATTTTCTGATCGTTTAACACGTGACCCAATTAAAAAAGATTGTTGGTTTAAGAGTTAGTGGCTATTTCTAGTGATTTGAGGCTAATTTTTCCTAATCACGCCAACTAAGTATTGCATTAGTTATTTGTTAAGAAAAAGGTGATGTCTAGGCAAAGGTAAATTATTGAGCACTTTTAAAGTTGGTGAGAGGTGGCATAAGTAAAGATTAAGCAAAATGATAAAAAGTTGGCTTCATTAATGATGCCCAAAATATTTAAGAAGTGCTAAAAGCCTAAAAGTGAGTTAATTAACTTTGTGCAATAAGACTCTTTCGGTAGACGAAATTAAAACTAAATAATGATCCTTATTATTCTTAGCTTCTAGATCAACTAATTAGCAATTTGTGACTATTGTAAAGACAAACCTTCCATGGATTAGGTTAAATTAGTACTCTCTCCGTTTTAATTTAGGTAGATTTTCTTAGATTTCGCTATTTAAATAAATTTATCTTTGGCGGTAAAGTTTTCATGTATCTTTTAACATTTTGAATTGTCAATTATTGTAATTTATAGTACTTTTATATAGTTTATAAATATATAAATTTCATTTAAAAAAATTGAAGATTTCATGCACGAGTTTCCAGCTAAACTTAAATTATTTGACTCTTGAAAAAATAAAAAGTATCACATAAATTGAGACGGAGAGTAGACAATTTTTGTTAGAGAAATTGAAGAGACTGCCAATCACAACTATTTTTCTTCCTTCTTTTGGTGTCATGCAATGGAGGAGCAAAAATTTTTATTAGAAAATTGTAAGTATAAAAGGTATATACTACTAAGAAGTCAAAATAAAAAAGAATCAGCAAACATATAATATATGTATATATATTCGTCAAAAAAGTTCTAAATACAATTCTCATTAATATGTATGTGTTAGTTTACAAATAAAATAAGAGCGTATATAATTAAACCATAGTATATTATTATATTTACTATAAAAATTGTGATGGAGTGATTATTAATAAATAGCTTTTTATTCTTCATTTTTAACTTAAAATTTCGAATTTCAAATCTTAAAATCAAGTACAGGTCATTTGCAATTTTAGCCTATTTTGTGCTGATTTTTTATTTATATCTTTCGTAACAATAATCTTCTTAGGCATAAGTTAATATTTTTATTTATTGTAATATTCACAAGTTATATCCGAATATAACTTGAGTTTCTTAAAAATTTATGTTCCACTATGTGTAAGTAATCAGTAAAAAACAAGCCTATTTAGGGAAATTAAGCAAATACCTCATAAAAATAAAATAGTTACAAATATATATCCTTTATATTCATATCCTGACTATATAATTACATTATATATGTTTAACTAATTTTGTTTAACTGATATTGAATCAGTATCATATATTATATTGATATTTCTACAATTAATAATTTCGCCTAATTGATACTAAATTCACACACACGCGCACGCACGCATACGCGCGCGCGCACACATATATATCTTATGTCTTTCTCTTCAATTCAAAGTATGTTGAGTATAAAATAAAAAAATAATTATCTTTGCTCGATATGATAAACATAATAAATATATTTAAAAAATAGTAGACAAATAAAATTAAGTGGAAGGGATAATAACGTAATTTCAATAATAAATGGGAATAGATTGAAACTTACACATAAACCGCATTCGTTGAATGGGTTTTATGCCTCTCTTTTTCATCTTGATTAATGTTGGGTATAAAATGAAAAAATAATTATTTTTTCTTGATATGATAAAAGTAATAAATATATTTTAAAAATAACGGACAAATAAAATTAAACGGAGGAGTAATAACGTAATTTCAACAATAAATGGGAAGGGACTTAAACTTACTCATAAATCGCATTCGTTGAATGCGTTATATGTCTTTCTTAACAGAAAAGGTAATAACGTTATTTCAACGATAAGTGAGAAAATATTGAAACTTATACATAAATTACATTCGTTGAATGCGTTTTACGACTTACTTTTCTCAGCTCAATTAATGTTTAGTGTAAACTGAAAAATAATTATCTTTTTTTTGAGATAATAGAAGTACTAAATAAAAAAAATTAATATATTTTAAAAATATTGGACAAATAATATTAAACGGAAGGGGTAAAAACATAATTCATCAATAAATAGGAAGAGTCTGAAACTTACACATAAATCACATTCGTTGAATGCGTTTTATGCCTTTCTTAACAAAAGGGGTAATACTGTAATTTCAACGATAAATGCGATGAGAGTGAAACTTACTCATATATTGCGCTCGTTGAACTTTTTTTATGCCTTTATGTAAGTTTCAGTCTCTTCTCATTTATTGTTGAAATTATGTTATTACCCATTCCATTTAATCTTATTTTTCTATTATTTTTAAAATATAGTTATTTCTTTTATTTATTAATTTTATCATATCAAAAAAACGTAATGATTTTTTCATTATACATATATATATAGATTTAGTATCACCTTAAGAAAATTGTCGTTCTTAATGACACTAATACAATATATGATACTGATTTAGTATCAATTAAATGAAAATTATCAATCTTAACGAATAGGGTATGGGCTATTTTTTTTTATAAGAATTAATATTTCTTGAATTACTTTGGATTGGTATGACCATGTTGTTATTTTAGATTTTATAGCCTATTTATGTAGTTTTTTCCAAATTAAAAATCAATTCATTAGAAGGTTTCACATGCCATTTTATGATGAAATACTTAAATCTTTTGGGCCTAATTTTCCAAGTCCAGCCCAATTGTTGTTGCTGTTCATGTGTTTCTTCCTCATAACCCTTATGTACTCATAAAATTCTTGCAAGAACAGACAAAGATATTAGACAAATTAACAAATTCTCAATTTGCACATTCTTTTGTTGTAAAAGAAACTACAATTATTCCAACTTTCATCTTTTGCACAACTAATTAGAAACTTAAGGTGTGAGAGTGAAATTTTGTTATTACTAATTTATTTTGTTGAGGTGTTGTAGTTTATGGATGGTGAAAATAAATGTGGTGGTGGGCATGAGATTTCAGAGAGCTGTCAAGGCATGTGCCAATTGCCATAGCACACAAATGCCACTATCTGTTTCTCACATGACATCACTCATCACACATTTACTTGTCTACACATGTCCACTATTCATTATCCACTTCTTCTACTTCATGATAATGTAATCAAAATGTAATTCTAATTGTCATGGTATTAATTATTAAATATCATGTTTGTTGTAACTATCATAATTATTTTGATTTCTCTGATATTTGCATTGAAGCTTGATCAACGCATTATTTATAGATTTTTTGCATTGTCAAAGCTCGAATATAATATTTCTGAGTAAGAAAGAATAACCTGATTCATTACACCACACATTGTTGGTGGAGTTAACTTGTTTGATGATATAAAAGAAGATTTATTTATTTAGAGGAGAAATGAAAAGATGTAGCTGTTAAAGTATAGAGCCAGGCATATGAAATGAATCAACTTTAAGTGTCACACCAAAGGCATCACATGCAAGAGTTTATTACATGCACAATGAATTGACACATGTTGTGCCAGCTGCATTATACTATATAGCACTTTTTATGTCTATATAGCTGTTTCATTGAGTTTGCATGAACCTATTAAAATTAAAAGCAATATCTCCAAATCAAGATGGGATCAAAAAAAAGGCTAGGTGGTAATGTAGTAATGAAAACAACAAAGAGATCAAGGAGGAAGAAGATGGGGTATCATGTTTTCAATAATAATAGTTTTGATCTTCAACACCAACAAGACAAAGTGATGAAGCTGCAGAGGCTAATCCCAGGGGCTAGCCAATTGCCTTCACATCAATTGCTCCTCCAAACTGCTAAATACATTATGCATTTAAGGCTGCAAATTCATGCATTGCAAGCTCTTGTTCTCTCCATAAACACATCATCATGAAGCCAATTTTGTAATTCTTTAATTTCTCATCTTCATTGAACCTTTAATGGATTTTTGGAATATAGGAAATGTAACTTTTTATAGGGGCCAAGTATTGCTGAACCCAACATCTTAGATTAAAAGCTTATTAATTTTGTTTTTGTAGTTTTAGGACATGCATTAATCACTTTTATGTTTAATTGTAATTCAAAACTAGCTTTTGCTGAATACCAATTTGTTCTTTTCTTTTTTCATATACAATGGTTGTTTGAATGTTATGATTCAAAACTTGTTAAAGAACGACAAAAGTCTCATGTCGGTGGTTAATAAGATGGGTTGGTTAATGAGATGGGTGGACTCATTATAAGGTTTGGGCGATCTTCTTCCCTTTGAGCTAGCTTTTGGGGTGTGAGTTGGTCTAAAACTTATATCACTTATTTCACATAGTACCAAAGCAGGTCCGTCTCATCCGACGAGCAGGGCCCGGCAGATGCT
Source organism: Solanum pennellii (assembly GCF_001406875.1). Classification (NCBI taxonomy): domain Eukaryota; kingdom Viridiplantae; phylum Streptophyta; class Magnoliopsida; order Solanales; family Solanaceae; genus Solanum; species Solanum pennellii. Next base: position 68,434,061 of record NC_028639.1, read on the forward strand.
AAGCACTGGGCGTGAGGTGGGCTGTTTAATTAAGGGCTAAGACCTATTTCACAGAACTTCTCATATAGACTCGCATTTCAAATGCTTCTTCCGTTCAATTTGTTTGAGGATCAAATAAGTACGGTCGGAATAATTTTTCACCTTATATATAGTGATTTTTCACCTTATATATAGTGTATCTCGACGAAGTTTTGAACAGTAGTATCTAGATTAGAATTTTATATACATTGTTCTTCTGAAGGTCGTAGAATAATGTAGTTTTGGAATTTTAGAGTGATGTATTAAAAAGGACCATTTGGAACAGTCTTAATGTATCTGTAGCAGTATATCCAAATAGAAACTAACTTAGAAGGAGAAATCATGCAAATCTTTGACAGTTTTGCCGGCCTACCTCTTCAATATTTTAATGGTTTTTTTCTCCTTCAGTCACCATTTTTGTTACATCATCTGTTTTTTTGTTCTGCACTACATTTGTCTTAGCATAATAAGCCAATTGGCCGTTTTAGCTTTAGCTATATCTTATTTCATAAATCATAGTACTACTTTGTTAGTAGCATTCTGCTTGTTGCAGATAGACAATTACCCAATCATTTTATGAAATTTACGCGGTGAAGAAGCAAAGATTTTGACAACTTCAAACGAGCAATGATTCCGAGTACAAGATGGGTAATCATGAGTATTATCTTTCAAATGTTGCTAGTACTTGCAGGTTCAGAGACTCTGGAAGTAAGACGAGCATTAGTTAAGTTTATGAACAAGATATCACTTGGGAACATATCGAAAGAAGTAAACTTTGGATGGGATTTATCATCTGATCCATGTACAAACAAATGGGAAGGGATAACTTGTGATTCAAAAAAGCAACATGTGAAAAATATTGTTCTTGATCAGAAGAATCTAACTGGAATTCTTGATGCTGCTTTTGTCTGTGAGGCTACTTCCCTTGCTGTACTGAGCTTGAACGAAAACGAAATTGTTGGAACATTACCACAAGAAATATCAAACTGCAGACGTCTGACACATTTGTATCTCCGTGGCAACAAATTATCAAGCAATCTACCAAGCTCTATTTCGCGGTTGAGCAATTTGAAAAGGTTTGTAATTTCAGACAATGCCTTCTCGGGGCAGATACCGGATATGTCAAGAATCTCAGGGCTGATAACTTTTTTGGCTGAAAGAAATCAGCTAACAGGGCAGATACCAAAATTTGATTTTTCCAATCTTGTAGGATTCAATGTTTCATACAATAACTTAACTGGTCCGGTTCCTGATGTCAAGGGCCACTTTAGTTCCAGCAGTTTTTCGGGTAATCCTGGATTATGTGGAGTGCCATTGCCAAGCATATGTCCACCCTCGCCACCGCCAACTCCCCATCCAGTTGCTAAGAAGAGAAAAGTTTCATACTTTATCTATCTTGGCTATGCTATTCTTGGGCTGATTATCATACTTCTGCTTGTATGGAAGTTGTTTAAGTGCATAAGGAAGAAAAAGAGCGGTAGTAGTCCAATGGATCAGAACAAGACTATTATAAGCTCTTCTGTTGTTACAAAGACTCCTAAAAATAGGTCAGAATATTCAATAACATCTAGTCCCGAAAACTCTATGCTCTCAGCATCATTTGAAATCCTTTCAAGTCCTCTGGCTAATAAATTGAGATTCGAGGATATGCTTCGAGCTCCAGCTGAATTGATTGGGAAAGGAAAACATGGAAGTGTTTACAAGGTCAATGTTGATGGAGTGACATTGGTAGTAAAGAGGATCAGTGGTTGGAATATTTCGAAAGACGATTTCAAGAAGAGGATGCAGAGAATACATAGAATGAAGCATCCTCATGTGTTGCCCCTTGTTGCGTTCTATAGTTCCAAACAAGAGAAGCTAACAGTTTACAAGTACCAACAGAATGGCAGTCTATTCAAGCATCTCCATTGTAAGTTTTATTAGCACAATCTTAATTATTCTCACTTGAATTCCCCATAGAATGATACATGAATAATAGGTCTTCCTGTAACAACTATCAAGAATTGATATCAGTAAAGGAATATGTTAGATAGAACTATAGTTCACTTTCCAGATTCGGGGTCTAGCTAAGTAAAAATCTCAAGTATTTTGTCAGTCTACGTTGCTCTGCCTCTCCAAAATATTGCCACAGCTATGTCATATCCTCCAGTAAAGCATTTCTTTCGGAGGATCTGACACGCACCTGTGTCTGACATTTTTGAAAAGTCTGAGCAACACATTGTCGGTTGCTGAAGTAAGAAAGTATACTAATTAGTATTATTAGTTTGGGTAGCAAGATAAGTGATCTGATTGACTTAAAACTCCTAAAAATAATCAAGTAGTAACTAGTTTGTCTATTATTCTTTGAGAATGAACATGGAAAGGTAAAGTTACTGCATAACTGTTCATTTCAGCATCTCAGGGCAGTAAAGTTTTCGAGTGGGCAAGCAGATTAGCTATTGCAGCTAGTGTCGCAGAGGCCTTAGCATTCATGCATGAAGGCCTTCAGAATGACGATATTCCTCATGGAAACATGAAATCCACCAACATTCTGCTGAACGATGACATGGAAGCCTGTATCGGCGAGTATGGTCTGATGCCCAACAATCAAGACGAGTCATTTATTGCTCAAAGTGATCATAGCATCAGAGAAGACCATTCAGTTGCAATTACTACACGTAACGCCTTCAAGATGGATGTTTATAGTTTTGGAGTGATTCTTCTTGAATTGCTCACAGGGAAGCCTGTTCAGGCTAGTGGATATGATTTGTCTAGGTGGGTAAATTCAGTTGTTAGAGCGGAATGGACTGGTGAAGTTTTCGACAAGTCCCTTATTACAGATGGTACAAATGAAGAAAGAATGATCAATCTGTTGCATGTAGCTCTCAAATGCATTGATACATCACCAGATGCAAGGCCTAACATGAAGGAAGTTGCTTTCATCATCAATTCTATTAAGGAAGACGAAGAGAAATCCGTATCCGCGTTCAGCTAACAAATCAAACACAGGGCTCCAATCCAAAGGCCTTGATACAAAATTTCCTATTTATACTTTTTTTTGTTTGGAGAAATGCTCTATCATTTGATTTGGCTACGGAGCTCCACAAATCACTCTGGTAAATTGTTAAGAACAAATATTGTTTTGCTTTCTTGTGTTTATTCAGGATGATAAGGTAAATTGTTAAGAACTAAAATACTTTTTCAATGAAGATTTTATTAAAGTTATAGGAGAAGCTCAATTCATTGAGTCTGACATCCTTTTTTGGCTTTCTATAGCACATCACTAATATATTTTAACACTAATTATTTACTAAGTTTTTAACAGTTACCCTGTAGAATTACACATTAGATATATGTGTGAAATGTGAATCACTCACTGGAGATGGAATCTAGCTGGATTGAGAGCAAATATTTCCACAACTACTCAGCTCATAAGTCCATATTTTGTTAACTGTTCCTTCTAGTTCTAGATAACCTAATGACCTTTGAAAATTTCACCCATTTGGACATGATTTCAAACTGTGATTTGAAGTTGAAATTTTATTTGGACATATGATTTAGATTTTTAAAGTTATATTCTTCTAGTTAAACACGAAAGTCTCATAATTTATGAAAAACTATCAAAACTTTCTCAACTCTTATACAATCTTATCAAGTGAGCAGATCACACTTCATAATATCTAAAGGAACCATCAAAATAAATAATATAAGTACATATTCCTTTTATTACTATATGTTATTACAAATTTTCAAATATAGGTAATTTTATAGGCATCTACTAGTCAATAATAGTGATACCTAATTATTCTTTGTTATAATTTTCCATGTACGCCAAACATTGATTTACTCCTATTTATTTGCGCAAAATTTAAAATGATGGGCTTTATATTTCCTTCAAAATATTAACTTAAATTGAAGTTTTATGCAGATTTACATAAACAAAGTAATTTGAAATTTGAACCACAAATCCTACGGCCAAACGTGTACTTAATTATATCCAACTATACCTTAAAATGGTTACTGAATTATCATCAATCTTGTTGAAGAAACATCACCATACTTTCTATTGGGCAAGTAGAACAAACATGAAAAACAGACAAAGTGTTATGCGGAATTCGAGATAATACGAGAAAATATAAACGCGAAAAACAAGACAACAGATTTACGTGGTTCACCAATAAATTGGCTACGTCCACGGGGAAGAGGGAGAGCAGTTTTATTATGGAGAGGCAAGAACAGAATTACAGAATAGGGTTTGCCATAGCGTCTATATATAGTGCTAAGCTACGCCCTAACAGGCTTGGGCCTAACATACAGAATTGACAGATAATTAAGGGTCCAATACAACAACATTGTATACCGTCGGACCGGGGGGCGAGACCCCGTCCTTTCTGTTTGTAACGGGTCCGATTCAAGGCATTCAACACAAAGTATTCCAACAACTTTAAATCTGTCGGTGAGGCTCTAATGTCCAATGGACATCACATAGATTAAGTAGCAGTTGCCCCACATACATAAGTTAAAATCAACATCTTTAATGATTCTGTTGCTAAACAAATATCCCATGCGCTTCTTTCTCCATCATATATATCATCATCTGACATGAATCTAAATAATTCGGATTAGTAAAATTTTAAATATATAATCATCTGACACGAATCTAAATAATTTGGGCTAATAAAAATGGCTAAAACAAAAGTTCAAGAAGGAATCTTTATTATTTACAAACTGAACAATTTTGTCCTTTTCTTTTCTTCCACTCTATGACGGGACCATCATTGAGAAATGCTACAAAAATACATAATTAAGGCCAAAGTTAAATAATATGGTAAGTAAACCTACCAGGATGAGTAGAAAACTGGCTTGACAATGAGGTAATATAGAAGAAAATAATACTATATATTTTCTATAATGACAAATGGACAAAAATAGCCGGCTATTAAATAATAACCAAAAAAATATATATTTGACTATGGAATGTAATTATTTTTAACCGACTCACCAAATATGTAATTTTGGCTTAAAATAATACGTATACACCTATACGAAAAGTAGTGGACCAAACTATTATGGCATGTTTTCTTTGTGGGGCTTGACTTGTATTTGTCAAACTTGAAGATGGAAAAAAAGCAATATGAATGGGAGATTTCTTAATCATTAATTGCAATGATTTAATATCATTTTAACTACCCATTAGTTAATTAATTAATTTAGAAAAGCTTGTTTTTGTTGCAAGGTTGCGTGATTAATGCACCTTCAAATATATACTACTAAAATGAAAGTTGTAGAAACATTAATTAGTTTAGTTCCTAACAAACCAAACAAATTGACTTCACAATCAAACTTATCCCTTTATCTCAATTATTACGACTCATTTTTAAAAAAATATCTATTACATTCTTATATTAATATTTATAATTTATTTTTATTTATAAAATAAATCAAACTATATGACATAAATTGAGTCGATAGTACTACGTAATCGACGAGGGACATTGTTGTCCAGGGAACAAGATAATTGTATCCACAAAATACACAAAAAGGACGCAGTGACAAAGACCTATGTGGCAATATTTGAAAAAGTCATTTTATGTCATAAACTGCTCTGCCTTCATATTCTCACAAGTATTCTCATCTTTGCCTTTCATTTTTTCCCCACATCTATGCACAGTAAGTATTGACAAGTAACTTATCAAATCACTTGTGTTTGGCCACATATTCTTCTGCACCACTTATCGAATCTCATATACTTTTTTTTTGAGGTAGAGCATCTGCAGTTTTCTTGATTTTTCTGTTATTCTCTCTTTATCCTGTCAGATAAAGGGTAGTCTTAAAATTCTCCATTTTATAATCTTAAAATTCTTGGAAGAAGAAAAAAAAAGATTTGGTTTTTACCCTTTTAAGCTCTTTCTATCCATTTTACTAAATTGTTATCCATGAGCAGAATCAGTCCAATTCTCCTATGGGTAATTGTAATTATTGCTATTGTGTTCTTTGTGTTTGGTCTTCTTCATCTTCTTCTTAGGTTTTATTTAAAGATTTCTTCTTTTTCGTCTATTTCTCAATCTAATAGATTCCCTGAATCATCTGGTTCTCAAGTTATTCAAAGGCAACTTCAACAGCTATTTCGTCAGCATGATTCTGGTTTAGACCAAGCTATCATTGAAACTCTGCCTCTGTTTCTCTATAAAGATATTAAAGGCTTAAAAGAACCATTTGATTGCGCTGTTTGTTTATGTGAATTTTCAGAACATGATAAGCTCAGATTGCTCCCTTTTTGTAGCCATGCTTTTCATATTCATTGCATAGACACATGGTTACTGTCAAACTCAACTTGTCCTCTATGTAGAGGCATTATTAGCTCCGCGGTTTCTATGGGAAATTCCTTATTAGGCTCAATCGAATCAAGAGAACAATGGAGTTTCCATTTGGAAGATGGAATTGCAAATGATGAAAAACCGGACAATGTTGGAGAAATGAGAGTATTTTCTGTTCGATTAGGTAAATTGAAGAGTATAAATGAAGGGGTCGAAAACCACGAAGAAAAAAGTACACAGGGTGAAATCATCAGCTGTAATTTAGATGCAAGGAGATGTTTCTCCATGGGTTCATTTCAATATGTGGTTGGTGATTCAGAGTTACAAATAGCGTTGCCTAATGTGAAGATTCTAAAAGCCAAGTGTGAGAACACTAATTTTGGAGCTAATGCAGAAGGGAAAAAAATCAGTGCTAGGACTAAAGGTGAGAGTTTTTCTGTTTCAAAGATTTGGCTTTGGTCCAAGAAAGGCAAATTCTCAAATTCTTCAGAAACAAATATTGGTGGACCTTCTGTTAATATTGATATACCAATGATTAAAACAACACAATTTATGTAAACTTGTATTGAAAAATTTGTATTGCTTTTAGCATAGTTCTGAGATATACATCAACTACCCACATACTCTTCTCTATTCCTTTTTTTTTTCTTTGTGATGGTGGGGTGTTTAACTGGAAAGCTATATGCATTCACAACCTTACATGTACAGAAGTTTGGATCACGGGTTGCAAATCAGTCGGTTCTGTTCGGTTCAATTTTAAAGTTTATCTTGATTATCAATTTGTAGATATGCTAAATTCTTATAGAACCATTAAGATATTAATATGTCGGTTAGTGATTATTATCGGTTTGGTTATTGGTTTAGTAGTTAAAATTTGATGCAAATAGAAAAGAACTTTGAAAGTCACTTGAAATGACAAACCAAATAAACCATAAACATGTTTGCAAATTGCATCTTGCTCAAAAGTAAATATTTTTAAATCGTAGAATAACCATGAGTTTGAAACATCCAAAAATAAGTTTTTTAAGTCAAGAGTTTTATATACAAAATAATATAAATATAATTATTTAATTAACTATACAGTTATGGTTAATCCATTAAGAAAATATATCAAGAACCGATAACCCAAAAAAAAAATCAAAATCTTTATCAAAACCGCTAAATTTATGACTTATTACTAATAAAATACTCTACTCGTCCACTTTTATTTGTCATGTTGCGCTTTTCGAAAATCAATTGACTTATTTCAAAAATAAAATTAGATTACGATAATTCGATTTTTTAAAATTAGATATTCAAAAACTATACAAAAAGGATACATTGCAATTTTTTACATATCAATATGGTAAAAAAATATATCCTAAAATGTTAGTTAAATTTTTTAAAATTTGACTCTAACAATGGAAACTATGTCAGTTAGTAATGGACAGGGAGTATAATAACTTTTTTTTTATTCGAATTATTTATTGGGCAACTTTCACATATAGCAAATAAAAAATTCATATTTGTATGTTATAGCAAAGTTTGCATAATTGCGCTCCATAACAAACATAGAAACTGTATAATTCGCTATACATATAAAGTTGAAGCAAATTGTATAAAACGAAGTGTATAAAACAAGAAAAAGAAAGACACTTGGGCAGAGAACTATATAAAAACGAAGTGTATAAAACGAATTGTATTATTATAAGTGTATCGAACGATTATATACAATTTGAATTTGTATAAAATGAGAAAGAGAGAAAGACAAAAGAGAGACTTTACAAGGAATATACAATTGAATCGAATTGTATAAAACGAGAAAGAGAGAAATTAGATACAATTTGAAAATTGTATAAAACGAGAAAGAGAGAAAGGCAAAAGAAACTGGGCAGGGGAGTATTTTTATTGTATAATTATAAGTGTATAGGACGAATATATATGTACTTGCATGTGTATATACAATTTTCTCACGCTTTATACAAACAGAAACGCAATTTATACATTTCGCTTATGTTTGTATAAGTGCGAAGGGAGAGGGTGGCGAGCGAGATTTGGGAGAGTGGGGAGCGAGATCTGGAAGAGGGTAGAGAGGGGAACAAAAATATATGTATTTATACAATTTTCTCTGCTTTATACAGTTAGAAATAATTTTTATACACTTGTGTTTGTATAAAAAGTGAGGAAGCGAGCGAGAGATTGGAGGAGAGTGGCTAGCGAGATATTTGGGAGAGAGGAAACTGACAATTCTTTGCAAACGTTTGCTATGGAGCACAATTAAATCAAACCCTAGCTACTCCATTTATTTTAGGTTATTAGTTTGCTATTATATACAATTTTCCCAATATTTATTTGATTCGATTTTGAATGGCCTAAATTGGATAGAAAATGTACAAAATGTTTCCACTACAATGTGAATGAAGCCCACAGGAAGTATCTTTTGGACCAAAAAAATTGACGGAATCAAACCAGGCCTTCCTAACGAGCCCAAAAGATCGTCAAAGATCATATATATGCACATGGCCTTGTCTATAAAACAACTAAAGCTTTTAAAGGAAAGTTTGTACATAAATATTTTTGTAAATCATTTTAATAGTTTATTAAAAATTATATATATATTTTTTTAAATTTTACCAAAATTTATCATGGAGGTGACTTCCTTTTCCTTTTATTAAAACTTTGCTTGTATTATTGAAAAATGGCTACCAACCAATGCCTCCCCTAGCCAAACCCCACTTTTTATGAGAGTACTAGATATGTTATTATTATTATTGTTGTTCTCTGGAACTGGCTCAAAATTTGGTCTTTCCTTAAGCAGACAACGGAATCGTTCGTTGCCAAGGATCACTGCGATATCCTTAGTTACCACCAGTGTCTCGTTCTTACCGTTGTTTGACATCAATCATCTTTGTTTCGGCCTACTTAAAATATCTAAATGCACGGTACACAAAGTATTCCGTGTTCACGAGGAGCCACAAGTGCCACAATTGTGATTTTTAAAGAGAAAAGGCTTAGAACAATAAAGACCTCCTAAGATGTTGGCCCAAAGTTTTGGCCCAAACATGAAATACCTAATATCTACGATGCAACATCGTTATCATGAAAAGGGAAAAAAGTGTAAAAGCGAAACCCAAGTTGAACGTTTGACCAACCAAACAAATACTTAAAAAAGGTGTAGCCACGTATTAAATCTTATCTTTATTTTCACATGTCTTTACATACTTCTTCAACGGTTCAATCAAAACACACACTTTAAATCATAAAAAAAAGCATTGCTATTTTCTCTCTTTACCATCAACAATGGCAACTTCATTTTCTTGTTTTTGTTCTGCTCCAGTTCAATCATCTGTTAATCGGGTTAACCCCGATTTGAACCGTCAAAAACCAACTTCCGGGTCATCCTGGTGGACCCCACTCTTCGGCTGGTCCTCTGAACCGGACTATATCGATTCCGGTTCCAGCAGTAGCGCTATTAGAACCGGGCCGGTGAGGGAGATTTCGGGTTTTAAATCGGATCCAGAAACGGGTCGTTGCAGATCTAAGTTTCAGCCGGGAGGTTTCACGGAAGATAAGGCGAAAGAGCTAAGGAGAAAGACGATGCAGAGCTCTAATTTTCATGATATCATGTACCATTCTGCAATCGCGTCTCGTCTTGCGTCGGATGTTTCCGGTCGGTGACATAATCGCCGGCGAGTTAGGTGGTCGGATTTGTTGGTCCCTTTTTTTTTGCTGCCAAATCAATCTGTCGACTTGAAAAATTGTCTTTTTTTTTTCTTTTCTTTCTAGTTTTTATGTAATAAATAAAGATGTGATGATGATTTCTAGGATTTTCCGTGGATTTGTTTGTCTTTGTATTTCTTGCTTGATGGAAGCCAACATATGATGTAATTCTTATATCTTATAGATGGTAATGGGTTGTAGATTACTATTGCCAGAAAAATTCCCAATCTGTGGATCAAATCTTGAATTATTTTGCATATATCCAATAAATTATTAGAAATAGTTTAAATATATCTTCTCATTATAGTACTTTTGGTCTCAAAATATACTTGATGGAGTCAAATCCACCAAGATCAGTTTAATCATTTCTTCTCCAATTGAGCTCTGTTCTTTCTATTGCATGTGACGTAGACGACCTAACCTAATGCAAGCATTAATAGTTGGGTCTGATGCATTTGCTTAATTACTTAAAGTTCATCTGCTGAAATTGTTAGATCTATTCTTTAATTGTTCAATGAGATGATTTGGGTCTCTGCGCAGGGGAGGGATAACTGCCGGCTCAGTGTCATTCAATCCCAACAAATGTCTGATGGGCGGTTCTATCTAACTAGCTTTTGTATAATTTAAAGGTATAGATCCTGTTAACCAAAATGCAAAACGAATTTGTTGTTACATATCTAGAGACAAAAACCAAATTACAACTTATTCTCAATGAACATGATGTTTTGGTCGGATATTAACCTGATTCTGAGCGGCTGTGCATAACTTGGGCCGCAGAGCTAATTATATGAGAAATCACAAGATAGCGGTGACAAGTCTTGGAATAATTTTCAAGTCTGATATGCAATAGAACACTGTACAATAAGTCAATTCAAGCAGGCTCTATAGTAACATTTCAACAGATTTTCAAGGGCTTCATAGTCTATCTATAACAACTTCTTGGATTTGATTTATCAATCAAATAACTGTAATTTTTCGTTGGTAACAGTGATTTGCAAGAAACCATTTGGGTGTAACTAAAAGAGTCCCTGGGGTTTAAAAAAGCTAGCGGTCAATTTACATTTGTGAAGTAGTTAGTATGTAGTAGCGCATGGGTTGGAATAAATGGTTTCTTTTGTATAACAAGAAACAGGGCAACAAGTAACCTATCTACTACTCCAACCCAAAAACCAGAACTGGCGATTCAACTACTAGGATCATGAGAAAAATCAGGCTCGTCAGGCTTAAAAAGTTTAGGCATACGTAAGCTGGATTCACCAGAGTCCACACGTCCCGCCTTGCCTCTTCTGGTATTAGCAGCAAATCTTGATGCCAATACTCCAAGTTGCTGAGTACTGCTTTCTGTTGCCTGATCCGAAGCATTACCACCAGCTTCTGGATATTCACGACCATAATTGTCATCTTGGTCCATCCCTCCCCTGTAGTACAAGCTCTCTTCTCTTGATAATTCTTCCCCTAGTATTTTCCTCCTATGGCGTCTCCATGCAGCTTGTATGTAGCAAGCTCCCCATGTCCTCCATTGGTGTGAGTAGTACCGAAATGCATGTTGTAGTTTCTTACTATGGAGGCGTCTGAACTGGTTTGCGACAAACTTGAGCTTTTCAGCTCTAAGTGCAAATGCTTCAACTTCTGTAAGGCATCTCACTGTTCGAGTTGAAGATGGAAGATTAAGATTTGGGTTGGGCACCAAGGCCCATGTTAGCAATTCTTCACCACAAAAATCACCCGGATTTAGCACAATGGAGTTGAAGAACCCTGACCTTCCTCCATTGGTTGTTGAACTCTCAAGTTGACCTCTAATTATGAAAAGCATCTCATTTACTGGATCTCCTTCACGAACAATAAACGTGTCTTTCGTGTTCAATGATGAAACAAGGCATTCACATATTGCATCCAAAAGTTGATCATCCATCTGGGAGAAGAAAGGGACCTGAAAAATTCAGAGAGAAGTTACCAAATAGAAGAACAATATGGAAATTTTTGAAGTTCAAAACAGATGGTTGATCCAATTGAAATCAGTAGAAAGGAAGATTTTTGCTATCCTCTTTCACAACTTGGACTCTTAAAACTAGCTATGTAGATTTCGTTAACCTTGGTGCTACTTTATCGCCTGGTGCAAAAATGGGTGCAATGAAGGGAGAAAAGCTGGACCTACCTCAAAAATCTTTCTACAGAAAGTTACTCTACAAAGTAATTTTAGTCAACAAAACAAGATAGCTCCTTAACAAACTGCACGGCTCCGAATGGATCGAAATGATTTCACAATAATGAGACAAAAAACTTACACGACGAACAAGTGCCAGGCAGAGGTGCCTTTGAATCTGACGCCTTAAATCCAAGGGTAAGGAAAGTAAAATTTCTTCTTCCTCTACACCTCTTGTAGCTAACCATTTATATTGAACAAATCGACGAACACGATCCTGCAGATCTTCAGGTAGCTGACGGTGCCTCATCCACTCCTCAGTGTCCCTTCTTTTAATTCTCCATTGTTCAAGTCTTGCTGTCATGGATTGTAGATAGCTCTTCACAAAATACAATAGTAGAAACAGTGTCACTTACGAATTATACAAAATATTTATTTCGACTGAAATAGTGCCGCCTTTGCCCTGGCCCCCACTCCCCAAAAGGAAGAAAAAATCCCTTCCTGTGGACATAACCTGGATCCTTATTAGATGAATAAGTACACAAGTCACTAGCAATGAATTCCTAAAACTGACCATTTTAGGTCAGTAGATATAGTTGCATCCTCAACTCAAATAAGTAATTAGAGTAATGTTTTACACTGGTCATCCACAAGAAACTTCAGCTTTAATAAGTTGTTTAAAAAGATAATAAAGAAAAACGTGTATTGGAACTATGTCATTGTCTACCATTTCAGTATCCTTCCACCTAGTAAAAACCTATGTGATTTCTTTCCATCTGTCCAAACCTTGTTGGACAGAGTTACCCAATACCTATGCTGGTGGGAGATGCCTGGACATGAAGGTTATAAAAATACACATTCCAATTTAGTCTTTCACATGAGAAATTACCTGCATGTTGCCTATCAGCAGTGCAAAGAAGACCAAACCCAGAAGACAAATAAGACTAGAAAGGAGCGTCTCAACAATGTTAGTGCTGGTAGTAATACTTTGTGCATATGAACTGCAAATGAAGAGATTGAAGGATCCATTAAGCATAAATCTAAATGAAATGCAAAAGGAAATACTCTTATAGCAAATATCTCTCATACTTTTCAAGTTCGTATAATATAAAAGAAGAAATATTTCATGCCACATTGAAGACTCCTTTCTTTTTTCTCAAAGGAGTTAAAACTGTGGTTCAGTACTTCAACCTCATGACATGACCAGAGTTAAAGTTGCAACTAAGATGCTTAAAATTGAAGAGAGAAAAAACTAATATTTAACCTGCTGACTAAGTCGGGCTTCTCTTCAGGGTATTGTTTATTAATGGTTAAGAATTGTATGATTGTGTACACAGTATGACAAATATTCTTCTTCTGCAAAATTTATTTAGATAAATGCACAACTCTGATATTAGGTTCTGCTCCAACTTTAAAAACAAGTTTTTGAAGATGAAAATTATGCTTTACAGTTTACTGATAACAATTGACATACATCTTTCTGAGGAGAAAAAGTTGTCAGCTGACTCACGAGGACTAGTTCCTGAGGGACTTATCTCTTTCATCTAGTCTACAGAAAACACAAACAACTTTTCGGCCCCGACTTACAATATAACCCACATCGTTTGCTAAGTATCTTTTTCACCACTTGATAAGAATTTATGGAGGTGCAGACAAAGTTCATTAGATAAGAGAGTTTTTAAATTGAAATGCAGACTATCTTCTACAAAACTTATTGAGAAAAATCAAGAGAGAGACCACGAAGAGAATACCTTAAGCTCTTTAAACCCCACCATAGGCAGTAAAAATATCGATCAAAGAAGCTAGCAGATGTAACTCTTTCAGTATTTGCATCACCAAACATTCCAAACTCAAATGTTATATCGCGCGTAGCATCGCAGCGGTCGAATACCTCAGTGGTTTCTGACCACTCCTGACGCCCAGGTTTATTAAGTGATGAGCAATCAAGGTAGTCATGATTACAATCGGGAGAACCCTTTTTCTTCTTCACGCACTCATCCGTCCAGCATGAAAAGTGCCTCTCAATAGACATCAGATACCATATAGCTCCTAAAACCTGCACTGACAATTGAAAAACAGATTAGTCACTGTGAACTAATTAATCTCCAATGAACTAAACAATAATCTCAATAAGGTAATAGTTATGTCATGGCTCATAACAACGTTTATTAAATCAATAACAATGAAAAGACATCTTTGAAACATAGGAAAGTTATGCTGCTTATTAGTTTCTTCACTGTCTCCACTCTTTTCTAAAGCACAATCAGCAAGTAAAACAGGCCACACCACAGTCAAATTTCACGCAAACCCAAATGTAATTTTAGCTACTACCACGAAAACGATTGCAATATCTGTAACCACCTAACACCCACTTACTACTCCAGATGGAACTGACTTCCTGATTGACTGAAAAGACTAATGTATGGACAGCCTAGTGCCATTATCCTTCAATTATCAGCAGGATCCTTTTTTAAGGCGCAACTCATGTAAATATTCCAACAGCATTGGCGGTGAGCCTGAAAAGTGAGGCCCAGTCACTGAATCACTTTAATACGTGTACTTTCTTTCTCCATTCTGAACTTGTCTCCTATTCTAATCGATCAATTCTCGTTCCCTATCATACACCAAAATATGCTGATTCTCCCCCTGCATGCTATTATGTGGTAGTGTCACTTTTAACCTGTCCTAAATAAGTCAAGTCTTGTTTATGGGTACCTAAATAAGCTACAGATGAGGTAACAGTATATGATTTATATACTGACTTTAGCTTAGTCTCTTGTTGATATCTAGTACTCTCTACTCACTAAAAAGAATGTTCCTTTTAGGATCGCCATCTGAGAGGTAATGATGAACAAAATAAGAATTTGAGTTTAGGAAAGCAGGAGCCTTTTGCATGGTTCCGATAAAAGAAAAAAAAATCAGAAACTGCAGAACTTACATGACTTGCTAGCAAATATAAGAGAAGATTGTATCCGGCACCAGACCAAGCTGTCTTTGCAACAACACCTGTATTCTTAATAATCTTTGAATTTAAGGGGAAAATGACCAAAAATCTCGGCACATACTGAAGCATAATGATCAAAGAGATGGAATGATTAGCATGAGAGGGTGATGAGCCATTCAATGGCATTATAAACCAAATAACAATCTGCAAAACCAAAAACATGAGAAAGTTACAATTCATCATACCCCCTAAACATTCTTTTCCCATAAGAAGTTCACAAAAACAGAGGGCATCATTAAAAAATTGAGTTCAGCCTTCAAAACAAACACAATGAGAAAATATTTCACAGAAAGAAAATGTTGGGTGTGCAAATAAAAAGTCTCACGTCGGTTGCTGAAATGAAAATGTAGCTATTTAGAAGGTGTAGAGATAATCTTAATGGTGTGAAGCCTTTTTGGAGAATATACCGTGTGGGCTTAGCCTAAAGCATATAGTGTCAGCACCATGTTAAGAATACCTTTCAACAACTAGTTGGGGCTAATGGTTAGGCGTGACGAGTATGAAGATGGTGAAGTGATGGCGTAAAACTTGGTTTAGTACCTTCACCCGGCCAAGGTAGCTTGGATACGCTCACATACAAGAAGAAGCTAGCCTCTCGACTACGGTGGCCACAAATACTTGGATGATATAGGTGGCACACAATGAATCTCTACATAAGTCCATGAGGTGATGTAAATCAGGGATCGTGGAAGCTACAATATAAGATGTAGCAATAATCTTCATAATATGGGGCTTTCAATGGGAAAAACAATATCTTTAGGGGGTGGCTTAGCACAACAGAACCTTGTTACTGTGGCTGCTAATCATGGATATACTAGCCTATTTAACCAACATAAAAACCCAGAAATATAACATTACAATCAAATCACTACTATTTACAAAGAAAGTATGAACAATGCACTGACTTGTGGGAGAGGGAGGGCAGCAGCAACATCAATGACAAAGGCGTTTTTTAAGTAACGAATAGCGATCAATCGTCGATCCATCACCAGCTCACCCTTGCCAAAAACCCGAGTTTTTTTGGAAACGAAAGCTGTACGGAATTTCAAATAGATTTGAAAGCAGGCGAAGCAATCAACCATTAGGCGAAATACTATTATGGCGTAACCCAATACATTGTCGGTGCCCATACAGTTATCGATAATAATAGGAAGCAACAAAAAGAGAGGATCCACAAAGAGACCGACGAAGGAAGTGAAGAGGAAAATGTGATTCCATCTGCTAACAAATTCGCCATTTGGATCATGAATCTGCTTCCAAAAGGGCTTTTGCTGGTCGTAAATCAGGGAATTCTTGAAGCGGTTGAGATGGCCTAGGAGAGAATTCATTTTTGAACAGAGAAACCCTAGGACACAAGAATGATGGCCATGGAGATTTCAGTTTGTCAAAGATTGGAGAACAAAACGGAGAGTGATTCATTTTGTTGCGCGCGACAGAATCACTACTGCTGGTGCGTATATATAGCTTTGCTTATTTTTCCCATCCTTCAATTTTTACTTTTTCTCATTCAAATTAGCTCAACAATTATCAAATCAAAATTTGTTGCCAAAAAATAATTGATGTTAATACAACTTTTTCCACCTTTTTAAATCATAATTTGTATTTATATTTATGGGAAAATTCAATTTTTTTATATTCTAAAAAATGAATTTCACTTCTTACGTAGGAGGGGTCGTTTGGTGAGGTGGATAAAGAAAAATAATTTTGGACAACTTTTTTCTATCCCTCAATTTTTTTATTTGGTTACAAAAGTGTGGGATAACTTATTCCGCGATTAATAATTACGACTCGAATCAATTACTAATCCTAAAGTAACTTATATTGAGATAAAAATGTAAAATAACAAAATTATCTCCTTAAACCCGCTTTTATAAACAAACAACTTATTCTTAGGGAGTGTCTTTATAAACACGCAATTTATTCTTAGAAATTTTGTCATGCATACTTGATAGACCAAACAACCAATAAAAAAACAATAACAACCAATAAAAAAACAATCTCACCATAACTAACTTTATCATATCTTATTTCAACATAACTTATCCTATTATAATTAATTTTGTTATAACTTCTCTTCAAATTAAACGACCCTATAAAGTTTTATTTTTGATTTTACAAAAATAATAGTGAAATTACGATTTAAAATATATGTTGAAATGATTTTCTTAATACTTGTGCATTGGTCACAAATTTAATTAATAATATGGAATAAAAGAAAGTAATTTTCCAAACAGTTCCTTAATAAAGTGGATTAACCCCTGTTTTTTACCCCGCAAGTCACCCCACTAGCGACACCAATCGACTCAGCTTTACTTTGTCGCCATCGACGAGATACAGTTCGCCGGAATCATGTGCTATCTCCGGCAATTCATTTGCTTCATCTTACTTGCTTTCGCTCTCTACACTTCTCTTCAGGTAGAACCATCATACAGAAGTGAACAATACAGTCTGCTTTTGCTTATTGTGATGTTAAACCCTAACTTATTTGATACCATTCTTTACAGGCTGAGGTTCAGGCTCAGGAAAATCTCTCCTTAACAACCAGACCCACTTCCCCTTTCTCGATCGCTCTCGAAACCCTTCAAAATCAAATCCAGTAAATTTCTCCGACTGATTTTAGTATTATTTTAGTTGTTCTGTTCAGTAAACCAAATCCTGGTTTGTATTTAGGTACACATTTCAGGATGTGGAGTTACTACGACGTGCTCTGACGCATGCATCATACTCAGGAGAGAACAACAGAGCTTTGAGCGTTTTGGGGGAGAAGGTAATTGAAGGTTCGGTTTCTCTGCAATTGCTTAGCAAGGATATCGATATATCACCCAAGGATCTCAACCGGGTTATTATGGATCTGTCTTCCAATGTGGTAACATCATGCGTTGCTGACGGAGGGCGCTTAGGTTTGCAGAAGATAATCAGGGTTTCTAGGAAGACCAATTCGTCGGCTCCTGCAGTGGTTTGTGGTGCTTTCAGGGCAATGTTCGGAGCTATTGCGATTGACAAGAGTAGCTTGGACAGTGCGGGGAAGGTATTCTTGACAATTCATGGGAAAGGCATGGAGAAAGCTATGGCAATGTAAGTATTCAACTGATTGTTGATGGTTGTTGATATATTTCTAGTTAGAGGGAACTTTGTGTATTAGTATGTGTTGAAGAGTAGCCTCTCTGTTTTAAGCTTCGATTTGCGCTGTGTAACTAGTTGTCTTTGTAAGACTTAAACTATGTTGCTTATCTAAATCATTTGTGTGCACTGCAACTGGAATCTTTTTCTTTATAATTGAGAAATTCGCGAGGTTTAGTGGTGCATGATACAAAATACTGTGACTTGAAACCATGATGTTGCCTAACACCACAACTCGTGTTGCATTCTAACCACTAGACCAAATCTCCGATGGCCACTGCTATTGGAATATCTTTTGAGCAGCAAAACTAGTGTACAGATTGACATGAGTCATCTGGGATGATTGCATGCCCACTGTCTAGCAATCTATTATTGAAACAAAATGTTATTTATCTCACAAAGATCATGCAGGCGTTATACTTGAGCTTTTAAAGCAGGTATTCTTAAGTGGAAAAAATACATTCTTCTCTGTGCTAATAGTTAGAATGTATTGGAAGCAAATTCCATTGTTCCATATTTGGTAATACCAGCAGTAGTTTGACATGGATTTTATCATGTGATCACAAGATTTGTTTAAGTAAACGAATATCGTCTTTCCTATTGAATTTCCAATTTATCATATTTAGTTTTGTTTTTTTCCTACTAATCTGGTCAATCAATATGTGTGTTGTGTTGTACCTGTGTTTCATTATTTTGATCATTTCGTAGATCAGGCTTCTATTACTATGTGAATCGCTGAAAATGACTGGGCTCTGTGTGTATAACGCGATGGAGCAAGAGTTTACATGCACTACTCTATACATATGCCACTTACACTTGATAAATGTTTTTCAATATGTCCTAGCACTACTATAGTACTCTATTCTAACATGAGTTGCCTTGCCTTCTAATTTAAAAAAAAATCCATTGAGAAGACCGAGGTAACATGAAAAAATCACAATTATTCTTGAACACATTTCATACACAAAGGTGTTTTGCTATAGCACTATTTTGTTCAAGCAGTTCATGAAGTTTATGGTGAGTCAATGGGCAATCATTTTTCTGATAGCATTTGAGTTTGATAGCACTTAATTACCATCTTTGCGGGCAAAGTATGTCTTGGTGCTGAGACTTGATAGGAGCTTTTGCTAGCTCGGGTAAGTATATAAATGTCTTGTTTCAGGACTTAATCATCGACAGCTTAAACATGTCTTTATGTGCTAGAAAAGATTAATCAGAATTCAGATTTACACTTTTGTTGACAAAAAACAGAAGTCGGATCTTTAGTAATTCTTCTGGAGTATTCTTGCGTTTATTTCAGATGTAGTTTAATGTTCCCCTTTTTTTAAATCTCTGGTAGAAATGACTAGACTTTTGTTTTCTCACTATGAATAGGCTATTGGGCACCATGTAACTCATATGTATATAAGAAACTGTAATAGCATTTGGGTGTTTGTCACTTGCAGCGTGGTTGTTACCATCTATTGTAGGTATTTATCATCTGTTGGTTGGGTGTGCCTGACTTGGACCAAAAACTTTCAAGTTGTATCAAAATGTGCAAGATTCTGTGATATTATAAGCCTTCTTGCCTTCGAAGTACTTGTTCACTCGTGGTTAATTTTATGCACCCACAAGTTGGTAGTGTGTGCTGTTTTAGGTGGCTGGTGCCATCTTTTGGCATCAATCCTGAGTTGGCAAACTAAATCTCATTTGCAAGTTGGTAAAGTTTAAAAGATTGATATCTTTTTAATGTCATTGGAATTTGACATCACCTGATACTTTAGGCATGTCTATCTCACTTTTCTTTGCATGTTTTGGTCTTCTGTCTTTGCTAAGCACGAAAAGCCATCTCATAAAATTATCAACACGTTTTTATGCTTTAAAGTTAGGCATCTCCGTTGTTTGATCTCATTTGTTTGTCATCGTAAACTTGAGCAAACCTTGACTTCATTTGGTCGGGAATCTGATTATATATATTTTTATAATCATTGATGTCACCTTTTTTTAAAAAAAAAATAAAAAATTACATTATAAAGGCTATCAAAATCCAGTGAGGAAGATTCACAAAAAAAAAAAAAAAAAAAAACGTTGAGCAAGAATATAGGTTCCTTCTGTTAGAAAAAGACGATTGATTATCCACTCAAAAAGTTTGTATAAATATCCTTGATTCATTGTGCATGATGCCTAATTATTTGTTGGAGACGCGTAGCAGAATATTTTGTGGCGCTCAACCTGGATATTTGTACTAAAAGCCAGGATTGATATTTTAACAATGGAAAGAATTCAACCCATTTTTTTTTTTCTTCCGAAAAACAAAACATAAGAAGACAAAAAAACAAATCATAATCTTACACGTAGCTCTGCCACTTGGCATGATAAAGAATTCAATATTTTTAACGTGGAACATAAATATACATATAAAATCACTATAATACCAAATTTAAACCAATAGTTTACCAAGTATATATATAGAGAAAAAATTAATTAAGACGAAGGGAGGAGTGTTGATAATTAGATTGAATTTATAAATTTTTTTAAAGTAAAAGCTATGGCTGAGTTGTGACAGCCATTTAGCGTAGCTGTACAATATACTCAAGTGAAGTCTCTTTTGAAAAAAAAAGAATATTGAGAGAGCCGGTCATATAACTCCAAAACTGTACTCAAAGTGGGCGGTAAGGCTATATTATTTAAAACCGGTAATTCCCGGTGCCAGTGACTCCTGAACAGTTACAGCTCTGCAAAGGACAAGTTTCGCAAGTGGATTTGTTTTATATATAAAACCCTCAATTCTCTGCCGCTGTATGATATTCCTGCAGTGGAACGATTTAGCTATGGAGGCACCTGAATTCTCACACACATACACCCAGCCATCGGAGGATCGGCGTTGTTGTTTTTGCTTTCCGTTGTCGTCAGGCGCCGGCTTGAAATGGTGGCGTAAGGAACAGACTGAAGAAGTGAAAGAAGGTTCTGTTTGGGCTAAAGGGATGAACGCTTTAATGAAGCTACGAGAATGGTCGGAGATTGTAGCGGGACCGAGATGGAAAACTTTTATCCGGCGTTTCAATCGGAACAAAAATGGTACGCAGGGGAAATTCCACTACGATCCTCTCAGTTATGCGTTAAATTTCGACGAAGGTACTATTAATGGAGAGGAGGATGAGTACGGGCTCCGGGATTTCTCGACGCGTTACGCTTCAATTCCGGCATCGGCTAGAGGGTCCTTGGATTTGAGCAGGGATGGCCCTAATTTCGTTTGAATGAGTTCAGTGCTGGAGAATGGAGATAATTTCTCACTTGTTAGAGCCTACAGCTCAGCAGGACTCGTCATAGTATATACAATATTATATTTTAGAATTAGTTTATACATTTCAATGGGCTAATGAGTTGGTCAATTTGTGCATAAATAAATATATTGAATGGTTAATTGGAGGAACAAAGCAACTTCTCTAAACTATTTTGTTATTGTTGGCAAAATGGTTAAATTTATCCTTACCACTTGAGTAATTATGTTCTTGGTTAAACTTTTAGGAGTCGTTTGGTGATTGGTGGAAGTCACAAGGCATAATAATTTTAGGATAAAATATAGAATTATTTTGTTATAGTGATGAAATAAGTTATTTCATATACATAATGAGATAAACTTATCTCGGTGAAGTCCAAACAACCTCATAGTCTTATGTTACCCTATTCGTTAGAACAATTTAAATTTTTATTCTTGATCCCGAACGGAAGTTCAAATTTGAGGGGTAGGTTTAGAGTTTGGACCTTTTACTTCTGAAGAATTTAAGCATGTGAGGTCCACTCATTCTACATTGGAACTCATTATGATTAAAAAAGAATAAGAAGAAACGCAAGATGATTTTTCGATGTTAAGATTAAGACTAATAAATAGATTAAAAATATAAAGTAGTAAAATTGAGTAATTTCTAAAAGTATTTGAGATATTTGGATGTTTTAGCTTTTACGATTCCTTTATGGTCTGTAGATAAAGATTTAATGGAGGAAAAGAGTAATGAAATAAAGAAATATCAAGTGATTTGGATGAATTTGGATCTTTTCGCTTTGTTGGGAGATAAAGGTTTAATGGATTAGAAAAAGAACGCCGTTCATGGAATTATCAATTTTGTAAAGTGGAGATAAACCTCCTTATCCAAAGGAAAAAGAACACAAAGTGGAGATCATTCTTTGCATTTTTGCTCCTTTTTAATTATTATTTTCTATACTCTGCTAAAGCTGTCAACTAGTATTACCCAGATTTTGATTTCTAAATTAAATTATGTCATGGTCACCATTCTTTTTAATCGAATTAAAGTAGTGAGATGCTGACAAATTCATTCAAAGAAAATAAGGATTAGGAGTCTCGTAAGACAGTACTTTTCTTTTTAGTTTACTTAAAAAAGAATGACTTCTTTTCTTTTTTGGCAACACATTAACTTTAAACTTTTCACATGACATGTTTAACACCACAAAATTAAATGATATTTTGATACATTTGACATAACTTCAATTTATAACTATAAGATTAAAAATTCTTCCAAGTCAAACTAGATCATCCTTACGGAGGAAGTATAACTTTTGGAACCTGGCAACTTGGCTGTGACAAATTTGCTACTTTACAGTTATGAATGCAAAACATTAGCTTCAATTATTTTCACAGAACCGTTAGAGAAGAACATAAGCTGGTCCGAACATAACTGATATTATGCACCAGCTCGGACGTATTAGAATATGTTGAGGAACTTAAGACTAATATTGTATGATGGTCAGAAAGCAATGGGTAAGGAATGAGGATTTTATTCACAGTGATCGACAACAGATTGCCTAGATAGCATTCCTGACAAGAGAGTCTTTTTAAGTCTTGCATTAAAACAACAAACTTGCTTTCATGGTTGAACACTAGGGGATGGTTTTCTGGTATTATGAGACTTTATATTAAGCAAAATGTCACCAACTACCCAGGGAAAGCCCAGACAATTAGCACTTTCGTGGCAGTAACTAGGATGATAAGTAACATGATACCATGCTGAAGCCAATTTCTGATGATCATCCTCCTGGCAGCAACTAGTGAACCACCCTTTGACCTCCTTGTGTAAGCTTTTGGCAGAAACCAAGATTCGATCTTTTAGTTCAAAGTACCTCCTGTTGTCCCTCTGCAGATACACTGACTTCTGGCGCAAATTGCCTGTCAGTATCTCAACCTCTTTCTCTGCTCCATAGTAGTTGAGTAAGCTGTTCATGCTATCCAAGTACATTGCTTTGTGAGTTTTAGCAGTTTCAGTGAAGGCCTCGTAACCTTCGACCAGAAGGTCATGATCATAAGCATCCTGGATAGCTCTATCAGCAGAAAGGTCATCTGAGTTCTTACGAATATAAGACTTGATAACACCACGATAAAGCTTCCCTAGTACCCCTTCAGAAATGTACATGGGTTTGTCCCACCTCTCCATGAAATCGGGGAACTCCCTTGGTTTTAAAAACCTGGGCATCTCAGCTGCAGCTCCAGTTTTTGCAAAGTCCACAGCCATTGAATGAAGGGTTGCTAACTGGAGGCATTTTGAATTCAGAGCTTTATCTGGTTCACGATCTGCATGAACCAAATGTGCAGTAGAGATTGCACCTAGAGTATCGCTAATCATGTAATCAACAAAAAATCTCTGAATTTCCTGCAAAAAATCAGGGAAAGAAACAAGAGGTTTTCAGAAAAAAAGATTTCTTGATTCATGGAAGAAATAGCTCAAGCTACCTCTAGAGTGACTTCATGATCCATTATACGAGGTCTTCTCCCAGTGTAGTCCATGGGTGTCACTGTTTGACAAGGAATGAGACTTTCATCCCAGCATATGAAATAAAGATCACCATCAAGATCACCACCAGAGCATTCATTTGGATGAGGCCTGCACATGACAATTCAGTACTTTTGAGCATTAAAGAACATTTGATTCCCTTTCTGCTCAAATATTACATGGGGAACATTTCAAATCTACCTTTCTCCTTTCTGAGGAAAAATAATGCAATCCACCCAGGTCTTCTCCTCTAATGTCACCTCATACACAGCCTCAAGTACTCTTACATCTCCAGGATGAAGACAAGGATTTTTTGTGACTACAACCTTACCTCTTACTACAGCAGTTGTTTCATCCACCTTCTGGAAGAAATTTTGCTGACCATTTTGTAGCTCAGCCTTAGTCATGGTTATTCGTACATAAACCTGGCCATACTTCAATATACCTGTTTCATCTAGGCATCCTACTAGAATTCGACCTTTTGGAATGAATATACGACACCTACTTCTTAGGTCTGAAATTTGATTCTCAAAATGTGATTGAAGCATCATCGAGAGATAAGGCTCCTGATTGGGTGCGTATCCTTGTAGCAACATCCTCATTAAGATTTTTTTTACTTCACCACCACCCATGCTCTCCAAAACATCTAAAGCTGCCTCATTAGTGGTCAACATCTTGCCCAGAAGACAAAGATGATTATCTAGCAGGTCTTCAAAAGATTTATCTTCAACTCCCAAAGTAGATAAAAGGATAACAATCTCCCGATTCAGATAGCAAGGCATGGCATCACTCCACTTGGTAATATTAAGCATCCTGTTCTTTGATTCAAATTTGAGCATACTGCCACGAAGAGATAGCTTTCGAAAGGAATTGCGGTCAACAGCTATCACACCTTTATAACCACCATATCTTATTTGAAATGCTGATGGGGTATGATTCAATCCACATTTCTGAGCAACTTGTCGGGCAAAAGCTTGGGAAATCTTTCCAATACCATCTGAGAAGCAATAACTAACACCATCAGAGGTTACTTCAATATCTGGAAGAATCTCAACATGCTGCAATTTAACCTCCATTGTTTGAACAGAGGTGCTAAACAATTGACCCATCCTTGCAGCACATTTTGAGATACTACGGATCTTGTTGAAGCACCCCATCCACTCTCTGATATCTTCTGCCTTGACATATTCATTAGAAGCAAACATCCAAACTGAATTTGAGCGTAGCTGACTGGCCGAGAATGCCAGGAAAAAGAATCTTTTAGTTCCAATAACAATTCCTTCTCGAAGAATAGACAAAATTCGATGATAGATTTTAGTTCTATAAGGCTTTGCAAAGATACCTTGTTCAACACTCATAGAAACAGCATTAGGAAAAAGTTTACCCCAATCCTCCTCCACAAAAGTTACTCTCAAGAAATCAGAAGCATGTGCTGCAAAGTTCTTTACGATGTAATTTGAGGTTTCAAGCTCTGGACCCAGGCAGTAAATCTTTGATGGTGTTACCAAGACTCTGTGAACACTCATCATGCTATGATTCACTAACCTGCTGTAGGATGATGAAGGCTGGTTCTTATCGTTTTTACCCAAAACATGCAAGCGTGTCTTGATGAATAACAAAGGGTCGAAACAGATTGACTGCAACTTATGCATTTTCTGAAGGATCATCATTGCAGTGTCCAATTCTAATTTGCTGAGAACTTCTATGAGATTTGGATTAATAGCACCAAGACTAATTTTTTGAGTCTGTACGAGGGAGTTAAGCTGGAAAAGGATCTCGTAAGGTAGCTTCAGATCTGATGGGATCCTCACAAGGGGAACAAATTCAGAACCAGAATAAATATCTCCTACTTTATCCAGATCAAGATCTATCACATCCTGGTTGCAACATGGCAAACTAGAAAACAAATCTGAACTTAACCATCCGTCTTCAGTTTCCCAGCAAAGAGAGGATGAACATCCAATAGACTTTATGTTGGAAAAATCAGTTGTGCGAATCCAAAGAAACTCACAATCTTCCTTGCAGATATGATACCTGTCAGCACTGAACTTGGAAGCAACTGCAGGTCCAGAAACTCTTTGGTATAGCTTTGGTGCATGTTTTAGCTGAAAGCAAAAAAAACTCGCTCAAATGAAAAAGAACACCTTGGTTGGTTTCTTTTTTCTAATAGATATTTATAGAAGATAGTAAATTTGACTCTAACCAAACAAGATATATTACATCCTGGAAGGACATAAATGGTCCATCTTTCGAGAAAAAAAGAAGAAAAAAGGTATGAATTCCCCACAAACAGTTTATGCCTCAGAAATAAAGGTTAAGGGATAGTAAAATCTCACAAATGCCAAAATTTTATTTCAGCATAATGTTACTCCATTTACCTTCAGAGGATTTTCACTTCTTTCCGAGTTTTTGTCTCTTTTCAAGGTCATATCATAGGAATATCTTTTATAAAGTAATCACTAGTGAAAGAATGTTATCTATCGTTATTTGTTATTGCATGTATCACATAAATCAATACAAAAAGCAGTTATCCCTTTGTTCTAATGAGTAGTGGAAGAAATCAAACTCAGACTTCTTTATAAGTCAGAGACTAGTCAATGCATGATAAAAGTGTTCTTAAACCATGCACAATCCCATCTAATTTAACCTGCCATGGAAATTGCCTTATTAGCCTCAAAGTTATTGTCAAGACTTCTATTGATCCTTCCCTAGCTTTTTAATTTTTAAACAGAGGCTTTTTCAGATTCGGAATCATCCTGTTCATTATCCAAACTGTCGCAGACTTTTGGTACTTGGCAGGATCATCTAACAACTCAGAAATCATGCAAACTGTGTAAACTGTATAATCGGTAAACAAGTTTCATAAAAGATCAGAAGAAAACTGATTCCCTCAATTCACCACAGCACAAAAGTGCTGAACAGCACAGGTTCCTCTTCCTTTTTCTTTTGATAAGGAGTAGTGATTCCTCCTTCGAAGTTTTACCTCTGACTTTCTGTATAATATCCTTTTTTTCACTTGCACTAAATATCCTTGACGTTTCAAGGTAACTAAAAGTCCAAAAATGTCCTACCAACTTCTTTCTATAGTGAAAGTGAAACACACCACAACATAATACATCTCCCCAAAAATTGTGCAGTTCACGATCTGCATGGATTTTGCAGCTTATTTTAACTTATGAATGACTTTTCATTGCATAGACAACCAAGAAAGCCCTTCTCCTTTGAATTGAAGATTTACCAAAAAGAAAATGTGCAACTGATGAAGAAAAAAATTATGAGGTTCAACTTTATAGGCCACTCTGCAAAGTTTATCCTTGCATCCTTACTAAAGCATATAATACGCTTTGGGGTTACTTGATACAAATTACAATTGGAACTGGAAGCAGGAGGTTCTGACTAATGTTCAGCTAGCATAAGTGCATGTATGGGTTCATTAAGTAAACTCAGTTTGTTATAAGTCTGGGAAGTTAGCACATTCGTTCCAAAGTAGTTTTACATTAGAAGTTCTACTAAGCATTAATCTAATTGATTCTCTTTCCATTGTGACTCCATCCCTGTGAACTAGTAACTGTGTGAGTTCAGCTGAGCATGCTTTCGAAATCATGCTACTAGCCTATTTATTCTTACTTATATCATTGAAATCCATTTGCAGTGCTATAAACAGCTCTTGTTAGTTTCTACAGGTGAGCTTTTACTCTACCATTTATATTTTCTTCTTCAACCCTTGAAATTATATCACTATTATATGAAGTCTAAACGCTTACACACACACAACTCACAACATATTCCAAGCCCTAAATGTAAAAAAAGTAAAAATTTAAAGATGGGTAGCAGAAAAATCAAACCTTCAAAAGAAGTGCAGATTTTTGGTTTTCCAAAGAGCACAGAGTACCCTCGGTAACATCGCCAAACTGTACTTCCAACCTATAACACTCCTCTGCATGACTAACCCAAAACTCAAGACACTTCCTTTCCGGCATGATCAATGTTTTCACATCTTCCCAAGTCTCCAAAACCTGCATAACATCTTTCTCGACCAGTAACCCAGTATGCAAGATTCCGGCCTGGAATCTGCACTTAGGTTCAACGGGCCTTGTAATGATATCATCGAAAGACGA
The DNA here is from genome assembly GCF_001406875.1 of Solanum pennellii. Lineage (NCBI taxonomy): Eukaryota > Viridiplantae > Streptophyta > Magnoliopsida > Solanales > Solanaceae > Solanum > Solanum pennellii. The sequence continues at coordinate 68,462,221 of NC_028639.1, forward strand.
GACCAGTGAGAGTTGGTGCCCTTTAAAGAGAAGATTCCCTTGCTCCGCTAGTGATAAACAGTGTAATTTGTCTTGCAATGTCTCGAATTGAACTCTACCATGGCCTCTCGATTTCCAATTCTTATGCTCAGAGTGAATATCACAGGCAAAGACTGATCCTTTGCCGATTAAAGAGTCGAAGAAGTTGAAAAGATCTTTAGCTATAGCAGATTGGGGTATATTTGAGACCCTCACAGTTGCTGTAGCTCTCTTCTCAACCCCCATGACTTGTTCGAATGATGAATCGGAAAGCTTAATGCGGCTTTTACTGCTATTTTCTTGCTAGTGCTGCGTGCCCCAATATTCTTTGCTCCGCTCCATGTCTATATCCGGGACTTGAACCTAGGCTGCTTATCGGACGCATAATTTTATTTAACGGATTGATTATTAGTTATAAATTTTAAAATATATTAATTGTTTAGCTAATTATTTTGATATTAATTTATTTTGTAACGGATTAACAATTATCAGACATTTCCTATTAGAAAAGCACGTACTTTTTAGAAGGCTTGCTGAGCTTGTTTATATGACACACATTATAAAAATAACTAACGTCGATCGAAGAGATCGTAAATAATATACTTTCTTATTATGAGATATAATCTATTAGTAAAGCATGTACTTCTAAACTTCTTCATATGCATATGGTAAAAATAGTTCGTTAAACTATCGTCGATCGAGTCTTCATCTTGGCATCCATCAATGCGCACCTAGAAGAGCAACTCGCTGTGAATCAGATCAGTTTGGTGTACAGGCGAGGTCGGTAGGAAGAAAAAGCTGAGAATGAGAAGAGGAAGTATGACGAAAAGGATATGAAATATGAAAGTAGACAAGACTCACCTCCCCTAAACGTCAGTTAATCAGTCATATTTTGCGACTTTTCTTTCACCCGGTCGCGTTAGAGAGGAAGATTAGGAAAGCCAGAAAAGAAAGAGGAAAGGGGAGCAACATCTTATTCTCTTTGCGAGAACTTTCCGATCGTAGTACACATTCTTTTCTAAAAACCCTTCTCTTAATGGTCCTACTTGAACCCTCTACCAAAAGGTTATTTTATATTTGAAGATACTCGAATTTAATACCTCCAATTAAATATGAAAGAGTTTGTAACAAATTTGATAAAAAAAAGTTGTTACGAATTTTGAAATATTTTTGTCAACTTCAACTTTAAATATTTCTAAATTCAACTTGATATCGGGCAATATTTTACTCCATTCGTTCACTTTTACTTGTCACATTCATTAAAAAATAATTATTGATATATGTATTTTACCAAACTATCTCCTATTAAATGATATTTTGGAAAATAAACATTTAATATTATGAATATAACATGAAAAAATAATTATTTTTTCTTGATATGTTAATAGTGACAATTAAAAATATAAATCTATTTTTAAAAATAAGTGACAAGTAAAAATAAATAAAAAATATATTTATTTTTTACGAAGTAACTTTTTATTAAATTCACACCTCAAAATTCAAAATTATATACATGGAGCATGTTTTTGAAATATAGAAGACAATTAATGTCGCTAAATGCTAATGAATGAAATGATACGCTTTTTAACTTTTAAGATAACAAAATAATTAATGAAAAATAGCAACTTACCATGTTCACAGTTCATAAGGTGATATAAGTAACAAAAAACATAAATAATATTTTGTTTATTTTAATTTTTTGTCTTACTTCTTTTTGTTTTTTTATTATTATTAAATACCATATTGAAAAAATATCTATATACACAATTTTATTTTTCTATAATATTATCATTACAGAATATTTTCAAATTCCTTATTTATTGGTTATTAAGATTAAAATATATTTATTTTTTAGTCATTCAGTATGATATTAAATTATTTGATAAGGGATTTACGATTATCATACGATTATCAAGTGGTGTGTTAGCTTAGCAATCAAGCTTGAGAGTTGAGTAATTGAATAGCCCAATTCCAAAACAGAGAGAAAAATTGAACAAGAAGAGTATAAGAACAATAATACATTTAGATTTAATAGTGTTAAAATAGTAATACAATAATAAATACATTTAGCCTTTTAGGTTAGAGTCTCTTTGTCATTCCAGTTAAGAATTGTTTACTTTTAGAAACGCTCTTTCAAAATAGCATTTTTGATTAAAAAAATAATTTGTATTTGATAAATTTTTTGAAAAATGTTTTTGATAAGTAATTTGTTCTTGACTAATTTTCTTTAAAAAATGCTTTTGAGAATCAAAATACGAAATAGAATAAAAAATAATTATATAAAGAGAAACTATGTTAAACATCTAATACATAAACTTTAATTTCATTGTTTATTTAATTATTCAAAATGCACATATTCAAAGTTTCAATTAATATTGTACATAGATAAATATTGTTGAAAAATATTGTAAAGAGAAATCTTTTTGTTTATTTGTTACCTATTTTTTTGGGATAATACATAAAGTAATATATACATATACAATATAATATATATAAATAATACAAAACATAGATAAAATAAAAAATTTATTATGATAAAAAATTATTATTATTGAATAAAAATCAATCAAACTTGTGAGATATGTCAATTAATTAATTAGCAACTTTCATATATAACAAACATAATTATATTTGTATATTATAGCTATAGTTCGCATAATTGCGCTCCATAGCAAACTTAGTTTGCTATGGAGCATCAAATTGTATAAATCGTTGGGGCATCAGATTTGTATAAAATTGTTGGTAGCATCTTATTTGTATAAATCGTTGGCAACCTCTCATTTGTATAAATCGTTGATAGTCTCTCATTTGTATAAATTGCAAGCAGCCTCTCCTTTGTATAAATCGATGACATCCTCTAATTTGTATAAATCGTTGCCAGTTTCTCCATAGTATAAATCACTAGCAGCCTCTCATGTGTATAAATCGCTGACAGTCTCTCCTTTGTATAAACCGGTGACAGTCTCTCATTTGTATAAATCGCTGACAGCCTCTCATTCAATTGTGTATATGTAACTAATATATATGTCTCAATGATTGTGTTTGTATGTCTGCGTAATATTTGAATTTATATACAATTGAACCGAAATAAAAACATTATATATCAAATCTTTCTCTAACTTTATACAATACAAATTATACATCGTAATTTATATAATTTGTATTTTTATAAGAAAGATAGAAATGCAAAAGAAAACTAGTAGAAGAAGATTTTTATTTGTATAATTATAAGTATATAAGACGAAAATATATGTATTTAGAAAAAAAAATTGACTTGGGGAGAGATTTTAGGAGAATTTGGAGAGAAAAGATACGAATGAATTTTTATAGAAATATTTCTTCTGTTTTTTGAAATGCGTAGGGCCCAATCAATTAAAATAAAACTGATTTGGAGAAGGATTACAGGAGAAGTTAAAAGAAAATGAAAAGAGAAAAAATAGTCGCATCATAGCGCCAGTGAGAATTTTGGCGATAAATTTAATGTTGGTTTGTTATTTACATTATAATTTTAAACGCTCTTATTCGAATTCTCTATCAAGGTTAATTTATATTTATAGACTCAAATTTGATATCTCTAATTAAATATCAAAGAGTTTGAAACAAATTCGATAAATAAAAATTGCTATGAATTTTTGAAACATTTTTTTCAACTGCTGCTTTAAATATTTCTAAATTCGACTTAATATCGTTCAACATTTTACTTCATCCGTTCATTTTTGTTTGTCAGATCCATTAAGAAAATAATTATTGATATAGATATTTTACTAAATTATTCCTTATTAATGATGTCTTAAAAAATGATTTGAAAAATAAGTAGTGCTACTATTTAAAGTTGAAGGTAAAATATAGAAAAACGTAATTGTCTTTTCTTGATATGTCAAAAATAACAAGTAAAAATAATAATTTATTTTTAAAATAAGTGATAAAATAAAAATAAACTAATAAAGTATTTATCTTTTAAAAAGAATTTTATTTAATTCACAACTCAAAAATCAAAATTATATACATGGACGTGTTTTTGAAATAGAAAACAATTATGTCGCTAATGAATGAATGATTCGCTTTTTAACTTTTAAGAAATTATTAATTTTTAACTTTCCATGTCCATTAGGTACATAAGTAACAAAAACATAAATAATATTATTTTTATTCTTTTACTCTTTTTTTTTAAATGCCTTATTTATTTCTGGACAATTATTTAATTTTAATTTTCACGTAACATATGTAAAATCACATAAATAAAAAGTATTTTATACTCTACTCATCTTAATTTAAAACTATAAACTCTCTAATAAATCAAAATCAAATAATGAAATTAAAACTGAAGAAACCTTACCCCAGAACACGAACCAGGTTCGTGTAAGTTGCTTTTAAGTAAAGACAGAGTAAAGACACAAACACTTACTGAATTAAAAACCTTCCTCACTCAAGGAAGGAAAAACCTCGTTTTATTAATTCAACTATAAGATTTTGTGATTACAACTCAATAATCAAAAAGTCTTATCTCTACTACTCCCTCGATTGACTCCAATCGATCTCTCCAAAAGGCCAAACCCACCTTTTGTTACAACCCTCACTGAAACTCAACCCTACAAAGAGCCAAACCCACCCTTTGTACAAATCTCTCAAGACTCAACTCCCAAAAAGTCAAACCCACTTCTTGTTACAAATCTAGGAATTATTACAACTCAATAATAAACCTAGAACAAATCAACAAAGACTAATAACCTTAGACTTTAATTGATCAAACTTCAATATCCAATAGTTCTGAGTAGAACAGGTTTCGTGAACCTGGTGCTTATGTTGCTGTGATGAAGGTGAACCTGGTCCTTGCGTTTCT
>NC_028639.1:68473385-68474076 GCF_001406875.1 Solanum pennellii
TTTTTTTTATTTCTTTCCTTCTTTATTTATTTCCATATTTGTTTCCTTCTTTTCCTTCTTTACAATTCTGCACTTTTTCTTCTTTTCTTCAATACTTTTTCTTCTTTGTCGCAACTCTCATAATTGTATACATACGACACCATGCCTTCACTTTATCAATCATCAAAACTACTTTATTTGTTCTCCTACTTCCCAACAAAAACAAACAAAAAGTACTCCACACTAAAAAAAAAAACAAAATTCAGCTGCTTTCAGAAATTGAACAGTAATATAATATGTTGGTCAAGGAAACTAAATCAACAAGATCTTTCGTTTCCCTGAAAATGTCGACACATTATTAATTATTATGAAATAAAAGTCAAGTTATGCTAAAGTCTAAGAAGAAGGGTCGACGAAGTATCATATTGTATCGAAATTTTTAATATTATAATATTTATTGCGATAAATAATATATATTTAATATGATATTTGATATTTAGATATAATATATCAAAAAATCGAATATCATTGAAATTTATAGTTACACAAACAATATGCAAATCTAGTATTAATAAAAAATAAATGTTTGAAAGTTAAAATTTTGATTACTCTATTTTGATTTAAATGTATTCGAATTGTAATTGATTAACTGAAGAGTTATTTGTGCTTTATTTTGCATATATATATATATATATATATATATATATATATA
>NC_028639.1:68474326-68478041 GCF_001406875.1 Solanum pennellii
TATATATACATACACACACATCTGTAATGTGTTAGTATGATACAATTGAAATATTTTTTTAATTGTCGAAGTCATAATACTCTATTAAACATTTATATTACTATATTAGTCGAAATTGAATAAATTATGATTATCAATTACCATACCGTAAAAGTATTCAAATTGAACTTTAATGTATTAAATCATACCAAATTAAATTGATATAATAATAGTATAATTTTTTTTAAAAAAATTAAAAAATATATCATATTATATCATACCATATCCACGCTGATCGAAAGTCCAACACGTTAATTATCCCTCAATTATCAGTATACAGCATCATTATGATATTTTGGAAAATGTTAACAAAATGTTTAAATGTCACAATTTATACTCCCTTCCATTTGTTTTGACTTGTCATATTTTATTTTACAATTTTTTTTAAAAATAAAATATAAAGTAATTAAAAGAATAGTTTAGCTGAACTATCCATATTTATTAACTTTTTTATTTCAATTGGGGACTTTCTTATACTAATTAATATTACTTTTAAGTACATTATAATATTCTTTATCCTAATATAATTCTAAATAAAATATAATTTTAATAAATATAATTAATATTTTTTAATACAACTCTAATTCTATAACAGTATAATAAACATTTTAATCAGTTTCATCGGACATATTCAAGACATAATTTAATCGTCAATACTTCACCACTTTGGGTACTCAATATTTTTCAACCGGAAAAGTAGAGATTTAAGATTTATTCAAATGACAATTTAATTTTGTTATATTATTATAGCAAATTCATTCTTAGCCTCTCACATAAATTTTACATGGAAATCTGATATCATAATTAATATTTATATATAATATCTTACTATAATGAATTAAATTTCAAATGGTGTTTTTTATTTTCAAAGTCAGAAATTGAAATTCACACATCTATAAATTAATTTTATACTAAATGTCTAAATTCATAATTGAAAGCTTTTTTCTTTTTTTAATTTGAAATATGCTTAGATTTTTGGATAATCGCTAATTTTAACTTTACTAGGTCAAGAATTGGGAACCCATTTTATTAGTATCTTTATTGGGTAACCGAAAGAAATATAAAATTGTCCAGTGATATTTTTTTCTTGGGGGCGGCAGCACGTGTATGACAAATTTAAGTGCCTGCGGAGCCTTTCAAAGCAACACGTGCCAAATGTTTGACTCCTATAGCGTCAGTAGGATTTGAATTCTGATTTAGTGGATAACATCTCTAGCTTTTATCAATAACATAAGAAATTTTTTATATTTTATATTTTTTATGAATGTATTGTGTATATATATATATAATTTTTTAAAGGAAAATACGTAAAATTTCCCTTAAATTTATCTGTAAAATTCACTTTAATACTATAAATTTAGAAATATTTAAGTACCTCTTAAAGAACTTTCAGGTGAATTAAATATAATCTTATATATACAATTAGTGTTTTAAAAGACGGGGGCGTGAAACGAGGCGTTTTATACAATACGGGGCGAGGCTTAATCCCCGAAACACGAAGCATAAGTCCCATTGATTTACGGGGCATATCCTCATGTATATTCAATTTTATAATTTTGTTACTAATTAAATTTCTTTCAATGATTTTACATATAATTTTTTATTGAAAACCTATAATATATAGAAATTATATTATGATTTTTATTTGCAATAAGTATTGATAGTCTATGATAAAAAAAAATATCATAATTACTATTTGAGAAATATCATTACGCTAATAACAATAAACATGACTATACAAGCATAAATAATCTAATATCTTAACTTTCTAATAATAAAAGAATCATTATTTCTAAAAATAATATATATATCGTACAATACAATTTATTACCTCCAAATACCCTAAAAGAAAATAATCAATAAACTTACAAGTATTATAGTATAAACATCACTGTTTGAATAAAAATAAAAATACTATCAAATAATTAAATAAAATATGATAATTTTGAGACATATGACAAAATCATGAAGACCAATGACAAGTGAACAAGTAAAATTTCGCTACATATTTTTAAGAAAAATGTTACGTAATATATAATTACATTAATAGTGTCACCAAATAGTAAATATGTGATACTACATTTGTTGTTTAGGTTACTCTAATCTTGTTACCTTTATAGATTAAAAAGTTGTGTATCATTCATTTATTCAAGAATTATGAGGGTGAACAATGTTAATAAAAAATTTTAACACATAATTTGTTTAAGATTTGTTAGGCCAGTCCCGAGCGTTGTGCGTCAGGCGTGCTTAGGGCGTACTGTCGGGTGCTTAGAGCGTAAGTCTTGTAAAACTAAGTCCCAAACTTGAGTCTCGAGGCGTTTTGCTAGAGCCCGGCCCCAGAGCGAGCCCCGAGGCGAGTCCCAGAAGAGTCTTTTAAAACACTATATACAATACCAACTTCATGATTGGGAGGTGATATATATGCGGCCACATCAGCGCAACCTCAGTGACGTGTTGACAACATGTCAATGGTGAAAACATTTAGTTTTATTTTCTTTTTTCTTTATCCATGTCATAGACTTAAGATTGACAAATTTGAAGGTTTTCATACCTTTTTCCATGGTTGCGGAAAAAACGATAACACATAAAAATACAAAAAAGAAAATAGAAAGAATGAAAGAAATCCAAGAAAAAGGATATGCCCGGCGATTTGTCTATAATTCGCCGGCGTAGTGAAATTTTTATGCAAGATCTGATGATTATACATCTAGTCTCTTTGAGAAGCAGTGGTGAAGGGAGTGGCAGCAAGGTCTTTCATGATTGAGCAACATAGATGGTCCGTGTTTGTCATGAAAATTGTTTTCCGAAGGTCGCCATGGGAATAGAGAGAGAGAGCCAAACAATTTGAGAGGAAGGAGATGAAACGGGTCACGAAGGAAGACAAAGTGGGACCACTTATTTTCTTTTTAAATTTCTTGCTATTTACGCGCCTGGAACTTTTTTATTTGCCATGTCAGCAAAAAGATGATATTTAATTCACTTGAAAGTTTTTTAAGGGGGAATTTAAACGCCGATAAAATTATAGTACTAGAGTGAATTTTATAGACAAATTTAAAAAGAATTTTATATATTTTAATAACAGATAGTATTGTACTAATCCTAGTCCTATTAGGATTAGTATTCCTTCCTATATCTCCTATATATATCTCCCATGTATTCCCTTATTAGGTTAACACTTCAATACAATCAATATTCCTTCATGGTATCAAGAGCCAGAAAACCTAGATCTTCTTTTCTCTAGGTTTTTTCTCTCTTTAGGGCACCGATCGTTCCCTCTCTTCTCTTGGGCGGCGGCAGCCATGACAACCGAGGTGGATCCTCTCGATTCACTTCCTTCTGGCGTTAAACTCCTTCTCAGGCATCTTCATGCCCTGATTCCCGAAAAATTATCAGACATAAATTACCCTACATGGAAAATCACCGTTCTTACAGCCCTTGAGGCCAATTACCTTCTCAAATACGTCGATGGAAGCACAGAACCGCCGCCGGCAGTCATCACCGCCACGGACAAATCAGAAAAAACCAATCCGGCCCATGCCGCCTGGAAAGCCGTGGATGGCCAGATCCGATCATGTTTGATTGCGGTCATCTCTCCCACGGTTCAGAAACACGTCCGATCCTACACAACTGCTTCAGCCCTGTGGACGGCCCTCGCAACACGCTATGCATCAATTTC
>NC_028639.1:68482913-68485230 GCF_001406875.1 Solanum pennellii
GTGGGTCACATATATTCTTCGCGAACTCCGCGCCACTCACACTGTTCCTGCTCTCTATTGTGACAACAAATCAACCATCTGTGTGGCCAAGAATTCCGTCCTACACACCAGAATGAAGCATGTTGATACCGATTGTCTCTTTGTTCGCGATGAAGTTCAGGCCGGCACCATGACTGTGCAGTATGTACCCACTGAAGAACAACCGGATGATATTCTCACCAAGCCTCTCCCGAGCCGACAACACGATTACCTCAGTTCCAAGCTTCCGTTCGCTTCCGCTCAGCTCAGCTTGAGGGGGGATAATAACAGATAGTATTAAATAATAGTATTAAATAATATTAGTATTTACTGTGTACTAATCCTAGTCCTATTAGGATTAGTACTCCTTAATCCTAGTCCTATTAGGATTAGTACTCCTTCCTATATCTCCTATATATATCTCTCATGTATTCCCTTATTAGGTTAACACTTCAATACAATCAATATTCCTTCATATTTAGCCATTGTTAAAAAAATTGAGGGATATACGTGTACCCCTTCGTACAGTGTATGTTTGCCATGGGAATATACATAATAAAATAATAATTCAGAATAATATAACTTATTCCTATTCAAATGAAATTTTTTTAAAATAACTCATTCTATGTATTGTTTATATATATTTGCCATGATATGAAATTAGAAAATGTATGTAATGTATAAATATTCTTAAATCTTATAGTTCTAAAATAGTTTTTCTGTTATAGATTATTAGAATTCATGATATTGAATATAGTATAAAGTTGTATTTGTTTATAGGTTTTACTAAATGAATAAAGTAAAAATAGACGGAGAAAGTATTGAATAAATAAAAATAATGGAAAAGGGCTTGAAATACTTTAGCATTGAAAATAGTACAAAATTATCACCCATCGACCTATTGACTTTAAAATGCCCTTTTCATTCACCTATTGTCTCCAAAGTACCCTTCTCATCCAACTTTGAATTCAAAATCGACCATTTATTTAATGATTTTAAATTTAAACTATTTAAATATTTTTTAAAAAATACTTGGCGTTGAACTATTGGTTATAATTTAATTTATTAATATCATTTATTAATTAACCATTAACCACCCAATTAATAAATCAATTCTAATATTAAAATCGCCCTCAACACTACCAAAACACGACGAAATTACAGATTCCTGAAAATTACATCCATAATTATTTGAGTCTGAATTGAAACCCCAATTAAATATAAGTTGAGCCGCTTTAGGAGGACACCTTCAATATTATTCTCTTTTAAGCTGATATTTTCAATTAATAAATCAATTCATGCATTTTCTTAATATAATTTTTAAATATTTATGATTTGTTTTAAATATTAAAATTTTAATATATTATTTTTTCAAAATGTTATCTTTTAAGTAACATCACATAATTGAGAAGAAGAAATAATTGAGATGAATATAGTCAAAATTTTAAATTTATTGATAACTTTTATTTAGACACTTCAATTATAATATATTTTGATTTAGGACTTGAATGTATGATACTTCTATAGAATTTTTCACCTCAAATTTTTATAAACACTCATTGACAATAGCTTTCTAGTTGTTGCATTAGTAATGGGGTGAATTTATTGATTGAGTGTGTTTAGTACTGGCAATTTAAGCTCTTTTTTCACTGACACGCCTAGGGGTGGGCATTCGGTATTTCGGTTCGGTTCGGTTTTTTTTTCGGTTTTTTCGGTTTTCGGTTTTTGTAAATTGCGTACCGAAAACTGAACCGAAATATTTCGATTCGGCTCGGTTTTTGTTAATTCGGTTCGATTTTTATTAATTCGGTTCGGTTTTTTATTTTGGTTTTTTAATGGGCTGGTTGCTGCTGTCGCGGGCAGCTGGTTGCTGCTGTCGCTGGCGGCTGGCTGCTGCTGCTGCTGTGCTGGGCGGCTGCTGCTGCTGCTGCGGCGCTGCCTGCTGTGCTGGGCGGCTGCTGCTGCTGCTTTGCTGGGCGGCTGGCTGCTGCTGCGGACGACGGCTGGCGGCGCTGCTGCTGGTGGACGGTGGACGCCGGCTGGAGTAGAAGAGGAAGAGGAGAAAAGAAGAGGAAGAAAAGTTGTTGAACAACTTGAACTGCTGAAGAGGAGAGGAGAAAAGAAGAGGAAGAAGAGTTGTTGAAGAGGAGAGGATGAGGGAGTGAGGAAGAGTCAAAAATCAAAATGATAGGGTATTAGGGACTTAGGGTTTCTTATTTTTTTAAAAAAATTTATTTAATATTAATAATTATTAAATATAATATAATTTATAAATTATAATATAATATTTCGGTTTAAA
>NC_028639.1:68486185-68523946 GCF_001406875.1 Solanum pennellii
CCCCCTCCCTAATCCCTAAATATTTTTTAAAAGTTTTTTTTTTACTTTTATGATAAAATAAAATTAAATGAAACATTTTCAACAGATTTCATATAAAAAAAAGACTAAATTATTTTTCTATATTGAATTCTTAAGTAAAGAACTATTTATTCATGAAATATGAATAAAATATGTATAAACTAGTATTTTACTCAATCCATTTATTACACAATTCATTTTTACTCATATCAAATATGGTCGAGTTGAATGATTACTTATTTTATGTTTATCCATTTTCAACCCGCCTACATTTGATCGAACCCGTCCATTTGCTACCACTAATTGTATTTAATTAGAAATGGATGGGTTGTGAATTGGTTTATAAATTATATTAATAAATTAAATTATAACAAATAGTTGAGTATCATGTATTTGAAAAATATTTAAATAGCTTAAATTTAAAATCGTTAAATAAATGATTAATTTTAAATCGAATAACAAATTATTTTGAAATTAATAAATAGATAAAAAAAATATTTTAAAATCAATAAACAGATGAAGAATAATTTTACATTATTTATAATACTTTAAAATTCTTTTAAGCATTTTTCCGTAAAAACAAAGTTAAAAGGTATCGTGATGAGGTATCTTAAAATGGCAGTAAAGGTGAAACATGACTGCATGAGGCCAAAATCCAAATACCCAAAATGTCATATGGCTCATATGAATGTCATTTGTCACATAGTGTCAACAAAAAAAAATCAGCATATAACTGATAATATATATATATATATATATATATATATATATATAAAATCACCAATTTTAACTTTTATTAGTCAAGAAATGGACATTCTTCTAATCAAGATATGGACCCCTATATATTATCTTCTTCTTTTTATAATCATACATACATCTTCTTTATTGGATAGCAAAAAGAAATACTCTCTGTCATATTATGCTTATTAAAAGTTAATATGATTAATTTTTAAAGGTAAATTAAATTACACTAATTTGATATTATAAAAAAAATAGATTTTCTAAAATTATTTGAAAAATACTAAAAATTATAATTTTTTGTATATTAATATGATGAAAAAATGCATCTTCAAATATTAGTCAAAATTTTTATAGTTTGATTTTAAAAATAGAAATCATGACAAATAACACGAGACAAAAAGAGTATATACTATTGAGAATGATATTTTCTTCAGCGGAACATGTAAAATAAATTTAAGTGCTTGTCGAATTTTTGAAAGCAATACATGCCAAATGTTGAATGGTCTAAGCATTATCATCATCATTATTATTATTAAAATTATTATTATTATTATTATCATTATTATTGGTATGAAATAAGTGAAGGAATTGTTCCATAATGCAGCATGATGATATTGAAAAAAATGTTTAACAACATGTCTAGGGAGATTAGTGATTAATTTAATTAAATCATACCGTCAACACACTAATCATTTAGGACACTATCCTATAAGTAACGTACTTTTTAACATTAATTCGAATTAATTGTAGACCAGACACATTGATGAGCAGAAAAAGAAAATTAAAGTATAATAATATATCAATATTTTCGGAGCTTAAAATTTTAAGTAGCCTTTTTGCTATAAATTTGTTGTTTTTTTTTTTTTTACCTTTTTAAGAATTTTATTTATTGAATTGAAAATAAAGTTATTATAGCTTCTTGCAATGTAAAGATAACTTTTTCCAAAACAACAAAGTAAAGATGGACAAATAAGTAATACTAAGGGCCCGTTTGGATGGGCTTAATAAAAGCAGCTTTAAAAAAGTACTTTTGAAAGTGCTGAAACTTATTTTTAAAATAAACAGTTATTTGTTTGGATAAAAATGCTGAAGTTGCTATGCCAAACGTGAAAAGGGAAAAATGGAAGAAAGAGATGTTAGGGTTATGTTGTAATTTGGAGATTGTCTAAAAATATTAAGGGCAAAAAGATAAAAATGTGGTCAACTTAAAACAGCTTATAAGCTTAAAAAAGAAAAACACCCCTACCCCAGCTTTTAACTTTTGGCTTAAAATAAGTTTTTTTAACTTAAAATAAGCTATTTGAGTATTGCCAAACAACTAAATAAGTCAAAAATCAGCTTTTAAGTCAGTTTGACCAGCTTTTAAGCTGAGCCAAACAGGCTCTAACTCTTAAATAAGAAAAAAATAATTAAAGATAACTTTTTCCAAAACAAGAAAGTAAAGATGGACAAATAAGTAATACTTACTCCAAAATAAGAAAAAATTAAAAGAGGTACACTGATAAGGGTATCTTTCAAATAAGGCAGAAAAGGTAATAAAGATAATGATAGTACAACTAAGGCAGAAAAGGTATCAATAAAGATAATGATAGTAATGAAGTGTAACTATTTTTTAATTCTTAATTAGAAATTTTGAATTTATATTTTAAATTTATGTTGACTCGCTTTTATTAGCATATGATTTATCATTTATTTATTTTATTACTTTTAATTTAAATTTAAATTTTAAAATAAATATCGAACATCAAATAAGAAAAAAGAAAGAGAAGAGGTGAAGCAAGGCCAAATACCCAAAATGCCGTTTGTCTCATATGAAAGTTATTTGTCAAATAGCAGTGTAGTTGGTCACTCATCATCCCTACACCTCTAATATATCTTCAACTACTAACAATTCAACAAACTTGTGTAAACTTAACCATGGCAGCTCGCAGACTTTCTTCTTTGCTCTCTCGTTCTCTCCACCTTCCTTCTGTTTCTGCTTCTCTAGGTTGATTCCTCTTTTAATCTGTACTACTTGCAACTGTTTTTATTTTTTCTATTTTTTAAAGATTGTATCTTTGACGATGATGGTAAAGATAGGTTCTTTAGTGTTGGGTTCGGCTCCGATTATCTCTAAAGGGTAGTTCTTGAGGTAGATGTACTTGTTCAGCAGGGTGAATAACTTTTACTACTTTCTTTAAGCATGTTAAGCTTTTATTACTGGGTTCTTGAATTAATTGAAGCATAAAAAGGGCATTTGATGAACTACTACTCTTCTGTTTAGTCATGGTTATGACGAAACGGGAAATTTTACATGTTTTATGCTTGTTCCCAATTTACCATGAAATTTAATGCAACAGAGGCTTGTGGGTACATCTGTTATGAAATTGATGCATAATAATTGAGTAAAACAAAATGATTAGTACAAAAGTTTATGTTTTTTTAATTAACTGAAATTATCAGGAAGAAGCCATGGTGTGGGAAGGCACATCAACAGGTTTAGTACAGCTGCAGCTGTTGAGGAAATAATCACTCCACCTGTCCAAATTAATCACACCAAGCTTCTGATCGATGGACAATTTGTTGATTCTGCATCTGGTAAGTGTTTGGTACTGTTGTTCATCGTGTATTGCTTAGATACTTGGAACAAAAACTTTGAAAAATTCAACTCATCAGTTTTGTTGTTTGGTTTTTTATTACTTACTAGCTATGCTGCTGGAAATATTTTATAGGAAAAACATTCCCAACTTTGGATCCAAGAACTGGGGAAGTCATTGCAAATGTTGCTGAAGGTGATCTCGAAGATGTTAATCGCGCTGTGGCTGCTGCTCGCAAGGCATTTGATGAGGGGCCATGGCCCAAAATGAGTGCTTATGTAAGCTTGATAGCTTTATCTCTTATCAGTCTTTATCTCTTCTACCTCTTTTGCTTTTAGAAGTCCTTTTTGTTTTTGCTTTTGTACCATACCTCCTTATCTCTGTGGGGTTGGTTCTTCAGGAAAGGTCACGGATAATGCTAAAGTTTGCTGATTTGGTGGAGAAACACAATGATGAGATTGCAGCTTTAGAAACATGGGATAATGGCAAGCCATATTTGCAGGCTGCCCAAGCTGAAGTACCTTCTTTTGTGCGATTATTTCGGTATTATGCCGGTAATGACACATTACAGTCAAGGAATTTAATTGAACTTTGCTAGTTATTCATACAGTTTAAGCTTTCGTGTGTATGTACATAACTTTTGAAATTTTGCTTTCTCGAAACAACATAGGATGGGCGGATAAAATCCATGGTCTAACTGTTCCAGCTGATGGGCCACACCATGTACAAATTTTACATGAACCAATTGGGGTTGCTGGTCAAATAATTCCGTGGAACTTTCCCCTTCTTATGATGGCCTGGAAAGTTGGGCCTGCTTTAGCATGCGGTAACACTATTGTCCTGAAGACTGCAGAGCAAACTCCACTGACTGCTCTTTATGTTGCAAACTTATTCCATGAGGTTGGTTCATGTACAGTATATTAGCTCTGAGGCATAAGTTCCTACATTGCATAAATTTCTCAGCTATTTCATCCTTGACCTTCGCTCCATCTATCTGACATATAGTTTTTGACTTCTAACAGGCTGGTCTTCCTCCAGGTGTTTTAAATATTGTTTCTGGTTTTGGACCTACCGCTGGTGCTGCACTGGCTAGTCATATGGATGTAGACAAGGTCAATGAGAAACTCTTCTCTGTTTGCTCTTGGAGAGGAAAAATAACTTTTCTCTTGTTTTTTGAATTATTTACCACTTTTTTGCAAGTTACAGTAACAATACATATATCTGAATGGTGTGGAGGATGAATTTTACCTAATGCACCTATCCAGTTTGGTGCATCAGTAGCGTAGTTTCTGTTTTTACTGTCAGAGCAGCTAGTGCTTCTAAATCATGAAACTACCATGTTGTGATGACCGACTGACTGTGTTGTAAGCTAATTACAACTTACAATATTATATACTGTAGTTGGATCAGGGTGAATGCAACATTTACAGTAATATGCTTATTAGATGAGTTCTAGAGATCTCTGAGTGACTCTGCTTTATTGGGAGACCTAACAATCTGTTTCACTTATGCAAGAAAGAACAATATATGGTTATAATGTTGGAATTTTACGCTTGGGGTGATGGTGGGATTAGCCGTCTTGCCATCACTTATACATGATGTTGAATTCAAGCATTAGCCGTCTTGCCAACCTTCTCATTCTGTTGAGGTGGGTTTCTCGAACGCCAAAGATCAAGCAAATAAGCAAGGCAAATTTCTTTCTAGTGAATCTGTGCTCATCTAGTCTAAGATGATAAACAGAGAGCTTCATCTATGCTGGATTGATGGACATCTGACTTGATTTTTATCTGGATAATATCTAATGCATATTTGATTGATACTTTCACCATTTTTCCTTTTAATTCTTTCAGCTTGCTTTCACTGGATCAACGGAAACTGGACAAACAGTTCTTCAACTGGCTGCCAAAAGCAATCTGAAACCAGTTACCCTCGAACTAGGAGGGAAATCACCTTTCATTATATGTGAGGATGCTGACATTGATCATGCTGTTGAGCTAGCACATTTTGCACTCTTCTTTAATCAGGTCCGGCAGATTCTTCAAAAAAATAAGTACTCATAATTGAGCACATGATTAAGGTTGTGTGTGTCTGTAGGGCCAATGTTGTTGTGCTGGTTCTCGTACATATGTACATGAACGAGTATATGATGAATTTGTAGAGAAGGCAAAGGCACGTGCAATGAGACGTGTAGTTGGCGATCCCTTCAAGAAAGGTGTTGAACAAGGTCCTCAGGTACGCTCTCTCTTCTTGTTCCATTATGTTTATGTTCTGCTTTCGCAACTATAAACTTTCATAGTTGAACATTTCTCTGCATATTCCGACCTAAAGTTGGGCCCTAAACTGATTTGTAAAGAATCTGTTCTGTTCCCAATTTCATCACACTACCATGTGGTGTCTGTCTCTCCTCGATCATTAAGAGAAAAATAGTCCTCCCAAGAGGTTCTTCTATTTCGTCACAAGGCAACTCTATTTGGTAATGAGCTCTTGAAGTACAAAAATCTGAAGAGTCTACCTCCACGAAAGATTTTCTAAAGTATCTATCTCCTAAGTGACAAAATTTAGTAAATGACTTGGTATATAACTTGAAGTTTCACGTTCTGAAGCTAATATCATTACAATATACATCATAGATCGACTCGGAGCAATTTCAGAAGATTCTTAGGTACATAAGAGAAGGCCGTGACAGCTCTGCCACCCTTGAATGTGGTGGTGATAGAATTGGCTCTAAAGGCTACTTTATTCAGCCCACAGTGTTCTCAAATGTCAAGGTATATGCTTGATTTCCTTCTTCTCTTAAGTCCTCAAATAATGTTTCTGAAAATTCCTTGAGAAAGTAATTTAACACGATCATTTACGCTTGGTTAAATCAGGAGGACATGTCGATAGCACAGGATGAGATTTTTGGTCCAGTGCAATGTGTCTTCAAATTCAAGTAAGTTATGATATGAACCTTTTTCTGCAAAAGAGTTGTTTGAAAATTATGCCCCTTTTGTGGCTGAAAGTTGCTATTAAGCTTCACTCTAAGCACATTTATTCTGCTCAGCTTAAAAATTTGAGTGTCTACTCTACTAGGGATTTAACTTCGTTTAAACCGAAAATTATTGTGGCTAGCTCCTGTTCTTCTCTAACTGATGGTATTTGCTGGAAAGTCCTGATCTAATACATGTTTCAAGGACATAACTTTTTGGTCTTGATGATATGATAAGTTGTAAGGAAAGATGTCATACTAAATGTTATGTTATCATCAACTCCATTGGCAGGGATATTGGCGAAGTAATAAAGAGAGCAAACAACACTCGCTATGGTCTAGCAGCAGGAGTTTTCACAAAGAACATCAACACAGCAAACACCTTGACCCGAGGATTGAGAGCTGGAACGGTGTGGATTAACTGCTACGATATATTTGATGCTGGAATTCCTTTTGGAGGGTACAAGATGAGTGGCATGGGCAGGGAAAAGGGTATTTACAGCCTTAACAACTACTTACAAGTGAAGGCTGTTGTTACTCCATTGAAGAATCCAGCTTGGATATAGATTTGGCAACCCTGATTTTAAATCATAGTACTACTGTTTTTGTAAAATGACATGGTTGTTATCAATCAATAAAGTCTTCATTTGGTTGTTGTCTTGTAGAAAAAAAAAAGAAGCATTAATTGCCCTCTGAATTAGATGCCAAACGACAAAGAAACTGGTTATGTCCTACTACTACTTCCAGGTAAAAGCTTTGTCAGTTATTTAAAGATCATCCATCTTGATAAAGACATGTTTGCAAGTTAGGTAGTACATGACTACATGGATAAATCTTATGGATAAATTTAAAGAGAGAGAAGTATCAAAGGGATAACAAATTTATACCTACACTCTTGATGAATAAAATTATGTTTCTTCATATTTTTCATATTTTAATTGTAATTGTAATTTATTTTCTTTCGCTCTAAGTATTCTTGTGGTCACAGATTTTCCAAGTAATATTTGGAAAAAAAATTTTGGCAACTACTGATTGTTCATAAAATGTGCTATTATTTGACATATATTTTTAACAAATATCCTAATTAATAGAAATCTCATTATTTGAAATCTTTTAAAAATTGAAATTTTATATCAAATTTTTATTTTTTACAAAAATATCCTTTATTGTATTTTGTATACGAAAAACTAAAATAAAATAATAAAGTAGTTTTTTAAGTTGTATTATATGATTTTTACGGGAACACCAAAGTAGTGATAAAATATTCAATGATGATATGGTTGTTGATGAAAATGATGAACAATCAACTCAAAGTAAAAAAATCATGTGTTTTGTCTACTTTACGATGTATAGAGTGATGTTTTTTGCACTCAATTCAAATGACCACGCTGCTCCAATGTCATGGACACTACTTGTTATTTGTTGCAACTAGGGGTGTCAAAATGAAACCCAAACATAGAAAATCCGTCCAACCTCCCAGAATTTTAAGAGTTTGGTTCAAGATAATTTTAGTTGGGTTCAATCTCAACATATTCAAACTTAACCCATTTGAAGAGAATTCTCAATTGAGCCCAATTCAATCTCCAATTTTAACCCGTTTTAAAACTTTTTATTAAGATATGTTTCTATATTGAAGGTATGAATTATTATCTATTTAACATCTTTTATGATTTATCTATCTATTTGTTACTTTTTTAACAAAAAATTCTTGAGCGGAAATTCAAATTGTGATTATAAAAGTTAAGTATCAATATGTTAAATTATTGAGATTAATCGGGTCAAATTGGGTGGGTCAATACCCAACTCGTTTTTTTAGCCCATTTGAGCCCAAAGTAAATTTGGGCGAATTAAGACCAAACCCGATTTCTATTCAACCGTCCATTTGACACCCCTAGTTGCAACAATGATTCAATTGACTTGTAATACAAACTTATGATTTAGTTTTGATAGTTTTTTAAACTTATGGATATAAACTTATCCAACCGTCCTATAGTTATTGTTTGCAACAAATTTTAAACATATGAAAAATAAATAAATCATACAAATAAAATATGAAGAAACGTGATTTTATTCATCAAGATAGCGGGTACAATTATGTTGATCCCTCGATTCTACTATCCTAGGATTTATCCATGATTCGAGGGCCATTAGTGGCGTATTTCTCGAACTAGAATGATTTAGAATTTAACCTCTCTATATGAATAATCCATCAACTTGTGGAGTATTCGAGATCTTGATCTCTTTATGGATTTTTCGACATGTCTTTAAGGGAATTTAGTACCCTTTATATAGGCATAAACTAGGGTTTAGGATTGAGCAGCCTCTAAGAATTCTAATATGAATTGAACACAATTTGTAAAGTCCCAACTCGAATTGAATGCATCTTCTAAAGTCCAACAAAATTTCAATGTCTACGGTTATTATTACGAATAGAGAGGTCAAGCTAAGTAACTCCTAGCAGCAAAAAGAAAATCATATACTCAAATGGTTGCTTCAAAGTAAATCAAAATCAAGAACGCCAATGTCACATTAATTATGCACTCAATATCATATTTCATCACCCCTTTTAATATTCATTTTCTTATGTATTCACGTCCAATCTTCATTACCTAACTACCACATTATATTATAAATTAATACATACTAATGGCGACGTTTTCTGTTAATTAAAAATGTAATTTAATTTAATTAGTGAATTCCGTGAAAATTACGAGATGTCACGATTTAAATTTTAAATTCAGTGAAATCAAGATATGTTCATACATTTTTGTATATATTTTTTGAATTTTCTTAGTAAAAATGACTTTTCAATAACATTAGATACACAATAAAGGATATATATAGTATGCAAGCTGACCCGAAAAACTACTTAGATACAAATAAATAAATAAATCAGTGTTTATTAGTACGTAATTTTGTTTGATTGACCTTCCTCCAAACTACTTAGATACAAATAAATAAATAAATCAGTGTTTATTAGTACGTAATTTTGTTTGATTGACCTTCCTCCAGTGATGAGAATACAGCTTGACATCTGTACTTTTCATGTTTATACAAACGATTAATATATTGTTCTAATAGATTCATAAATTAGCTTAGGACGTGTTATTACCAAATTATAAAGAGAGATTAAGCGCGTTAGATTAGTCATTTCTTGATTGGTCCACGTTGATTTTTTTTCCTATAGTTGTTATCAACCTTAATTTCATACGTTACTACTAATTAATTAGAGTTTGAAACCCCATAATTACGTCCCTTTCAGTGGCATCGATCACATTCATGAATTGTAATACTTTGTTAATTCTATCTTCGTTCATTCCTAGGAACTTCCTTAATTTGTTTAATACTAAAATATGTTTAAGATGGATAATTATATGCTAATGCTTTCTCTGATCTGTCAGTTTTATGTTGGTCATGCAACTAAATAATGGATGGAGAAGAAAGAAGCCGTGAGGTTGCTTTTTTTTTTTTGACTAATTTTCATATGACTTTACAACTCCAAAATATAATAATTAAAATAATACTCTTCAACTCTATAACGCATTTAAGTTGGAAAAAAACCCTATTTTTTAGGTAGTATATTACTACATGAATAAATTTTTTTTTGTTGCTAGCAAAATTTGCCAAATCAAACAAAAACATATACTTTTAGGGTGACACTATTTTTCAAGGCTAGAATTGAAACATCTCAAAGTAATCGTCTAAATCGAGTTTAATCGACATAATAAATTCATTATTACTATATTCCTGCTAGGAAAAATTTCTAGGTATTACTTCAACGTGTGCTATACCTCCTGGGCAGATCTAGAAACTTGATATGGATTTATGTAAATTCAATAATATTAGCTAGACCTCAATATTTGATTGTACGTGACCTCAACAATTGTTATAGTAGTAATTAGATGTTACAATAATTATTTAAAAACTTTAAATCGTAAATCTTCTCTGCTCTATTTTCTTTCGCGATTTTAGTCTTTTGATAAGGTTTTTGCTCTATAATTTCAAACTTAATTATTGACTTTATACATGTACAATATATCTAAATGAAATTTTTGTTATGTTTTTCGAAAATCAAAAACCAAAATCCGAGGTCCTTATCAGCATCCAATTGCTTCGACTTGTTTCTCACTTTCCCCTTAATCCAGGCAACACGTCACCTTCTCTTCCTATCCACGTCAGACAGAGTCGGCATTGTGGGCCCCACCATAATCACCTTAACAAGTTATACCCCACATACGATAAAAAAATCTCCAAGCCCACCCGACCCGACCCAACCCTGTAAACCCAAGGTCCAAGAAACATTAATACCCAATACATAAGTCACACGTGTACAGTACACGTGTCCCTTAAATCAAGTACACATTTAACTGTACTTGAATCACTCCAGTCAAACAACAAACAAAATACTCCCTAACGCGTGGAGATTGGTGCCACGTGTTGTTTAGGTCAAGATTTTCTTATAAATTTAACCCAACGGTATCCCTAACCGACTCCATAATTTGTTCAACTTTCTCAAATGAAAGCTCATTAACACATCAAATTCAAATATTATACTTTAGTTTTTTCGATCGATGATTCAAAGATTTCATCGGAATGATCGCCGGATTTTGACATTCCCGGCGGTACATCCATGTGAGGGGATATCTCCGGCTACCCTTTTGAATTCTTTGATTACTCTATCTAGAAACATATGCAATTTCAAATCGAATTTTTTTGCGACTCAACGGAGGAATGTTCGGGAAATGATTAGGCAAGTGGGGATCCTCTTGATTTTTTTCGAGGAAATCCGGGATCATCTACCTAGTGATAGAGATTCCATTGTTCTTTGTTTTGCAGAACTTCACACAACGTTTCAAAAGATTAAGTTTTTATTAGATGATTGTACGCGTGAGGAGGCGAAAACATGGATGCTTATGAAATCCCACTCTGTAGCGAGTCAATTTCAAGTTTTGGTTAGAACTGTGGCCACTGCACTTGATGTTCTTCCTTTGAATTCTCTTAATGTTTCCAGAGAAATCAAGGAGTTGGTTGTAATGGTGGCTAATCAAGCACAGAGGGCGAAAATGGAGCTTGACCCGGAAGACGAAGAAGCTGTGAAGAGAGTAATTTTGCTTTTGAACCAATTTGAGAATAAATTTCAACCTGACCCCTGTGTAATCAAGAAATTTCTTGATTATCTTGATATCACAACCTGGGCAGAGTGTCACAAGGAGATTCAATTCTTGGAGGATGTGATTAATATCGAATGCTCGGAGAATTACGAAAGAGAAGTACCTATGTTAAGCAGTTTAGTTGGATTCTTGAGCTATTGCAGAGGAATTCTCTTTGAGGACTCTGTTTATGGGAACACTGATCAATCAGATGGATCATCCAATCTTGAAACTCTTAGCTGCTTGAATCCTGAGGATTTCAGGTGTCCCATTTCTCTGGAACTCATGACGGATCCAGTGACAGTGTCCACGGGGCAGACGTATGATCGCGCTTCGATTCAAAAATGGCTCAAATCAGGGAACCTCCTCTGTCCCAAAACAGGGGAGACGCTACAGAGCACAGAATTAGTACCTAATTCCTCTCTGCGGAACCTCATCCAACAATTCTGTGCTGATAATGGAATATCTATAGCGAAATCAAGAAAGAAGAATCATGATATATCACGGACTATTTTGCCAGGAAATCCAGCCGCTGCGGAAGCAATCAAATTCCTCTCCGAATTTCTGGCGTGCAGGCTGTATTTTGGTTCTGATCAGCAGAAAACCAAGGCTGCTTATGAAATTCGCTTGCTTGCAAAATCAAATATATTCAACCGGTCCGTGTTGATCGAAGCTGCAACAATCCCAGCACTCTTACAAATGCTTAGTACAAATGATCCATCTATGCAAGAGCATTCGATTTCCGCCTTGCTCAAACTATCAAAACATTCCAACGGAAAGAAAGTGATCATGGAAAACAGGGGCCTGAATTCGATTCTTGGAGTTCTCAAGAATGGCCTAAAGCTAGAATCAAAGCAAATTGCAGCTGCGGTGATCTTCTACATCTCTTCACCTCGTGAATACCGCAAGCTAATAAGCGAAAATCCACAAGTATTTCCAGCTTTAGTGGACTTGATCAAATACGGAACAAGTTGTGGGAAAAAGAATGCGATAGTTGCAATATTCGGTCTATTATTGAGTTACAGGAACCACGAGAGAGCACTTGGTGCAGGAACAGTTCCAGCACTAGTCAATCTTCTAACTTCTTCAGATAAAGTTGAACTAAACACAGACGCACTCGCGGTCCTAGCTACATTAGCCGAAAGAACAGAAGGGTCTTTCGCGATTTTAGAAGCTTCAGCATTACGAGTAATCTTGAATCAATTACAGAACACAACATCTCGAGCAGGAAAAGAGTATTGTGTTTCCATTTTGTTGTCATTATGTGTCAATACTGGCGCGGAGGTAATAGCCGCTCTGGTAAGAGAAAAGGCGCTCATGCCGCTTCTTTATTCACTTTTAACAGAAGGAACCAGCCAAGCAAAGAAGAGGACTAGGTCTCTTATCAAAATTCTGCAGAGATATTGTGAAACAAGCACTTCTAGGTTAGTGAGTGAAGTTCCACAAGAACAATTTATTGATGTAAGGTGAAAAAGTTCGAAAGATTTAATTTTAGAATACTCCAATTCAGCATGTAAATATACAGAGAGTCCCGAGTCCTGATAGTGTCTTGTGTCATGTTTAGCTCCTCTTTTTTTTCAGGAGCTAAATGTAGTGTAGGTCATTGGATTTGGGAACTTATACTTTGAATAAAATTTGTATACAATTCTTTGTCGTGTGAGATTTTGATCTTTCTTGTAGATATTAAAATTTCGTTGAACTCAATTCTAGATAAAACTCTATAATATGTTGTAGATAGATATTTTTTGTGTGTCATAGCGATCGCTAGAAAAAGATTGGATACCCAAAATATTTGTGCTGATTTAGGTCAGCTAACTTAGGAGCTGACTTATCGCTCGTTTAGTTGATAAAGAAATGAGTATTGATATATGACCACAAACGCAAAATATCCAGTAGTAGTATTTACGTCAAACATTTTATATAAAACCTAATTGTATATTACAATTTGTGTATTTGATAGTTAGAACTAGTACATATACAAAATTGTGATCAAATTCCATATAGACATAACTATATTGATGTGTATTTATAAATTTGTATATTTAAACCATTAATTCATATACATATACGCATATGCATATTTAGTTTATAACTATATACAAATACGATAGTTAATTATTTAAACATATAATTGTGTATTTATACAAATACATTTAATTGCGTATAATAATTAATTTGTATAAATTGTAATATATTTATGTTGATGGTTGTATAGGGAGCTAGATTCATATGTAAACATGGACCAAGAAATGTCCCTCATATGCAGAGATCAAGCATAAATAACACAATAGACTTCTTGTAATTCGTTCAAGCGTTTTTGTGAATTAACTTATTTTACACAATTAACTGCAATGAGACGATGTCATGTCCAAGCACAATTGTTTAGGTGCTTCATGTTGCGGGAATTGTTCTACAAAATTAATCATTATCTACATACATAAATGAGACAAAACTTCGCTTTACAATAAGGAAGTTTGCAATTATATTTGGTTTTGAGTTGCCGAGGCAATGAGTCTAATTTTTGTTTTAATATTTGATCAATCAAATAGAATACTTTGACAAGACTTCTATATCTAAAGTTGAATTTGCTTGTTTTAAATCATCACATTTATATACTGACAAATTTGTACATATACAAATTTTTTTGATACATTCTCTTTCATTTGTATATAGTATAAGACTTTTGTACAATTACATATCTATATATACATATATAACTTAAAACAATATACAAATGTTACACAATATTCAATTCATGCAAGTTAATGACAACAAACCACAACCTTTTTGTCGATTACATATACAATTCATGTATACATACACCACATATATACATAAAAAATTCACTAACAGGCAAATAGTTTCATACAATTTGTTGAACAAACAATTCGAATAGATACAGAACAACAAAAACTAGTCTATGGAAATTTCAATGATATGCTATACAAAACAATAATTTTTATTTTATTGTTCAAAATATAAATTTTCATTCAAAAAAACGTTCATCTGACATTCAATATGTAAGAATATTGATCAATCAAAAAAAATTTCATTTAAAATCTCACTTTAGCCGTATGATAAAAACAATTGTTATGATATTTGTGTCGTTGTAAAACTTCTTTTCTGAAAAAATATTTAATTTAAAACGATTAGGTTGAATCATGGGATTAAAAAAAATCTTTTGTTATCATATTTAGCGCTTATCTATCAATTCATTAATAAAACAAAATTTGTAATTATTATAAATTAAGAAAAATGTTATATTCAAATTTAATGTTCCATAGCAAAACTTAATTATACCTATAAAGCTTAATTAAATATAAACTATAGCTATAATGCATTATTTCCTTATGTCATATATGAAATTTTCCCTATTGATAAATATCATTACTATCATGCACATAGACTATGGTAAATTTTAAGCATGAATATTGATCTATCAAAAAATATATAGACGTATATCTAAATCGTATCCATCAATTATTGTTATAACTTTATGAGGAAAAATTATTAATATTTATACTATTTGCATTCACATACTTATTAATTTTGCGTACTTATATTTTAAACGTCCAATATCATTATACATATACAACAACACTGTACGTAACAATCATAAAAACAAAAGTTTGCTCCGGAAGGGGGTAAAATACATATAAGCAAAAATACGGGGGGATAAAGTGAAAAACATCACATCTGGTTACGACGCCGTTTGATCGTTGCCTCCCGTCCCAAGAAAAACGTCGCAGTTGCTTCTATAAAGTTTCCTTTCACTCTAGAAAAATCTAGATTCCAATCAACACCGAGCAACAAGCAAATTATTTTCCCTCAAATCTCTGTAAGTTTGATCTTCTCTATCCCTTCAGTTTTCAGGTAGAATTTGTGCATGCACTCCTGTTCTTCATTGAACGAAGCTAGGGTTTTACCATCTTCTGTCGTCAATTATACTTTCTCCAAGTTATTTGTTTGTTTATAGTTTATTGTATTTCTTCGTTTTGTAGGAAGTAGCAATGGCGACTGAACAACCAAAGCCAGTGGCTAAAGAGGTGAAGATGGATCTATTCGAAGACGATGACGAATTTGAGGAGTTTGCAATTGATCAAGGTGAGTAACAATTTTTCTTCTTTCTTGCTAAGAGTGAAAAATAGAATAAAATCAAATTGAAGTACCAGATCGTATATTTACATTCTAGAGAGGCATCAATTGTATTATATAAGTTAGAATTTCTGCAAATATAAGGTCTTATGTGATATTAACCTGCACTTCGAATCAGGAAGGAGTTTGATTGTAGATAAGGTATAGAATATCCCTTGCTCTCTGCTTCCAACAAGGCTGTATTGTTGCTGTTGCTTTTGAGTTCCATGTGGTTTATTTTCTATTGTTATATCTCAAAATGTCTAGTGTAACTTTTGTTGATAAGAGGTGATATTTATGTTTAAAGATTAAACCATCTCCAGTCGAGCCAAATTTATTCTAACTTTGTTATGTAGTGCATTTTATTCCCTTCTAGAAATATGGGTAAGATAAACAAGTGAAACAAAATCCCAATGTCTCCAGCCCCATTGAGTTTGTCCACACATACCTAGTATAAATCCACAAGTGCGGTTTAATGGTTTGTGGTAGGTTGTACGCATATCTTACCCCTATCTTTGTGAGTTAGAGATTTCCGTTAGATACTCAGCTTAAAAGAAATGTTACCAAAGCAGAACTGGAAGAAAAATATGACAACAAAATATAACAAGATACAAAGCAAATGGGCAACACGTAGTTATACACACCAAAGAATAAGAGACTGCATGACTATTGACTACTAAATGACCTCTACCTCTCGCACTCTATGTGCTACAACTCTTGGCTACTTACTAGCCTTTATCTTAAATCTTGACTTCCAAACCTTCCTAATGTGTTTTGGGAATTGAATACTTGCATTTTTTCTTTTGAACAGGAGGGAGGGAGGAGGAGTGCAAGTATTTTGTTAGGTTGGTCAAGTTGATTTTATCAATTGATGAATAGCACATTGATCAAGGCAGTCTGTTATTAGTTTAGCTATCATATAGACTTCACTACTACAATAATAACAACTATGCCTCAGTCCTGAACAAGTGTCATTCAAATTTTGATAAATAAAGTTATCTCATTTAATGATGTATACACAAGACATAATCCTCAAACAATGAAACTTTACCCAATTTTTTTTTATTGTATTTAGGTGCAAACCTCCACTAATTGTTTATTCACCCAACTAGAAAGTGAGAAAGCACATGATATTCATTTGTTCTTACCAACAGCTAACTTCTATTGCCCCACCGGACATACTTATCGATGATCAAGAAATCCGTCTGGAGCCAAGCTATAGGACCAACTGTAGCCTCGGGATAATGAGTTCGCCCTATACCCTTCTTCACTTAAGTACCAGATCTGTCTTCTTGAGGAATATCAGCATATCTTATATAATATGGTGACCCATCATATTCTATACAAACTGTAGTTATTCCTCAGGAAAACAACTCTCCCCATTATTTTCCAGACTCCGTTACATGGAATCATGGACATATGTAACGAGGTGCGTCTAAAGGTTGGATTCTTTTTTACCTAATCTTAGGATTCGGGAATATGGATCAATGTTGGAGTGCATATGCTTAGGAATGACTAATAATGTACATATAGGTTGCAGTATTAAATTGAGATGCAAGTATATTATTTTATTTGTATATCTCATACAATGTTTAAGCTTTCCAGATGTACCTATTGTGCGTGTGGGTGTGCGTTCATATATTGCAAGTAAAAATATGTAACTATTTATAAATCCTTTATATTAAAGGCACCAGTGTGTCTCAGCGATAGCTGTTGTCAACACATGCTAGGTGAGTTGACAAATTGTGGTGCATATCCCACACCCACCCTCAAATCTTGTTGGACACATGATCTTAGCAGCTTGCCACCTAAGTAATGTTTGGAGGAGCTGACTTTTAAGGCTTAACGTTGAAGGAGGTCTCCAAATACTGATGGATTAGGGGCCTTCTTGATTATTTATGAGATTAATTTCACCTTTAATGTGCTAGTCTTTTTGTTGTCCTATTAAAATGCTATGGAAGGGTCTCTTCCTTAAGCTATCTGAGGATCATTTGCTTGCAAGTGTTCCTTTTTTAATGAACGAATTTCGATTTTAAAGAGAACAAAACTATTTGTCTTGTGGTATAATTTCTGAGACTCCTTTGGTTGGACAACATATTGAGAAATGCTTGTGTTTGCTATGAGAAAAAAACTAATGAGGTAATGGAGCTGGAAGGGAAAAGATGATGTCATGAGGGATCAAGTAATTTTGGTTTGTTTTCCTCAAAGATTTTACATGATAACCTTTGTAACATTCTCCTTGATACCTATCTCTGAGGAAGCTTGACAATAGTACAATTTCTGATCTGGTCCTTCTTCTTTTTCTTTTCTGTCGTTAATTTTCCTCACAAAGTTTAGCATGGTATGCTATTTTCCAGTGGGTATAATTGAGATCAAGTAGCTTATTAAGTTCACATTCTTTAACCATGTTATCCAGATCCTTCCATGTTGAGTAAACAGTTAGATGAGTTGTAAAATTCCGTAACATCTTTTAGATATTGGTAGCAATTTGTGGTCACACTTGAGTCCTGATAACCTTGGTGTTTAAACTTTTGTATGAGTGTCTGAATTCTCGAATAGAGTTTTACCTTCTTTTTTGTATCCTTTTGTTTTATTCCTTTGAAAGGCAATGTGTCCTATGTTCTCCTTTTCCATTTGATGCATCTGTTGGAAAAGCTATTATCCTGATAGGACTCTAGGACAATTTTGCTGTTATTTTTTTGCCGAATCTTTGTGTAACATCTGATCATGATTTTCATATATATAATATAATTCAGAGTGGGAGGACAAAGAGAAAGGCAAAGAAGTAACCCAACAATGGGAAGATGATTGGGATGATGATGATGTGAACGATGACTTCTCTCTGCAGCTCAGAAAGGAATTGGAAATCAACAGTGAGAAGAAATGAGCTACATCTGCACATGAATTTGTTTTCTTCTCAATGTTGGACCATGTTATTTCTATTGTGGGTTCAGATGTTTCCCTATGTTTGTACTCCTCCTTATCTCATTGATAAAACTTAGTTTTCACCCTTCTTGTTGACATATGAGACTTGTGGCACACAAATTTGAATTTTAGTTACCTGTGCTCTTAGTTTGAGCAGAAAAATTTGAGTGGTGTTTCTTCTACCTTTCAAGTTTGATTGGTTTTCCATTATAGGAGAATGTATTTATTCTATCTATTCGTCGTGGGATTTGGTTTGGAGAGGCTTGAAAGCCAAAATTTTACACTGAGCAGTGGTTGAGCCAACAACTTCCACTTGTCATAAGTAGGTTAATGCCTTTGCCCATAGTTGAAGGAGTTCCCCGAAAGGAATTCCATTAACTCTCTCACCATTTTCTCAACTTCTTCAGCTTCCACGAATCCCCTCATCCATTTCTCGGCATAATCCTCAATCCCACCCCAATTTCCTGTCACTATTCTTGCATTTAGGTGTTGCTCCGACATAAAGGGTAGTGCCAAAATAGGAACTTTAGCAGATATATTTTCCTAAATAGAGTTCCATCCACAGTGACTCAAAAATCCTTTGATGCTTATGTGATTCAACACCTCATTCTAATCTACCCATTCTTTAATTATCAATGCTCTGTTTTTTTACTCTGTTTTCAACTGTGTCCATATTATTATTTTTTCACTACCAATGAAAATGGATTTGATTGATATCTAAGCAATGGGAACTGAGTGGTGTTAAATATAATATGAGATTAACTAATATCCACCGATTTGAAATCCGACCGGTGTAAACATGATATTCATTTTTCTTTGTCCTTTCTTAGCTTCCCCCCAAAAAAAGAGAAACTCGTAGGAAATCGCCGGTTGGATTTGGTTATCCAACCAGGAAAGGCGTGGGGCTTTTGGGCATGGTAACTAAACACTTAGTTAGCGTTAACTTTTTTTTTTTTCGCCACCATTTGAAACGGAATTGCTACTTTTTTCTTGTTATTGATAGAGTGGTATTCTCCGCCCCTGTCAAATAAAGTAGAGGGGGAGAACTGGAAGAGAGAAGGAAAAAGAGCAAAGGATTGACAAGTCTAATGGGGGAAGAATGACTGACACGTTGACTGCCTTCGATAGACGAAAAAAAACAGTCGAGGATATTACTTTACTGTTATTATTAATTGATTGTGTCCATTTCTGGTGACTTTGTTGGCTCTTATTGATCAAGTGGTAATGTGGCAGTATTCAAGTCTCCCTTCAAATTTTCAAATAAGTCTGCTAATATTGACTCAAATGTAGCAATCTAAAATAGTACTTACTATTCTCAGGAAAAGAAAAAAACAAACAAGAAAAACGAAGTTAATACCATAAGATTTTGACTTTACACGCCGCACCCATTAATGGGAGATTTAATTTCCCTTTATTACTGTAGGTGAAAGACTTGTACAAAAGGTGCCTACCTATTCTTGTAGCACAATCAACTATACCATAAACTATTGATTAGGTATAGAGTCGCATTTGTAGGAGAGTGATGAAACTTTTTCAATCGAATTCAAATTTAGTCGGGTTTCAATATAGGTATTCCTAATTAGATGATCAAATTAAAGCAAACGGCCATACGTTATTAAGCACAACAATATGCTCAAAGGCGTTAAACATCAACAAGGAAGAACATGACCTACGCTACTATTAGAAAATTCATTATAGAATTCAGTAACTTAAACGAAGTATGATTTCGATGGCAAATTAACAGTAATCCCATCAACTTCTAATTGATTTCAAAGTTTTCGGGCGCAAGCATCATGAATAAGGAGGTCTAATGTGGACCACGATGAGCCACCTTCTTTCATAGCTTCCTCTGCATTTTGTCCCAATTCCTTCACTTTCTTCCTCACCATTTCTCCCTTTTCACCTTCCATTAACTCTCTCACCATTTTCTCAACTTCTTCAGCTCCCACAAAGCCCCTCACTGATCCATTTCTCGGCATAATCCTCAATCCCACCCCAATTTCCCCCGTCACCATTCTTGCATTTAAGTGCTGTTCAGCCATAAATGGTAAAGCCAAAATAGGCACTTTAGCGCATATACTTTCCAAAACAGAGTTCCATCCACAATGACTCAAAAACCCTTTGATGCTTTTGTGATTCAAAACCGCATTCTGATCAACCCATTCTTTAACTATCAATGCTCTGTTTTTTACTCTGTTTTCAAATCCCTGTAAATGCTCCATAGCATTTTGTCTTGTCACCCATATGAAACATGTGTTGGATGATTCTAGACCCTTTGCGATTTCTTGTATTTGTTCAGCGGAAACTTCTGCCTGAGTACCAAATGCTACATACAAAACAGGCTGTTCTTCCGTCAATTTATTATTGAGCCATTGCATCCAGGTATCGTCGGTTTGTGAGATCATGGCCCGCTTGGCAAGGCAAAGAGGTCCAACACACCATGATTTCGGCCCGAGATGTTTGTTGAAATAGTCTGCAAATCTTGGTTCTAGTTCGTAAAAGCTGTTGGTGATCATGCCACGGCTCTTTGAAAAGGAAATACCTGTTCAATCTCCATTTATGTGATAAGTAATTTTTTAGTCTATCGTTATCTTTCAATATTTCGAACCATCTACATTATGCTCCATAATTTAACCTCATAAATATTTAATAATCATATTCGTTCAAACACTTTATATCTACTTATTTTGAATCATTGTACTTTTGGCAAAGTAATTCGTGCATGATCAAAATTTTAGGAGTGTGTGAAAGAAAAGCTAGTAGTCCTTTGTTCGGAATTATTTGTCACATTGCGCTTATCGAAAATTAGTTTGATTAATTTTTAAGAATAAATTAGATTATATTAATTCGATAATTTAAACAAAAAAAATTAGATATTCTAAAACTATATGAAAAGTACTATAAATTACAATTTTTTGCATATTAATATGATGAAAAAGTTCACCTTAAAATGTTAGTCAATTTTTTTTTAATTTAATTCTAAAAATAGAAACTATGACAAACAATAACGGACGGAGGGAGTATTATTTTTAGTTTCTAAACCTCAAAAGGTCAATACTTCTATGGCTACTCAAGAATATTTATTCCTTTTTCTTTTTCTAAAATCTTAGTCAAAACACTTGAACTCTCTAAAATAAATATCCCCTCTCTCCTATTTTACGTGACACGTTTCGTTTTTCGAGAGTCAAATAGTTGCATATGAAATTTTTCAAATTTTTTGAAATGAAATTAATGTATTTGTAAATTACGTAAAAATACTATATGTCACAATAATTGATAATTCAAAATGTTAAAAGGATCTACGAAAAACTTACTGTCAAAGATAAATTTGTATGAATCTCGAAATAAGAAAAATATCACGTAAAATAAAACGGAGAGAGTATTTTTCTTATAAAAATATTTTTACTTTTGAAACGGAAGGATCCTAATTAAGAGTGTACACATCTCTCTAAAATTTGATGAGTAAATCACCAAAATTTCTGCATATATTATAATGTGTGGATCTTGAAATACGCAAAGCGTATATTTTGACGTGTTAGGGTCAGGGCGTATTAAAACAATTAAATAAACATAAAATGTTAAAAACATTATACTACATGATCAGCAAAAAAAAAATTAGTTACCTTGCTCCATCATAAATTCCACAGCTGGACCTTTTGGCTCAAGGTCTCCAAATGGAGGTTCAAAATCATTTCTTGTGAGCTTTAACCATGGAAAACTCGAAAACGTAAAACTCTCTTCTAGTGAAATAGTTTCAGCATGAGGACGTTCAATGCCAAGAAGTTGATACATAGTCGTGGCGAAAACGCTCATACCAAAGAAGAAGTACCTCGGGATACCTATTTTTTGGGCGGACTGTTGAGTCCACCCAAGAAATGCGTCAGATATAATACATGTAGGTGGATTTTGCAAAGCTGATAGAGCCTGCTCGAAGAGCGGCTGCATCAGCTTTGTAGCTCTAGCGAATGGATAGAAGTAGGACATAGAAGGAAGTTTTTCAGTATTTTCAACATCAGGAGGGATGTCATGTGCGTCTTTAGGAAAAGGGAGTTCGATAATAGAGATGGATGCATCGCGTAGAAAATCGCGGATGGAGGGGGCGTTAACCGGGGTGGTGAAGATGGTGACGGCGATGAAACGGTGGCGTAAAAGGGTGGCGAGGTGGAGGAGAGGGATGGTGTGACCATGAGACATGAAAGGAAATATGATAAAGTGGGGTGATACAAGTGTTTCGCCCATTTTTCTAGTTTTTTATTTTTGGGATTTGATTGATATCTAAGCAAAAGGGGTGATGTTAAATATATATATATAGCATAGCAATCACGTGGCTAAAAAGCCTTTTTTTCTTAAATGGGCTCCAAAAATTTTAGCTCAACCCTATTAAATTTCGAATTAGGCCAGATCGGCCCAACGAGCCTAGCCCATATTAACGGCTCTAGGCGTATGTACAGCTTAATTTTTGATTTGGATTCAATGTATCTAAAAATATTTTATTTAGATTGAATAAAATTTAATCAGCTATAACTAATAAAATCTATAATAGGATGGGGGCGGATTTAGAGGAATGGGATGAGGTTCTTGTTACATAAAATCAACAAGGTATTTAATTCCTTTTTCTATATTAGCTCTTACACATTATGTTTTTAGAAAAAGGGAAAAACTCATAAATAAAAATATTTTAGTCAAATTCCTCTTAACATTTTAGGAATAAGTGAATTAATTCATTTATTCAAACTTTTAAAATATCATTTACTTTTTGAATCGAATGAATTAAATTACTGAGTAATGATTCAAACTTCAAAAGTCTTCAAATTTGATGAGAATATACGAGGAGTTTTGGAAAATAAATTACTCCCTCTAATTTTTTATTAAGAACTTTTTGGATTCATTAATTATTTGAATTTTTTTCATTTTTGCGCTTTCATTTATTAAAATTTTATATTTTTAAGTAGTAATATGGATTAGCAGGGTAATTTTTGAAATGCTAAATTTGTGTGTTAAAGTACACAAGCTTTTAATTCAATAATTGAAGTCAATATTTTCGTGCATGACTTATTCATATTGGACAAGCAGCTACTTTGGCCTTTGGCGGCTCAGCTAAGGCGTGCTTTACTGCATACTGCATACTTTTTTGTTAGAAAATTTCAAGATTTAAGACATCACAAAATTCACAATCAATATTTTGTAAACAGTAGCAGAATCAAATGATAAATAGTTCATTTCTTGATATTTTGAACGATTAAAGCATGACAACATGAAAGTAATTTACTTATGATTACAAATATAGTTTAATTTATGAACTACTTCATGTTTAGTAAATTGTCCAAATGTTTTTATTGTTTAAGTAAGTTTTTCAAAGTTTAAAAGAATTGTTGAGTTTTTTTTTTATATAAAAAAAAACATATATTTATCCTTGCTTTTAATGAGATTTTTAACTACTTTATATTGTAGGATATGTGTGTTTAATTATTTAATTTTATGTAAGTTTAACTGTCTATTTATACACATCAAAATTAAAGAACATAAATATCAATAAAATCAGATTAAAAAGTATGATAATTCATAGAAAAACCTACAAACGATAGAGCAACCAATATCAGTCACAGTTACATATCCTCATTTGTGAATGAGCAAAAGTACGGTAATACATTCGTAGGAGAACCTACAAATAATTTTTGATTAATTTAAAAAATTAAGAGATAATTAATTTTTGTGGTTAGTTTACTCTTGCTATTAAATATTATACACATGTTTCAAAACACTAAATTTAATAAAATAA
Organism: Solanum pennellii; assembly: GCF_001406875.1. Lineage (NCBI taxonomy): Eukaryota > Viridiplantae > Streptophyta > Magnoliopsida > Solanales > Solanaceae > Solanum > Solanum pennellii. The sequence continues at coordinate 68,510,477 of NC_028639.1, forward strand.
AAGGATGATGTAATTATACTACCCCAATTATTTATTATTTCTTAAAATATGTGTCAGATCAATAATAGACAACTAATATTACAGAGAGATAATAATAAATATTCGTATAACACCGATCTTTAATTAAACAAATCAATTAATATCGTATTTATCAATCGAAATGAAAGAGACAAGAGGAATTAACCAAATAGTTTGATGAAGTCCAAGTCCATTTTATCACTTAATCTTGTTGACGACACAATCAATATTTAAAATCCTATCCAGGTAGAGAATCAGAGTGTTTGACATTTGAGGAGTTATTCGTGCTCAATATTCATATAAGTTGGAAAAAAAATATTATATTTTGTGAATATAAAATTTATCACTTAGTATTGATTAATTAATTTATTAAAATTTGTATTTTTTTTTGAGCTGTATTATATTGTTTTATTTTAGAATTATTAATATTAAAATAATAGAAGACAGAGATGCTAGGAACATGCATATAATTGTAAACTTTAAGTTGGTGGCAGATCTCTTCGGATTTAATGCCCAGACATGGTGACTACTGGCTAGTACTATGGCAAGTTGGCAACTATATTCCATACTATTCTGCTTTTAATTAATGTTACTCCGAACTCATAAACAGATTCCTAAACTTGTTGGGTTTTTTTCCTCAGGTATTTCAACTACGTCATTTTCCTATTGAATTATTGAGCCACCCATAATTTGTTCATTTTAAACATTGTTGGTTGATTTTGATCGTCTTTTCTATTGTAAATGCCTTCAATTGTGTTTGAATTGTAATGATTTTGATTGAAGAAATGAAGACAAATCGTGTTCGTCTCATTTGTTTTCCAATGTGTTCAAATGACTTAAGTAAAACACAATTATTTTCGAATATTTTCACTATCAATTGGAATAGTGAGCTTGGGAACAACATACGTATCCTCTATCAATATCCCTCACAAATTTGGTTCCACATTAGCCAACAATGTTTTTTTAAACGGAATAAATTATGGGTAGTTCAATGATTCAATAGAAAAATAACATAATTGAGATATGTGAAGAAAAAAAATCCAACAAGTTTAGAGATCTGTTTAATGTTATTTGTCTACTAGTAATAATAATAATAATAATAATAATAATAATTCATGTGATTCCAACAAAACATAAGAATTGTGTTAGTTATAGGACTTTAACTTATATAAATATAAATATATGAGGATAATTCTATTTGTGTGTGTATTTTCGAAAGTATCCCAAGATTTAACTCAGTATTTTATAGCATGAGCTGATAAATATTCTAGATTATTTGTTTTGGCATTTTCAAATAACAAATATTCTAGCTAAGTCAAGATGATCTTGTTATTAGCCTGACCCAAAATTTAAAACAATGATACTTCCCTAATCTAAGCATAGTTTGACCAAATAATGTTTAGAAGTCATTGGGAAATAGTGACAACTGCCAAAGGACGTTTTCATCGATATATATATATGACTTTTATTTTATTTTTATACTTTCTCTATTTTATATTAAAAAATAGATTAAGATATAAACTAAATTGAGTTTTTCATTTTTACCTTATTAAATATTGTCAAATTTATGATTAAATTACTAAATATTATTCCCTTCATTGTATATTAAATTAATTTTTGAGGCATTTTTCATTTCTCAAATTAATTTATTTGTTCAGTTTTCAAAACTATGTTTGGAGTGTTATTCAAATTTTACCCTCCATTAGTTAGTATTGGAATTAGTGATTTATTAATATTCAGTTATTTTAATCACAAATTTGATAATAAGAAAATAGAAAATTAGGTTCAATTTATGTCTTAATCTACTTTTTTCTTAAAGAGTTTGAAACACCTCAAAAATTAACTTAATATGGAATGGAGGGAGTAATTAATTTCAATACTAACTAATGAAGGGTAAAATTGAAAAAACACTCTAAAAATAGTCTTGAAAACTGAACAATTAAGTTAATTTGAAAAATGAAAAAACTCAAAAAGTTAAAATTAATATAGAGCATATAACATGATCCATTAGAAATAGAATTTTCTTACGTCAATATTACTATTCTTCATAAAAGGATAATCTATTTAATTTTAAATCAATTGTACATTTTTAGTGAGTCGATTTCAGTAGGGTGTGCAAAAATCGAACCGACCAATAAACCGAACCGATAAAATATTATTGGGTTATTGTTATTGGGTTATTGGGTTTTTAATGGGTTTAGAAAAAATAATTATTGGGTTATTGGGTCGGTTTCGGTTTTTCCTATTGGGTTATTGGGTAAACCGATAACCCAATAAGACGATAATTATTTACTACTTTACCCTTCCTCAATATTAAATATACATAATTTAATACATAAATAGATTCAATATTAGCTTTTCAGGCTATGTGATTTTTTGGTTAGGAAATTGGTGAGAACTTTGTTGATTATCTGGTGGATCAAGCAACTGTTCAAGATTGTCTCATTGAAATATTTTATTTTAGTTTTAATTCTAGTTCGTAATTGTAGGAGATAGCTTTTGCATGTTTGTGAATGTTAGTAATTTGATCAACATTCAAAGTTTTCTATTATGTTTTGGCGTTAAGTTGGTAACATGTAATTATAATATACGTACTATTATATATTATTTGATCGACATTTTCTTATTGGGTTAACCGAAACCGAACCGATAACATCAAAAACCGATAAACCGATAAAAAATTTCTTATTGATTTGTTATTGGGTTAGCATATTTTAAAACTGAAAACTGATAAACCGAACCGATTATATATAAAACCGAACCGAATCGACCGATGCACACCCCTAGATTTCAGTCTTGTGACGGCATATCTCTTGTATAACTATGGAACTTATTTAATTTGTCTTGTTATTCAACTCTTATACTTACAACTAGAAGACATTGTAAGCCAAGGCAAATATGGGTAAATTTTTTAGATGGACATACAATTAATAGGTCATTATATATCTCAAAAATTATCTTCTTCAAATTGTTGAATAAATTGAAAAAAAAAAAAGAAGAAGAAATAAAAATATTTTTTTGAGATAATAATTATACTATATTATGGATCAACTCGGATAAAAAACACATCTCATGTTTAATAGATGAGAAACTGCCACAAGATATCAAACACAAACAAATAATAGAGTATGTATAGTCTCCCAACCGTGTTTTTTTTTACTTAAATATATTTCTGGGCACCATTCATAGTAGTTGTCATGTTTTACTTTTGATTAATTTTTGAAATATAATTGAATTGGATTAATTCAATGTTTTAAATTACAATTTAGATATTCAAAAAGTACACTAATAATATTATAAGCTACAATTCTCCTTATATCAATATGGTGATTGACAAAAAGACATCTTAAAATGTACAAACTTGTGATTTTCTAATTTTGCTTGTAAATATATTTTTATTGAGAATTATAACTAATCTCACTTATCTATGTTAACAGTAGTTTAATAGTGTGTTAATAATTCTGTTAGTTAGTTACATTAGTTAGTTACTTAGTTAGTTACATTTTGATTCCTTTCTAGAAGGTTCTTAGTCACATGTATATAGTGTATTGTTGAGGAATGAAAGAGCAGTTTTTGCTTGGCTAAAATCATAAACACTCTCTTCTTCTCTTCTTCTCATTCTCGTTGATCACCATTAATGGCTAGCTATCCATAGGAAGCTGCATTGCAGATTTTACTCACTGATGCAGTGAGTTCTGTTATGGTATCAGAGCAAGGCTGAGTTCTCTTGTTTCTGCATCATCAAGATCTATCTTCGATCTGTTTTGTTGTTTTTCAACTCGTTGATCCATCATGACAGAAACCACCACTCAAGAAACTGCTACTAGGATTGATACAAACAGTGTTTTCTATGTCCATCCTTCAGATAATCCAGGAATATCACTTGTTCCAGCTCAGTTTGATGGGGTTGGATACAGATCCTGGAGAAGAGGGATACTGCGAGCTCTGTCTGTGAAGAACAAGCTAGTCTTCATTGATGGAAGCTATGTGAAGCCAGTTGATCCTTCTAAATCTCGTCAATGGCAGAGGTGTGATGATATGGTAACTTCGTGGATTTTGAACTCTCTTACAAAAGAGATTGCAGACAGTGTTGAGTATGTCAACAATTCCTCTGAACTTTGGAAGGAACTAGAAGACAGATATGATCAAACAAATGGTGCCAAATTGTATCAAATTCAGAAGGAAATTGATGATCTAACTCAAGGAACTTTGGACATCACTGTCTATTACACAAGGCTGAAGAAGCTCTGGGAAGAGTTGAACACCTTGAATGCAAAGAACATATGCACTTGTACATGTACTTGTGGTGCCAAGGATAGTGTACACAAATCTGAACAGGACAGACGTTTAATACAATTCCTCATGGGATTAAATGAGGTTTACACTGTGATCAGAGGGAATATACTCATGATGAACCCTCTTCCTTCTACTGCACATGCTTTCTCTTTGTTGATTCAAGAGGAAAAACAAAGAGAATACAGACCTGCTAGTCGTACGCCTATGGAATCGATTTCATTGAATGTAAATGCTGGTAGAGGATCACAAGGTGGTAGAGGTTATAGAACCAATTTTCCAAGCAACAGTGATTCAAATATCAACAATAACAGGAGCACTATGATCTGTGATTTTTGTAAGAAACAAGGTCACATTAAAGAGAAGTGTTACAAGCTACATGGATATCCTCCAAAGAATAATACTTTTAACAATAGAACAAACAATGCACAACAGTTCAATACACAACAGTACAGGCAAAATGACAATCAAAACTTCAGAGGAAGAAGGATTGTAGCCAATGCAAATGGGGAAGAATGCTCACAAGAAAATGGTAATTCAAATGCTGTCATTACACAAGAACAGTATGGTCATATTATGAGCTTGTTGCAGCAGTTCCAGACTGATAACTCAGGAGAGGATTCTAAGAGTAATGCTGAGCCTAGCAAATTTGCAGGTACAATACTGTGCACTTCTTCTATTGACTTTGGTATTACTTCATGCAAATGTTCTAAATCAAGTATTGATTTATGGATCATTGACTCAGGAGCTTCAAACCATATGACATATAACAAATCTTCACTAACAAACATTCAAACATTACCCTATCCTATACTTGTTTCACTCCCTAATGGATACAAGGTTAAAGTGACAGAGTATGGTGATGTACATATTTCATCTAAAATGGTTTTAAACAAAGTTTTGCATGTTCCCTCTTTCAAGTATAATCTCATTTCAGTCCAGTCTCTAGTCTCTTCAATGAAATGCATACTTTCGTTTACTGATACAACTTGTCTATTACAGGCCCCTTCAATGAAGAGGCCTCAGGCAATTGGTAGTAGCAAGGATGGCATTTACTACATGTGTGGGAGATGCTTGAATGACACTACTCATACCTCTGATTCTGTTTGTAATTGCATATCTCATAGTTGTAGGTGTTCTTCATTTCCACCTTCATCTTGTAATAAATCATCTGTTAAACAATCTAAAGAGGTTCCTGTAATCTTTGATAGTTCTTCTACTAATAATACAGATGTGTTGAACAATTATGCATCTCTTGAATCTCTGAAAGATGGTGTGGATTTATTGTGGCATAATAGACTTGGCCATGTACCCTTTGTGAAAATGAGAAATATACCTACTATTCCTATTAAGTTTTCTACCAAACAGCCCTTCACATGCACCATATGTCCAATGGCAAGACAAGTTTAGGTTACCATTCACTCCAAGCACAACACATTCTAAGAACATTTTTGAACTTCTTCATATTGACTTGTGGGGTCCTTATCATGTTCCTACATATGACAATTGCAAATATTTCATTACCTTAGTGGATGACTATAGTAGAGCTACCTGGACATATTTGTTAAGCACCAAAAGCAATGCCATACAAATCCTTCAAACCTTTGTTAACATGATAGAAAACCAGTTCCAAACAACTATAAAATGCATCAGGTTAGATAATGGTTTAGAGTTCAATAATAATGAAACACTCAAATTCTTCCAAGCTAAAGGTATCACACATCAGAAAAGCTGCCCCAACACACCACAACAAAACAGCATAGTAGAGAGAAAGCACAGATACCTGCTTGAAACAGCTAGAGCTCTCCTCTTTCAGTCCAAGTTACCTACCAAGTACTGGGGTGATTGTATTCTTACATCCACTTATATCATTAACAGGCTTCCTTCCACATTTCTTCAAAACAAGTGTCCCTATGAGATGCTCTATAAAGAAAAACCAAAGTATAGTCAATTAAGGTCTTTTGGATGTCTATGTTATCCCACACTACCTAAAGTCCATAGAGACAAATTAGAACCAAGAACCACCCCTCATATCTTTTTAGGATATCCTTCTGGAGTCAAAGGGTACAAGGTAATGAGTCTTGCCACAAGGAAAATACAAATCTCAAGAGATGTGATTTTTCATGAAAAGATTTTTCCTTTTGTTTTATCTTCAGAAAACAACATTTTTCCTTCTATTTCAAAACCTTGTTCTACTGATTTTTGTGAACCTTGTGATACATTGTTGAACAACCATTTGGATGTAATTGATGATCATACAACTCTGTCTCTTAATCCTACATCACCACATTCCTCACCAACTACACAAACTGAGTTACCAAATCCATCTATACCACAAAGAAAATCCAACAGAGTAGTTAAGACACCTCATCATTTAAAAGATTATATTCTGTCACTTCCTAAACTAAAAACCAACTCAAATTCTGTTACCAACAACAATAACCTGGCCTCCAACACATTCCTTAATAAACACTATTACATAAGCCCTGAAGTCATTGCTTCTAAAAGTCAAGTCTTGGTTGAAAGCATTTGTTGTGACAGTGAACCATGTTCCTATGAAGAAGCTGCAAACAATCCTGCATGGCAAAAGGCAATGGAACAGGAATTTGATGCTTTACATGCAAATGAAACTTGGGATCTAGTTAAACTACCTATAGGTAAACAAGCCATTGGATGCAAATGGGTTTATAAGGTGAAACATAAAGCTGATGGTAGCATAGAGAGGTTCAAGGCCAAATTGGTGGTTAAGGGATACACTCAAAAGGCTGGGATAGATTACACTGAGACATATTCACCTGTTGTTAAAATGACTACTGTGAGAACATTGATGGCATGTGCTATGAAAAAGGGCTGGGAGTTGTTTCAACTTGATGTCAATAATGCTTTTCTACATGGTGATTTGCATGAAGAAATATATATGTCAGTGCCTCAAGGTCTTGATGTAGGTGAGCCAGGTCTAGTTTGCAAGCTTAACAAGTCCTTATATGGTCTTAAACAAGCCAGCAGACAGTGGTATGCTAAATTGACTGAGGCATTGTCTCTTAGAGGCTATACACACTCACATTATGATTATTCTTTGTTCTACAAGAAATCTAGTTCACTGGTGGTGTTTGTGGCAGTTTATGTTGATGATATAGTTTTGACAGGCACAGACACAATTGAGATCACTCAACTGAAGATGTACTTGGATAAGACATTCAAAATTAAGGACCTTGGTAGACTTCACTATTTCTTGGGCATGGAAATACTTGATACTGCAGGAGGGGTCCTCATTTCACAAAGGAAGTTTGTGTTGGATTTACTGAAGGAGTATGAATGTTCCAACTACACATCTTTATCATCCCCTCTTGATCCCAATGTTAAACTCAGGGCTAAGGAAGGAACTCCTCTTTCTGATCCTACTTATTACAGGAAACTTGTGGGGAAGTTAAATTTCCTCACCAACACTAGAATGGATATAGCCTTCAGTGTCCAACAGCTAAGCCAGTTTATGCAGGATCCTAGACTTCCTCATTTACAGGCAGCTTTTCACTTACTTAGATATATAAAACAGGATCCTACATTGGGAGTTTATTTGTCAAGAGATTCTGATTGTACCATGAGAGCATACTGTGATTCAGATTGGGCTACATGTCCAGATTCCAGAAGGTCTGTAAGTGGTTACTTGGTATTACTTGGAGACAGCCCTATCAGTTGGAAGTCTAAGAAGCAAGAAACAATTTCATTATCATCTGCAGAAGCTGAATACAGATCACTTAGGAAAGTGGTAGGTGAATTGGTTTGGTTACATAGACTGATCATTGAGTTAACTATTCCTCATCCTTCTCCTATTGCTGTGTACTGTGATAGTCAAGCTGCCATTCACATAGCACATAATCCTGTTTTCCATGAAAGAACCAAACACATTGAAGTGGATTGCCATTTTGTACGAGATAAGCTGCAGGAGGGGCTCATCTCGATTCAACATGTGCCTACAAGTGAACAATTGGCAGACATTTTTACTAAGTCTCTCAATGGTATCAAACATGCTGCAATCTTGAACAAGTTGGCTGTAAGATCATTACCACCAACTTGAGGAGGGGTATTGAGAATTATAACTAATCTCACTTATCTATGTTAACAGTAGTTTAATAGTGTGTTAATAATTCTGTTAGTTAGTTACATTAGTTAGTTACATTTTGATTCCTTTCTAGAAGGTTCTTAGTCACATGTATATAGTGTATTGTTGAGGAATGAAAGAGCAGTTTTTGCTTGGCTAAAATCATAAACACTCTCTTCTTCTCTTCTTCTCATTCTCGTTGATCACCATTAATGGCTAGCTATCCATAGGAAGCTGCATTGCAGATTTTACTCACTGATGCAGTGAGTTCTGTTAATTTTTCACACCAAATCACGCAATACTACATTAATGAAACGATAAGTTAATAGAAATACACATTAATTAACCAACAAGATCACATAAAAGTTAATCAGAAATGGGCCTCTTCACATCACAATACAGAGCTAACCATTTATTTTTGTTGGGCCATTTTCATCATCAAATTCCCTAAAGGGCACATAATGGGGTGAACACAATGTGTTTGACAATTTTTTGAATTTTCTTTGGAAAAAAAGTTGATCTTGTTAAGTGATACTATAACTTATAAAAAGCATCGACTGAGCGTTGAAAATCTACTTTCTGAGTTTGAGTAAATTTTTATATCATCAAACTGAGTTTATTCATTATAACACACAACTTTTTAGATCAAAATCTGATATAAAAAAATGAATGAAAGAACATTAAGCGAATACGCGCACATAGTGTAAATACATAAAACACCAATATGAAGTTATCTTCCTATAATTTAAAGTAATAACTAATTATTGTTAAGTGCTAGACATTGGACACACTTAGAATGAAAGGTATGATAATTAATCAGGCCCCATTGTGTAATCAACAAAACTAATGATTAGATTATTAATCTTAATTATCAGACTTGCTACTAAAATTTATTTGTTGTAAGTTATCTAGTTTGATAGTGTCAAAATCTTATACACTAATGAGGCATGCCAAAATGCGAATACATGTCGTTTTTTTAACTTCTATATTTTTTTCTTTCACTTGGAGTTCTGTATCTATATTAGAGATCAACTAATCTAAATTGAGTTCTGTATCTATATTAGAGATCAACTAATCCAAATTTATGCTGTGTAAGGCTCTATTAGAGTAAAAACACTTCTCATTAAAAACTTTTTCATATCTACAACTCAAAATTGAGATCTTTAATTAAAAAACAACAACCTAAGGTATATTGTCTTTTTAATTTTTTTTTTCTTGGCAAATGGCAACTAATAGGGAAGGTCACTCTCTCCGGGCCCTATCTTTTATATTTAGAATAACAAAAGCAATTGAAACAAATCATTACAATTTGAAAAATAAAATAATACATTTACTACATGGCTATGGGAAAGCAATCAACACTAGCAAAAAAATATCTGGAAAAAAAAAATTCTCTTAATTTTCCCCATAATTTATGATGTAAAAATCAAACACTTTTTAGCTCTCTCCCAGTACACAACAGAACAGAAAAGAAAAATAATAATCTTTTAAGTCATTTGAAGAGCAAAATCATTACTTTGTTCCTCTGTTTCTACTATTGATTTAGCACTTGCTCTGCATATTGGACAAACAGCTGTTTTCTTTAACCATGAATCAATGCATTGAACATGAAAACTGTGATTGCATTTTGGTAGTGTTCTGCACTTTTCACCAACTTTGAAACTGTCTAAACACACAGCACAATCTGCAGGGCTTGTAGATTCCATTTTGTAATCAAAACAGGGTAATTTCTTTATATCTTCTTGTGACATACTTGTACGTAGGTTCAGATTTGTTGGGTTTAAAATCGTACCGTTGATTCCATTTCTGCTACTGAAAGCTCTCCCAACTATACAAACATGAATGAACACCAAAACAGCTATACCAACGAACAGCAACATAACAGAGACAACAATTTCCATTACCATACTCTTTTTTAGCGAAGACCAAAAAATCAATTAAATTGATGTGATCAATCACACGTAGCAGCTTTGTTTCAAATAAGGACGAAGAAACATGATTTTGAAAATTTCGATACAAAGTAGAAGGGAAAATAGAGAAGAAAAAGCATGAAATAAGAGTTAGAGTTATTGGAAGTATACACACTTTACACTACTCATGATCTTTGGGGTTTTGTTAAAAGTTTTTTCCCTTTTTTTTTGTTTTTGTTTTATGTGATGGTGAAAAAGCTCTCACAGGGTAAAGCAAACAATTTTCGGCGTGAATTCAAATTTAATTTTCTTCAAACTCTTTGAGGAAAAGGAAAATAAGAATTTGAAGGTAAATTAATTTGAGGTACTTTGGTGTTTTTGTTTAGTACTTCTATTAAGGTATCAGAAATGTGAATCATAAAAGGGGCTCATTTATAGCTTCTATTATTGAAGTAAAATTTATCCATATCTCATATTTTTAAAATTTAATCAGATGAATTTATAGAGAGTGATACCTTGTGATGATGGTATGGTATGGTGCACCAATTAATGAAGTCTATTATCTTTTACCATTACATTAAGTTATAGGTGACGTTAAAATTTAAAATTATTTATATATATTAAGTGAATTACAAATCTTAATGAAAAAATTAAATAAAAAGGTTTTAACTAAATTTGAATTGTGCACTACATTTAAATTGACTTTCCAAATAAAACTTTTATATATTAAAATTTAAACTCGAGATCTATAATTATGAGTATATTTATATACTACTTCCTCCGTCTACAAATGTTTGTCATGTTGCGCTTATCAAAAATCAATTTAACTAATTTTTAAAGGTAAATTAGATCACATTAATTCGATATTTTAAACAAGAAAATTAGAAATTCTAAAACTATATGAAAAGTAGTATAAATTATAATTTTTTGTATATTAATATGATGAAAAAATATATTTTAAAATGTTAATCAAAATTTTTATAGTTTAACTCTAAAATAGAAATTATTACAAATAATACCGAACGAAGAGAATATATATCTTTAGATATACTCCGAGGGATTAAGGAAAGTGGAAGGGAGTAGTGGGGCAATGAGACTTAAAGTCGCACCAATTATGTGTGTGAGACATCCACAGATATATATATCATTAAAATATTAGATTTGTTAGGATGATATTTGATTGAAGTTGAAAAAAATGAATATATGTGTGAGACCTCCACATATATATTATTAAAGTTAAAAGTTGTAAAAAAATAAAATCAGAGAGTAAACGTCGTTCATTTATTTTTGTTAGATAATATTTTTGCTTGATTTTTTCTTTAATTTACCCGACCCATAATTTCACTTGATAATATTCATCAAACATATATTTCAAAGTTTGATTAAAATAATGGAAAAAATTGTTAATTCAAATACTGATTTGCAACTAATGTATCAACATTTGCTTATATTGTTTCTCCAAACGCCTAATTCATGTTGGTACTCGTAAGTCGCATCTACATCGTAGAAGTGTCAATTTGAAGAACCGACTTAAATTTAAGCGGATTAAAATAAAATTAATTATTTTATGAGAGAATTATTAATCCGTTCAAAAATTACTAAGACTGAAATTATCTACTATTGTAAGTCATAACCCACCGACCCATCTAATTTTCATTTAGTTTTTCCTTTAATTGTTTTTGATAAATATTTAGTACCTAAAAAATTGTTTTTTTTTCTTTATTCTTGCTACGTATATAGTATGTCAAATTAGAAAATATAATAATATTTAGACAAGATTTTCATGGGCATGTCAATCAACTTATACGCACTACGAAGAAATCGTGAATTATATGAGAATTTTTTTAGAAAATAGTATATTTATTCGTAAAAAACTTATTTTCCTGCGAATTTCTATAATAATCCCTAGAAAAATCGTCATGTAATTCAGACTTTTATTATAATAGTAAGGACTATATAATTTTTATGGGTTAATTTTATCACATTACGTAATTAAATAATTAAGATTGACATTGAGATAGGAGGCTCTCGTCTTTATGTAAAAAAAAATTAGAGCATATAGTAATTAATACTTTTTTTTTATGTAATAAATGAGTATTATTGACTTGAGATGTGTCTTCTTTGAATTATCCAAAACCAAAATTTCTCCTAAACTATAGTTTCAATCACTTGTTACGTATTAAACCAAAATATTGTAGCGGAAAAAGTTGAAGGTTCAACATCACTAGTAACACATTTCTTCAAACACTTCCTCTTCATACCTATAATTAAACAATTATTTATGAGTTTTCTTAATTATATAACCATACTTTTTGATAACCTGATAGATACAGGCGGTTTAATTAATGAATAAAATATGGCAACTTAACAAAGATTGAAGAAGATTCTACACAATTACAACAGATAATTAGTCCAAATAATCATGTTATTTAACATTATAGTCCAAACAAGAAAATATTCGTTTCAATGATAATACTATATTATCTGTTTCAGACGATATTTTCGTTTTACTATATTGTAAGTCTTTATATTGATATTGTCATATTTTAAAAAAAAAATCTGCATCATACTTGAATTCTAATAATTTTCAATCTTACAAACAGATCATTAGAGTACTGAGTTCTAGTGCTTGTAATAACATACAAAATTAGATCATGATATAATGTTTTCTCCTAAATTTTTAATTAGAGTAATTTTTAGACTGTGGTCTAAAGAATTCATAAATTGTGAGAAATATCTAAGAGAAATTAGTTATGAAATAACTATTCCACGGAATAATTAGTGAAAATTAGGTTTGAGCCTTGATATTTGATTATTTGTGTACAATTCTATCAAATAACATTCTTTAAAGGGAAGTTCAAGAGTGTCCATCATCTAGCTGCCGTAAAGAAAGTTACTTTAACTCAACATGCATATATATATATATATATATATATACTCCTTCCGTTTCAAAAAGATTGACTTGGAACAGAATTTAAGAAAACTTTTTAATCTTGTGATTCTAAATTAAAGTTATGTCAAATGTACCAAAATGCCCTTTAATCTTGTGGTCTTAAATATGCCATGTGGAAAGTTAAAGTTGAGTGTTGTAAAAAAATAAAAGGGATCATTCTTTTTGAAACAGAGGAAGTGTATATATATATATATATA
>NC_028639.1:68524254-68568299 GCF_001406875.1 Solanum pennellii
AATTTATCTTGTAGTGTGTATATTCGAATTAAATAAGTAATAATACTATTCTATTAGTGATGATTTTATTTTCTTGATAGCCGATAAGTTGGTCCTTAATATATTATTATAGATTAAAAAGAGAAAAAATTATCATGATATAAGTAAAAGTAAAAAGTTACGTTATTGGTTACAATTTAGAGGAAAATTAGATATTTAAAAATTAAAAGGTTCAAACAATTATAATAAAGGAGGAAGAATATTTATTGCTTGTGAAGTTGGAGAAGATGTTTAGTTTTCAAAAATATAATTGGAAGAGGAAAATTAGGAAAATATTCCCATTCATTGTTAAAGAGATCCTAGTTTTTTTTTTTAGTTTTTTTTTATTTTTTTATGGTTATAATAATAATAATAAAAAATTCCATCCGCTACCCACATTAGAGACATTTGTTCCATACCATGGACTCAAATCGACCAAGTCGAATTAAAAAGAAAGGAGTAATTAAATTAAAGTTTAAATTTTAAATTAGATAAAGTATAACCATTATACTTCATACAACATGTAGCTCTTGCAAAATTTGAGAACAAGTATCTAAGTATTACCTGACTTTTTTTTAAAAAATCAAATCCTCTTTTTTTTTCTAGATTATGATGAAAAATAAGAGAAGAAAAAAACAAATTAAATATAGCTATACAATTTATGTACACTCTCACTACTAGTGAGTATAGTGACCATAAATTATGATTTACGGCTAGTGATATCAATTAGTTTGATAAATATAAGGTCACTCTTTACTAGCATTACCACAAAATCCTCTAGCAAAGAAAAGTCACATGGTGGTTGTTAAATTTGTAGATAAAGTTCCATGTATATAGCAACAAAATAAGCTATTTTCACTTGAACTCTTACTTACTTGTTCTCTCCGGTAACCAATTGAGCAATATTTACTCATCTATTTGTCATGTATAAATACTTACGGAATTCCATAACTTTTTTCTTGAATAATTAAATAATTCAAGATATAAGGTTTTAACAACCTTCCACCACTGGATTTCAAATCCACATATACAAATTAAACATGATCTTCTATCCTTGAAATTCGCCAAATTACTCCTTTGCTTGATTAGTTTTTAAGTTACACTGTTCTATTATTAATCAGATATCTAGACAAAATGAATACACATACAATACGAACGATTGTTGGAATTATCGGTCGGTGCCTTATCATACTATTCATTAATTCTTTATATTAACCATATTTTAACGTTCAATAATTCTTCATGCAGGAAATGTTATATCGTTTTTCCTCTTTTTATCTCCCATGTAAGTCCCCTTGAACTATTATGATTAATTAGTTATCAATTTAGTTAAATTAATCGAGGTGCGTGCATGTATACAGGCCAACGTTCATAAAAATATGGAAAGCAAAGACGGTGATGCAATTCAAACCAGATCCTTATGTTGTAACTGCATTGAATTGTGCAGTTTGGGTGTTTTATGGAATGCCATTTGTTCATCCGGACAGTCTTCTTGTTGTTACTATTAATGGCATTGGTCTCTTTATTGAATTCTTATATATAATCGTCTTCTATATCTATTCCGATGGCCCAAAGCGTGTAAGTACATACTCATTACTTTGTTGCTCCAACTTTTCAAAAATATATACATATTTTTGAAGAGTTCGAGCAACGTAGCTCTTCAACGTTACTCGTATTATTATTGCATAGTAATTTAAACTAACATGTTTTTTTATATGTATTACAGAAGAAGATTTCTATTTTTTTGGGAGTTGAAATAATCCTTTTTGCGATCCTCGTTTTCGTTACGCTTACTTTCCTTCATGGAACCAAGAATAGATCAATGCTCGTTGGTATATTGGCTGTCATTATGAATATTGCTATGTACGCTTCGCCCCTCACTGTCATGGTATTATTAATCTCTCCTTCTAAGATTTACGTTACGTTATTGAATTTATGTTATATACACTTACAATATAAATCATATGTAGCGTCGAGTGATCAGCACCAAGAGTGTGAAATTCATGCCATTTTACCTCTCACTTGCAAACTTTTGCAATGGAGGTATTTGGTTCGCCTATGCATTCCTCAAATTTGATCCTTACATCCTGGTAATTAATTGTATTCACTCATGTTAGTTATTCTCAGACTCTGCTTGTGAGATTACATTTTGAATTAATTTTGTATTTATTTTTTTTACTTCTAAACTAATGATAGATACCCAATGGTCTGGGAACATTATCTGGAGCAATTCAACTCATCCTTTATGCAAAATATTACAAAAGCACCAACTGGGACGATGAAGGAAAGCCAAATGAAGTTGAACTTCAAAGAAACCCGGACACAGTTTAAAGCCACTAACAGAGGAAGCTCGAAGAGATTCCCTTCATTCATTACTAAACCAAGGTTCCAGGTCTCCGAGTCAGCCCTGTGCTTTTTTAATTCTTCATTGAAATAGGGTCACTGTGGCTATGTTGGAGATTGATTACTCTCCCACTGACATCATAAATGGAAAGAAAAAATAAATGTAATTCTGAATTATTTTAGTTTTGAATTTGAGGTGGACCAGCTTGACTTAACATGTTATGACAGGTCACTTTGTAATTTTTTTATTAAGTACATATTTGATATTGGCTTTCTTATTTTGTTGCTACACGTTCTTAGAAATTATGTTCAATCACAGAAAATGTAAGTAGACTAAAACAGAAATCATTAGTCAAATAGAAAAGGAAAAAAAAAAGTTTGAGAGTATGTATAAAATAAGAAAAAAAGAGAACAGAAATGTGTGAGATTTACATCAAACCAAGAGAAAAATGCATGCAGCATAGCTTCTCAATAGAACTGTTCAAATATTGTGGCTCTGCGAGTTCACTTCCTTTGTCAAATATTTGGAAATTGAGATGAAATTTACCTACTTTTGTATGTCTGCTTGAGCAATAAGCTTCAAGGTCCCCTATGCCTTCGGAAACAGAAACAACCCTGTTGTTGATCTACGGGAATCATTCCTCCGCCTTTTGATGTATCAATAGCCTCTATCATGGATACTACCTCGTCCATCTCAGGCCGTTTGTCAGGGTTAGCGTCCCAGCATCTCTTCATTACGTTAGCAAGGGAACTTGGGCAACACCTTGGTATATCTGGCCTTAGATTCTGTGTGGCACAATAGAAACCACAGTTAAATAAGGTGACAAAAAGCGTAAAAGATATAAAAAAACCAAGAACTGTATACTCTTCTCTGATCTATCTGTCTGCTTAATATGTGATTACTTATGTCCAAGAAGTGCTAGGATGTTGGATAGTTTACCTGGCGAACCACAGCTGAAGTAACTTCTGAGAAGCTGAGGTCAGGATATGGCATGTCGCAACAATAAATCTCCCACACGCATATGCCAAAACTGTACACATCACATTTTCTATTGTATGGATTGCCATTGAGTACCTGTAATTTAGCATTCAACTACTCAGTAACAGTTTAATGTTATATACAACTACTCTTTTTAATGTTTTCACTATATAACATTATCTCGCCCCTGTCTTTTGAAACACATTCACCAATTGGGGGGAGGGGGTTATACAACTAATATCAAAAGGAAAAATGGATCTCGGCAAAAAAGAGGGAACATTTTGCAAGTAAGAGGAGCAGAAAAAAAGATTTATGTGTGCTGAATCTGGTTAATCCATCAAAAAAACAGAAAATGACCAGACAGATAACTGAAGTGAATGAAGGATAGGGTGGAAAAGTGAATCCTACTCCACTTCCAAAATTACCTCGGGAGCCATATATCCAAGGGTTCCAGTCTCCCCAGTCATGTCATTTGGATTAGAAGCCTCCACCCGAGCAACCCCAAAATCAGCAATTTTTACTGTACGTGTCTTATCCAATAGCATATTCTCTGTCTTGACATCTCTATGCACAATCTTTTGAGAGTGAAGGTAACTCAACCTACAAAGTTTATTTGTTTGACCTTTACTCAGACAAATGGTTTATATTTAAGGGTGTTCAAATTACATGAGAAAGTCAAAGTTCCGATTACCCTCTGGCCATATCAAGTGCCATCTGCACAACAACTTTGAATGCTAGCTTCCTTCTTCTGTTCTTTATGAGGTAAGATTTTAATGCACCACCCGGAAGGTATTCCACAACAACGCAGCATATGTTACTAGGCATGCCAATATGACCATTTTCTGTTTGTATATTGAGCCCAGAAGAGCCCATAGTTGCCCCAATGAACTGCATTAAATTGGAGAGATATATCACATCTTTTATGTAAAATAAACAGCTTATTGGAAAGATATGGGTACATCTAACCAAACTCAGTTCGTATGCTAAGATACGAGATAGGACTTTGGACATATGAAGTTGCCACAATCCAATGGTCTTTATGTTATGCATGAAATACGGCACTACAAATTAGGCATCCAGCCAGCAGAGAGATAGTAAATCATTATACAGAGCAGCCTGTAAAATTAATTGTAATTTGAAACTGCAATTATTTGTACAGCCAACAAAAGATACAGGCATGCTCGACATCACTGTCAACTTTCCTTCAGGAAACATTCTTTCATCTTCGCCATTAAGGTTTCTTGTAGTCAATGAATGAAATTTTCTATTTCATTTCCTTGAACCAAAAATAACACATATGATGTCTTTTTTCCTCACAAAGATGTTTTGACAATCAAGATATTTGTGTGCTGCATATGAAAAGATAGCTCGAGCACATCAATTCAGAGATCAGAATTTGACTATCAAATTACGTCTTGTTGGGATTTCAACAAAATTTAAAAAGATATTGTTGCAACATTTCGACAGCCTATCATCCTATATTGGGAGTTTAAGGTTCATCCATGCAAGTTGACCTTACTAATTAGATATATTTTTCAAAATACTTCCACAGAGTTGAGTAAGCTGTGATTTAAAATAGCTAATTGCCATCAAACTAGACGTTGAAGGACTGCTCTACCAATAATATGTCCATACTTCGTTAGCAAGGTAGTGAAAAGAGAATAAGCTGACTAAAGGGTAGCATATGTTGTAAATTATTAGTAGACGAACCACAAAATCTTTAACCCCTTTGATTTGTTAGGACTTAGGACCAAGCATTAGCAACTAAGAAGTCTTAAATCTTTCCCACATAAAAAGGTTAGAGTTCGAGTGTCACCTTAGTAACATTAGGATGGTCAAGTTTATGCCACACTGAAACTTCTTGCGTAAAAGCTGCCCGTAGTGATGCTATTTCAGCATCTGTTCTGTGGCCCTCTTCCCCCCAGTCCAGTAGTTTCACTGTATCACAGAGGAATACAAAATGTGCACGTTAATAAGACCATTATTTCGCGGTAGTTATATTATTAACTCATTAAAAAAATGTTAATAAAGTTGAACAAGCAAATTTCATTAATCTCCTATAGCTGTGAGTTGTGACAATGACAACCATTTTTAACACCAAAAGGCTAATTTATAAAATAAAAAAATATATATTATGAGAGCAGAAATGAGATCCAGAGTTGTAGGATCAGTTTGTCAGGCATTAATGTTTTGTATTACTTTATTATTACTTGACTAACAGATTGAATCACATGAAAGTTCAGAAATACAGCAACATTGCTAGACCAGCTAAAGTTAATGCAGTCATCTCCAACTTGCATAATTCAACCCAAACCCGTGCCATTATTCACGGATTCCATAACAATGCACTCAGATTTTAAGCCTATCAAATCACTATACAATATTCATTCTGTTACTCCCTCCAACCAAAAGAAGAAAAACTAATAAATATAGCTCACTCGTTTCAATTTGTTTGTCTTATTTTTTTTAAATTTATTTAAAAAGAAAAATCTCTTTTCTTTTTACATCTTAATACTATCTTTAATTTAATATCACAAAATTTACAAGTCAAAACCAAACAGACAAATTACATCGGATGGATGGAGCAGTAATTAGAGCAACCATAGCAAACACTGAATAAAGAATATTAAAGTTGAACTATGAACAGGCCCACAAAACATTGATGTACCTGAGCACAAATTTTCCATTATTTACTATAGAATTTATGACCATTTTTTACCATTCGTATTCTGTTTATTAAGTTCCTAATACCTAGTCTTCATCCATGCACTAGAATTAAATAATTGAAAGGATAAAAAGAAAAATAATAAA
Organism: Solanum pennellii; assembly: GCF_001406875.1. Classification (NCBI taxonomy): domain Eukaryota; kingdom Viridiplantae; phylum Streptophyta; class Magnoliopsida; order Solanales; family Solanaceae; genus Solanum; species Solanum pennellii. The sequence goes on from NC_028639.1 coordinate 68,530,406, forward strand.
ACATAACCTCTCAACAGAACATTGAAAGGAAAATGGACCGACAGTCCCAAAAATGCTCTTCCCGCGGTTCCCTAACAAACTCTCTACCCCTCCAAAAAAAGTTAAAATAGTAATCTGTGCACGTGATACCGTTTGAAATTTTGAGAGTCTGAAATTATTTGTTACCACAAATATTCACTTGTAGCATGTCATATTACAATAGATTAAGTCATTCTTTTACCATGTGAACAATCAAAATCAAAATTTTTTTGTTTAAACTCTTGAACTTTATAATTTTGTACAAGTCTTTCAAAGTATTTTAAGTTATTTATTATTATAATTTCCGATTTTTTCCGATGAAGTTACTCTATTTATCATCAATGTTTAAAACTTAAAAGTTGATTGATTTAAAAGTTTTGAATCTCCGTAACACATAAATTGGGACGGATAACAATAAGAAATAAAATAAAATTGAAGATTAGGATAATAGAGAAACTGTATCACACAGGAATCATGAACAGAAAATTTTCCGACTGAGGTTACTTTAATTAGTTAAGAAATAAAATTAGGGAAGTGACTGACCGGCGACATCTATACCGTCGTAAACACCACGGTGGACGGTACCAAAGGTACCACGAGCAATGACGGTTTTGATGATAAGTTTTGACGGATCAATTTCCCAGTCGTGTCTTTGCCTGGGTTTGACGGAAGAAGATAGAGATAAGGAAGCGGCAGCGGCGGTAACGGTTGCGGCCGCGGCCGTAGCGGTAGAGTAATTAATGCAGGAATCATCCAACGGTTTCTTCTTGTTGTTTGTCTTCTCCATAGTCAATGCTCTGTTAAGATGCCTTTCAAGTTGCTCATCCAAACTCTTCAGATCAATCTGATCAGCTCTCACAAATCCATCACTTCCCTTCTCCATTTCGTTTTCTACCTACTCCCCAATTTCTCTGTAGATTCTGGGACTTTGTATTGGATTGGGCGTTTGGTATTTGTTGTTTAGTAGTTTTGTTGAGAGAAATCAATTAAACAAAAAAAAGAAAAAACAGAGCAAAAGAAGTAAAAAATGGAAGAAGAAGAAGAGCATGTGAGCACATGGAATTGCCTGAAGACAAGGTGTATTACTGACCCACTACTCTCTCTTTTCTCATTTATTTCTTCCCCTTTATTTCCATCTACTCTCCTCTGTTTTTTTCCTTATAAATTTATCAAAGACTTCCATTTTTATAAAAAGGAAAATTCATAAATAGCATTATTAGTATTTATCTTTTTTTAAAAAAATAAATAAATAGCCAGATTTTGCTATATTTCAAAACATAATAAATACTACGTTAATATCCTAAATGCATCAAGACTCCGTACACATACAATATAGGGCAACTTTCACATATAGTAAACAAAAAATTCTTTGTATGTTATAGCAAAGTTTGTATAATTGCGTTTCATAGCAAACATAAAACTGTATAATTCGCTATACATATACAATTGCATAATTCGCTGACCTATTTCGCTGCAATTGTATAATTCGCTATCCTATTTCACTGCAATTGTATAATGCACAATTGTATATTTCGCTGCCTATTTCGCTGGAATATTTTTATAAAATTTGTTTTGCATACAATTGAATCGAATTAAAATGTATGTATTTGCATAATTATAAGTGTATAGCAAGAAGATATATATTTTTCTCTCGCTTTATGCAAAAACAGAAACACAATGTATACACTTCTGTCGTATAAAGCTAGAGAAATTGTATTTCACTGCAATTGTATAATTCGCAATTGTATAATTCGTTGGCCTTTTTCTCTGCAATATTTGAAGTAAAATGTTTGTAAATTGTATAATTAAGTGTATAACACGAAGATATATATTTTTGCATGTGTATATACAATTTTCTCTCGCTTTATACAAAATAGAAACAGAATTTATACACTTCTGTGTATAAAGCGAGAGAGGCGAGCGAGAATGGAGAGTGGCGAGCGAGATTTTTGGGAGAGAGACGCCTGACAAACTTTAGCTAACGTTTGCTATGGAGCACAATTAAATCAAACCCTAATTACTCCATTTATTTTAGGTTATTAATTTGCTATTATATACAATTTATATCATCCTAAATTCTAGTTCTAAACATATATGGTTATGTGTACTTGGTGAAAAGTAAAAGATTAGAATTTTTAGATATATTGATACACGTATAAGCGTATATATGTATATATATATAGAAATAAAATTATATAATTTAGCTATTTTTTCATAATAATAAAAAGACGATACGAATCACTATGTATTATGACATATTAGTTTCTTTATTATGTGCAAATTATTTGAACATATTAAACCCCTTTAATTTAAGATTAAAATTCAAAAATAAATAAATAATAATTTACATCCTAAAAATTTTATGTCCATATAAACCTTACATAAAATTGAAAGAGAGGAAAAACTTGAATCAAAGTAGCCTCGGGGGCGGACCCAGTAAGCCAGACGTGGGTGCTCGAGCACCCATTGATTTCCGAAATTTTTTTGTATATATATATAGAAAATATGATACATATGTTATTATAATTTAAATGAGCATCCATAGAATAAGAGTAGTTGTGAGTGAGCTGGTTTAAACCTCTGCAATAAAAGGCACGCGAAGCCACTAGTGAGGGTTCGAATCCCGCCAGTAGCATTTTTTTTTAAAAAAAATTTCCAGCGAATTTTACACCTGTTTTTTTTTTAAAAAAATCCTTTTTCTAATTAAGGGCTTATTTAACTCTTCTTTTTAAAAAAAAAATTAATTCCAACGAATTTTACGACTTTTTTTTATTTTTATTTTTCCTTTTTCTAATTAAGGGCTTATTTAACTCCCAATTTTGTACTTGTTTTGACTTTTCCTATTCTTACTTGTTTTGACTTTTCCTATTCTTAATTAGTTTAGGTAGCATAATTTTTCTTTCTTTTTTATTTTTAACTTTTCCTATGCTTTAAAACCTTTTGCACGGCCCATGGGATTATTTCTCTTAATTTGACAGTAACAAGCTTCGGGATCTCAGTTTTCAGCTTGATAGCTTTATAGTTTATGCTCGTGGTTCTGACGAGAGGTTCTTCAACTTGAAGGGAATTAGTGATCTTGCTAAAGTATTGATCAAGTCAAATCTACATCAAACTTGGCCACTTGTTTATTTGCTTATCAAGTTGACTCTCATTCTTCCCGTTGCTACTGCTTCTGTGGAACGAGCTTTCTCATCCATGAAGTACATTAAAAATGAACTCCGTAATAGTATTGGTGATGAATTTTTGAATGGTTGTTTAGTTTGCTATGTAGAGCGTAAGATATTTGCAAATGTAAGTAATGATGCAATTATTTATCGTTTTCAACATATGAAAGTCGTCGAGCACAATTATGACTTGACCAATTAGTAGTAGATCATTATGACTTGTAAGTAAAGGTTATTTTTTTATAATGATAATATTGATCTTTGTTTTTTTATTTTTTTATTTTTTTATTAAAGAGTTTGAGTTAGTATACATTTACTTTTTTTATTAAAGAGTTTGAGTTAGTATACAATTACCGTTTGTGATTGCTAACAAATTTATGTTAAAAAAAGTGAGCACCCACAACCTTTAAATTCTGGATCGGCCACTGAGTAGCCTGCCAACCTATATGTATTGTTCACGTAATAATAAAATTAAGTACTTAGTTTCAAAGAAAAAAATAATTATTTGAATAGTTGATTTGAGTTGCAATCATCTTAATTCTTGAATAAAAATATCCATGATAATATCTGTCAGTTTCTAACTGGTTGTACAAGTAAATGCAATATAAAACAAAATTTGACAACACATGAGAAAGATATTACAAAATAAATATTGTTATTTGGTGTGGAAAAGTTGTAAATTATCATTTGAAATATAAAAATAAAATAAAATGTGTTGCTACGTGTCTAAGTTGTTCACTACTCCCTTATTTATGATTTTCATTTACACGCCACTTTAGAATTAATTAGAATAAATATCTAATTATTTTATTCTTTTTTATGTATTAGAGTAAGATATAATTATTTATTAAATATTAATATATTTTTATGTATTTGCAATTTTCAAAATAATCAGTAATAAAAATAATTTCATCTTAAATTTTTTTAATATGATAAATATCTTTAATAATTAAAATGACACCTATTATTATTGAGACATGTTTATTGATTTATTTATTAGAAGGGTACTGTCAAAAGTCAGAGTTGACTTCACATGTCTTTTTCTTAATTGAAAAGGAAAAGTAAATTTATTTGTATTTTGACTGGCGATCCTGTATCTTTGTGATTAATTAAAGTTGGCAAAAAGGCTATCCTTAGAGTGATTAAATCACATCATGATGGATGGGGATATAGAACTAGTTAATTAATTACAATAATTATGCTAATGGATAGACATCGACTATGAGTAATAAACAAGTGATTTGTGATATGATTATATAATTTTGCATGAGAATAAAGTTGCTCCAAAAAAAATAATAATAGAGAAACACCTCATGATAAGGATATTCCAATTAATCAAATTACCCAAAGTAAAAAAAAACATTGGATTTAGATTGGTTTAAATAAGTTATCCTGCTTCAATAAGCGTGATACAAGAGGAAGAATATGTATTTTTAATTGAATTTAGATTCGATTCATTTGAAAAAGGATTAAAAATATTTTTAAATTATTTGAAGAAAAGTATATATATTCTTTATTTATATATTATATTAAAAATACTCTTTGATCATTTTTTGGTTCATCTCTACCCATAAAACAAATATTTTTTTTACTAGTGACCTTTCAAGAAATTTTCTACTGAAATAGAAATATATGTTGTAGAAAAAAATATTAAGAATACAATAAGTGACAGCACTGCTATTTCAAGATTTGCTCGATTCAAATACAATTGAAAATAATTAATCGACAAAACCTCTAATTATCAATGTACTAGTTAACATATTCGCGCTTCGCGCGGACATTATTAGATTTATGAATAAATTTTTTTGTTTAAATATATCGAGTCAAATATTATTATCATTAAACCCAATAAATTATATTTTTCAACTTGTTGTTCACGATCTATGCTTTTAGTATTTTAAATATAGTTGATTTCGTATAATCTATTTTGTATGTTATCTTTAGAAACATGTAAAGAAAGAAAAATAATTTCATGAAAATTTTCTTTTTGTTTATGCGGCTGTAGTAAATTCTAAATTATATTTTAGGAGGGAGTTAAATTATACAGTGTTCATAAAAAAATATTAATGAAAAAAGTTACTCTAAATAAATTGATAACCGATAATTTTATAAATTAGAAAACATATCATATATAGAAAATCTCTTTAAAATTGTTACTTGTAGCAACTAAGTAAGATAAGAAAAACTATATAACTTGCACATTAATCACTCTAGGGGGTTATCCACATGAAAGGTTTTGAAGTCATGAATATTATTAATTAACAATTAACAATTAAAAATCAAAGTTACATATATAAAAAAAATGTTAATTATGCAAAATAATACTATTAAGTAATTATTTGAAGAGGAAATTTTGAAAATATATTTTACAATATCACACTGGTAAAGAAAAATAAAAAACATGCTAAATAATTTAGAGAAAAGATAAATGTGATCAGAGGTGATAGAAATGTACCACATTATCTTATTTATTTCTAACATTCTAACTTTATATGTAAATAGATATATTGGTTGTAAGTAAATAATAAAGAGAAAATAACTTAAAATATTTTTTTAAAATTGTTATTCTAAAATTATAATCAGAAGAAGGTCAAAAAAAAAAAAGAGTGAAAAGTTAATGTATTAGGATTGGAAATTAGATGTGAGTTATGGATGATTATTATTTACTCCTAATAAAGTAGTATGTGAAAAGTTTTTATTGTAAATGTTTCTCTATTAATAAAAATTATTTTTAATTAATTAAGTAAATTACTTTTACAAAAATTAATTAATTTAAATAAGAAAAAAGGTCAATAAAGAGAAGGTAAATGTCACATCACTTTTTTTTATGTTTCTCATTTTCAATAATTAAGAGAAGTTAAATAAATTACACTTTTTAGTTTTAATATAATTAATGTGACTAAGGGAAAAAAATTTCTTCATTCTTTTCATTAAATAATTTATTTATTCATTAAATTTTTTAAAAGTACTACAAATAATTAATTTATTTTTTGTTTAGTCTATGACTATTTTTTAATATGATAAACTACATCATATATTTTTTAGGGATATCAATATGCAATAGCTATAAGAAATGTATCATGTGCAATACTATATTTTTCAACCGTGACAAAAATTAAAATATTAATTAGAACTTGACGAAAAAATTACATAAAAATAAAACTATATAACTTTTCATCTTCATTCATAATAATAATAATAATAATAATAATAATAATAATAATAATAACAACAATAATAACAACAATAATAATAAGAAGAAGAAGAAGAAAAAGAGCAAAGTAAAATGAAGAAAATAATGTTAATTGAGCTTTCTAATGTGTTAATTAGTAGAGTTTCATAATTTAATTTTTGTTGAATAGCATGAAATTATATATCTAACTAAAAAATATAATCAAAACAATACATGAATTAATTAATCTTCAAAATATTTGGAAATCATTCAAACTTTTTTACTAATATGACCATCTTCTTGATGAAATCTGAAATAATTATGATTCCTTCTTCATTTTCATAAACTTGTACCAAACTAATGCAAACATCAATTTGATGAATCTTGAAGAATATATCTATGATCTTTATCAATATGAAGATCATATGGTGAACTTATAAAGTACATGATTGATGAAAAAGATGAAGAAAAAAATGTAAAAAGGAAAAAACTATACTAATAAAAAGAAAGAATGAGAAAATGAGAATGATCATTGAACATAGATAGTTGTTATTTATAGTTTGTGTAAACCATAAGAATAATTAAAAATAAGTTGAAAAGACATATTATTTAAGTAGGGAATGTAAATAGATGGAGATTTTGTTGTAACTTATTAGGTATAATTAGAATAATAAATATGAATGAATTTTTTAATTAATAAACAAATTATTTAATGAAAAGAAATTAAAAAAGAAAATAAAAAAAGGAGGAAAAAAAGAAATTGAAATGGAGGCCATAGAGAGATGCCACATCAGCTCCTCTATGATCCTCATTTATATATATATTGATTCATAATTAATCCATAGTAATTATACAAATCAAATTGATACTTACTAGTTAATACAAATATTAGGACGAAGATACAATTATAGATATCTCTTCTTCTTCTAGGCTCGTTCAATTCAAATACAATTGAAAACAACTCTTCCACCAAAACACCAATTATGAATGGATTTATTATGAAAATTTAAAAAGTTGAAGTGAATAGAAATTAATCAAACCATACAACCAATAAATATTTAATCCAACGTGAACAAGAAACCTCCCGATAAGGAGAAGAAACAATGATCAATAGATTTAAAAAATTGAACTATATATATAAAAAAATTCAACTACATAATCCATCTAGGAAACTATTGATGTGTGTTATATATCTTGTAGAACGTGTTAATTCTGCAACCACTCGTCGGGAATATCAAAAGGAATGTCATCAAATGCTCTATACATCTCTTCCTGAAGTTCATTGCTTCTGATATCATCAACTCCGTGGCCTTCTTGTACTTCCAACGTTGTCTCTTTCTTCTCCGTTGTAGTAGCTTCATAAGTACTGTTTTGGACGTCAAATTCGGAAGTTGTAGCCTCAACTGCATCACAAACCCTAACTTGATCTTCCCTTATGGAGTAGTCGTTATTATGATTAGGTTCAAGCAACATATGATTAATAATTCCCGCAACATCTCCATCTTGTGCCTCCATAACATGATCCACGTTCTTCTCTTTACCCTTCTTGTTCTTCTTTATTCGACACACCACAAAATCTTCCTTAGGAATATGATTATTTTCCTGAAAAAACTATCCGCGACATGATANTAAAGAAACTATCCGCGACATGATATTCTACCATCAACCAGGTGTTATTTTGGCCACATTCACTTGTTTTAAACTTCAAGTTTCTCTTAAACCCTACCACAGGCGCCGTACGATTCCTCCTTATGAGATGTTCCCCGGTTTGCCCTTGCCACGTCCCTTTAGCACAAATTCGAGAAAACCTTGTATATTCACTCTTCTGCTTCTTCAAAGGAGTAATAAAGTAACGAAACTTCTCTTCATAATTAGCTCCAAATATCTCCCATGGTGGTTGATCTCCATATATATCCACAAATTGGATAGGACATTGTTCATGCAAACATAATTCGCCTTTGAAAAACCTCTTTAGATAGTTGATTAGCTCCGTATCTGTAGGATGAAAACGTATTCCCATTGGCTTCGACATTGATTCTTGATCCAGAATATGTAAACCTAAACTAATTATTTGACTTATGAACCCTAAACAAAGATAGTTATCTATTTATACAACTCTTATTACCATAATGGAAAAGACTCGAATTATACTTAAAAAACTCAAGTTACTATATTTCCTAAACTAATTACTACTATAACCGTAACTAACTAACTAAAGTTACTTAATTACTTCTCAAGTTGCTTTATTTCCTTAATTACGCATTTATATTCCTAAATTTTAGAGGAGTTTGCTTTGAAACTGGTAAGGCGCGCCAACTACTTAACTTTGGCTAGCACGTGTCTCACTCCAATATCTATTAAAATAAAACGAGTGATTATCCAAAAAATCTAAAACATATTTTCTTGAAAAAATTATTTGGGATGTAATCACTGATTTCAATGATAGATTTTAATCCATTATTACAATTTCTTGCAATATTATGATAAATCTAATATATTTTATTAAAAGAAAATTATTCAAGCAATATAAATGTGTAAAAGTTAAGCGTTTTAAAATAAATGATAAATATATTATAGTACGAATAAATTAAACCTTTTGATTCTCGAATGAGTACCATTAATTAGTTCCATGAAAGAACTTCTACTCTTTTTTAGGGTGACCGATTTCTGTTTAACCAGAGATGTGAAAGGGCAAAGGAATTCTGTGCACAGGTGTATCATGTGTATCACATGTATATTATGTGTATATCTGTGTGATATACAGTGATATTCATAATATACATCGGGGGGAAATGTGATCGAAAATGAAACATTTCGGCTATAGAGGAATACCTAAAAACAAATCTGAGAAATTAATGTGTGTTTATCACATACTTTAATACACTTATAATATATTGTGTCAATTTTTACAAAATAATCATATTATAATTTAAAAGCACTTAATACATTTATATTTCATGCATAATTTACTTTTAATATATAGCAGATTTATCATAGTTTTGCAACATATATTAATAAATAAATAAAAACATTGTAAAATCAGTAGTTATTTATTAAGAATTACTCATTCAAATAATATATATATATATATATATATATATATATATATATATATATACACACTATATATTAGTACTAGACTGGCCTTTAAAGATCTTTGCGAGCTAAGCTAGCGTTTGGCCTTTAAACACCTTTTTATTTAGAAAAATGGTCAAATATGTTCCTAAACTATTGAAAAGGTTTAGATATACTCTTCGTTTAAAGTCTGGTTCATTGATGCCTTTGCCATCCAACTTTTGGTCCAAATATGCCCTTATGGGCGTAAGTTGTCATGCTGGACATATCCAACTCATTTTTCATTTCTTTAAATGTCACGTGGAATTGTCATGTCATTTTGGCCTTACCACACATTTATATAAAAATGGAAAGATATTCAGACTCATAAACACCTAATCCGATCTATAAATCAACCCCCTTTTAAATAAATTATCCGACCAATTTTCAACAATTTTGTTTAATTTTTAAATTTTTTATAAATTCCGAAAATGATTAATTGATTAATAAAAAAATAGGAAAATATGAAAAAAGTATAAAATTAACGCCATAAATTCATAAATAATTATAGTAACCTTAAATTCAATTTAAACATTTTTTTAATTTTTTTTTATTTTTTCGATAAATCCCGAAATGAGTAATTGATTAATAAAAAGTATGAAAAAAATATAAAATTAACGCCAAAAATTAAAAAATAAACACAGTAACTTTAAATTCAACAATTTTTTTTTTTAATTTTTAATTTTTTTGATAAATCCCAATAATGAGTTTATTAACAAAAAAATATAAAAATTACGCAAAAAATTCACAAATAAAAAATAGGAAAATATGAAAAAAATATAAAATAAAAAAAATTAGTGAAATTATTGAATTTAAGTTTATTATATTTATTTGTGAATTTTGACGTATATCTTTTATTTTGTTTATTTTGTTTTCATATTTTTTCCTGTTTATTAAAAAATTACTCATTTTTAGGGATTTGCAAAAAAATATAAAAATTTTAAAAAAATTATAGATTGAAATATTACTATATTTATTTGTGAACTTTTGGCGTTAATTTATATTTTGTTCATATTTTTTATTAATCAATTACACATTTTCGAGATTTATCGAAAAATAAAAATTTTTAAAAAATTGAAATGTTAGATTTAAGGTTACTATATTTATTTGTGAATTTTTGGCATTAATTTATATTTTTTCATTTTTATTAATCAATTACTCATTTTCGGGATTTACCGCAATAATAAAAATTAAACAAAATTGTTAAAAATGGGTCGGATAGTGAATTTAAAGAGAGCTGATTTATGGGTCGGATTAGGTATTTATGAGTCCGAATATCTTTCTATTTTCGTATAAATATTATGTGGTAAGTTCAAAATGACATGGCAATTCCATGTGGCATTTAAAGAAATGAAAATGAGTTGAATATGTCCAACATGATAACTAACGCCCATATGGGCATATTTGGACCAAAAGTTGGACGGCAAGGGCATGAATAAATCAAAACTTAAACGAAGGGTATATTTAGACCTTTTCGAATAGCTTAAGAGCATATTTTACTTCTTTCCATTTATTTAAAATTCCGACGTACGTTAAAGAATGTAACACCGTAGAAGAGAAGTCATATTAGCAATATATTCTATATAAAATTTTCAACGCTGTCAGCTAGAATAAAGTGTAGGGATACTATGTTTGTTTTATGGCAATAAACTATGAATATTATCATACGGGATACTATGTTAATAATGCACATGAGGATACAAGATTTAAGTATATTGTAAACATCTTAGGTCATACATGATCATGTAGTGAATATGAGCGGATGGTTCTCTTAAAATAGGCACCAAAAGTCTACGCCATTAACATTCCATTCCCAAAAGATTGTTCATATTTTAGTGGCAACCAAAGAAAAAAAAAGGAAAAAGACATAAATTCTTTCGTGAATTTATATCCAAAAGTCACCTGCACGCTTAAACCATTATGATGATCTAGTACACACCTGAACTTGTTTAAAGTGTGTAATTGACTTTTTCGAACCAATTCAAGGGCAAATTTATGCCTTTTCTCAAGAAAAAGAAAAGATAGTCGCGCGAACTTTAGTTATTGGGAAAATAGAGTGTTGACACATTGCAATTTGCAGTAAACATACCCTCTTTTTTTTTCATTTTCACCTTCTTAGATGTCTATATTCACACACATTCTAACATATTTTATACACACTAATCAAAATGTGCAGTTAAATAAGAACATGCTACATGTAAAACACAAAGATGCAGAATTGAAATGTTATGAGTCATAGCCTATGACTTTGCGTGAGTGCATTTGCAAGTTAACCGGCCGTTTGACTAGAATATTACAAGTACTATAGGAAGCATTAGTTAGTTATTCATCAGGAATGTCCTCAAATGTTTTATACATCTCTTCCTAAAATTCATCGTTTCTAATATCATCACTCCATGATCTTATGATTAGGTTCAAGCAACATAGGATAGATAATACCTGCAATTGTCATTTGTCCAGTAGATTGAGACCTTTAGCTTGTGTAGGGAGATTGGAATAGAGTTGAGTGATAAGCATCATGTGAGAAGAAGAAGCCAATTTTGCTAAACAATCTGGTGCAAGCTGACTAAAAGGTAGCATATTCTGTAAATTATTAGAAGATGAACATCAATATTCGCTCGATTCAAATACAATTGAAAACAATTAACCCACAAAACCTACAATTATATTATACAAATCAAATTAATGCTTACTAGTTTATATAAATTAGGACGAAGATACAATTATAGATATCTCTTCTTCTTCTTGGCTCGTTCAATTCAAATACAATTGAAAAAAACTCATCCACCAAAACACCAATATATTATGAATGGATTTATTACGAAAATTTAAAAAGTTGAAGTGAATACAGAAATCAAATCATACAACCAATAAATCTTTAGAAATTAAACATCTCGATAAACAAAGATTTCAAATTAAAACGGCAGTACTCGTAGCTAGAGAAAAAACAGTGACCTGGAGATGGAAGATTGCTATGATAATCATGTTTTTCTACTTTCAAAATATATATATATATATATTAATAATCAGAACAATGATAACTATATATAATTATTTTTCAACTAAATAATCCATCTAATGAACTATATATTTATATATCTTGTAGAACGTGTGAATTCTGCAACCACTCGTCAGGAATATCAAAAGGAATGTCATCAAATGCTCTATACATCTCTTCCTGAAGTTCATTGCTTCTAATATCATCAACTCCGTGGCCTTCTTGTACTTCCAACGTTGCCTCTTTCTTCTCCGTTGTAGTAGCTTCATAAGTACTGTTTTGGACGTCAAATTCGGTAGTTGTAGCCTCAACTGCATCACAAACCCTAACTTGATCTTCCCTTATGGAGTAGTCGTTATTATGATTAGGTTCAAGCAACATATGATTAATAATTCCCGCAACATCTCCATCTTGTGCCTCCATAACATGATCCACGTTCTTCTCTTTACCCTTCTTGTTCTTCTTTATTCGACACACCACAAAATCTTCCTTAGGAATATGATTATTTTCCTGAAAAAACTATCCGCGACATGATATTCTACCATCAACCAGGTGTTATTTTGGCCACATTCACTTGTTTTAAACTTCAAGTTTCTCTTAAACCCTACGACAGGCGCCGTACGATTCCTCCTTATGAGATGTTCCCCGGTTTGCCCTTGCCACGTCCCTTTAGCACAAATTCGAGAAAACCTTGTATATTCACTCTTCTGCTTCTTCAAAGGAGTAATAAAGTAACGAAACTTCTCTTCATAATTAGCTCCAAATATCTCCCATGGTGGTTGATCTCCATATATATCCACAAATTGGATAGGACATTGTTCATGCAAACATAATTCGCCTTTGAAAAACCTCTTTAGATAGTTGATTAGCTCCGTATCTGTAGGATGAAAACGTATTCCCATTGGCTTCGACATTGATTCTTGATCCAGAATTAACCTATGTAAACCTAAACTAATTATTTGACTTATGAACCCTAAACAAAGATAGTTATCTATTTATACAACTCTTATTACCATAATGGAAAAGGCTCGAATTATATTTAACAAACTCAAGTTACTATATTTCCTAAATTAATTACTACTATAACCGTAACTAACTAACTAAAGTTACTTAATTACTTCTCTCAGTAAACATTTATTTCCTTAATTACGTACGTGCCCCGCTTTTCGAAGTGCCCTTTCTCCTATAATTAACTTGATTTAACAAATTAGTAATATTGAATTACAGAAGATTAAAAATATCTTTGACGAGACTTATTTTTTCGTCAACTGCAGAGATTTTTTTGTGCCTCGCGTTATATTGATGCTAACATGAGCTGTTACTTAGGTAAGTTATTTAGTTCAATTACCTGTGAATTTTTGTCACCTATTAAGATTAAGCAATATTCATGAACTAGGTTTTAATTATATATTCTTTTATTATTTTTTGTACTCTATAATATTATTAATTTTCTTTATTATATTGGGAAAACGGTATTTTTAGTCTCTATATTAAGGCTAATTTCTTATTTTTGTCCTTGTGTTATCTAACTTAGCACTATTGACATTAGAGTTAGATTACACAAGGACTAAAATAAGAATATAACCTTAACACAAGGACTAAAAATACCGTTTTCCTTATTATATATAAATAAATAAATAAATAAACAGATCAATAATCAACTCAAACTGAAAAGAATTTGGACGGATTATAATTTTATGAACGGATTTTGCCGTCCAAGGTTGATCAAACCACTAGTGAGTATATCATCCTTTTAAGAACACTTAGTTGTACATTTACAATCTTAAGAAGTTCATGTTGAACACACTGATTTGTTTGAGTTGTGCATGAATAGAGAGTTATGCATGAATTTTATATTCATGCACGTAACTAGTGTACCATTTTAATTTATTGGTCAACATCTTGATTAATTAATTAATCTCAAAATAATCATCTTAAATGAAGTTCATATTTGAAAACTCTAATGTGGCTCCTCTTTTTCCCTTCATGAGGTACATTACTAGTAGTAATGTTTTGACAAAAGTAAGACCTTCTAATCAACACATGATCAATCAAAAGAGTGCAGTAAAATTAGTGCCAAGTACGAATAACAACAACCATAATAATAATAATAATAATAATAATAATAATAATAAGAAGAAGAAGAAGAAGAAGAAGAAGAAAGGAAGAGAAACTAACATAAATCCAACTGGTTTAATTAAATATACTTTAGTTTGTATTATTATAATTTTTATTATATTTGAGTGTATTTAGATACATCAAGATACATGTATTCCGGATATATGAGGCCAAAATTAGGTGTAATATATATATATATATATACACACACACTATGTATTAAGTGTGATTCATATGCATCTCAGATACATAACTATCTCTCTCTCCCTCTCCCTCTCATTTGCCTTGGGAAAAAACTACCTGCACTTTGTGTTTACACCAAGTCAATACAACTTTCATTATTATATGATTTAATGAAGTAACATGACATGAACAATAAACTTAAACACATGACATGCATATATTGACTTGGTGTAAACACCCGGTGCGGGTAAATTTTACCCCCTTGCCTTCCTCCCCAGTTCGCTTGCCTCTTCCCTATTTTAGTGCATCTGGTACCAAACATACAAACAAATTAATTGAAATTGTTCCGAAGATAATACGTATCTTATTAAATATATGATATGAAACTCTTAATTAGTGGAAAAATATGTACTCCCTCCATCACATTTTATGTGACACTTTTTGGATTTTGAGATCCAAACAAGTTTATTTTTTATCATAAGTTTTTGATAGAGTTTTTAAACATTTTGAATTATCATTTATTAATTATTATGACTTGTAGTATTTTTTACGTAGTTTACAAATATATATAAAAACAATTTCAAAAAAAGTAAAAATTTCATACACAAACTTTCAATCAAACTTAAATTGTTTGGCTTTCAAAAAATGAAAAGTATCTCATAAATTGAGATAAAGTATATCGTTTTGCCATTTGCATCATGTCTTATTATTTTACGATATGTTTCTCACTCTAACCTCTACAATTGTTTTGCTGCGAAGTCATACTTTTTAAAATTTTCCACTAGGACAATAATGAAAAACAAATAATAGTAATGTAATAAAAATGACATACAAATAATTGAGTCCTCTTCTTTTCCACTTGTTATATTTTGGTTAATTTCTCCCCCACGTTCTTCTTTATAATTTATTTGAATTCAAAGAAGACCTTTATGGTGGAAAGATATGATTATCTACGTATAAGACACCACAAAATTGTAATGATTTGACTAATGACTACTTTAATTACAAGAAAAAGTTTGATAGCTTTTTGGCTTTCTTGCTAAAATTGACAATTATGGATTTAGTTTTTCCATTTTTAATACAGATGGCTTTAGGAAAGACAACCAATTATATTTGTGTACAAGTTAAAACTTTGAAAAATGAATATTTTTTGTCATTAGAAAGCATTATAATAAAATTATTAACTATTCCAAAAAAAAATATTAGTAAGAAAAAAATTGATTAAATTGTAGTTCTTTTATATTACTACTAGTAAATAGGTTTAAAGAACTATTTTTAAAAAAATGAAATTAAAACAAGAAAGGTCAGTATAATATTGTAAACTATATCACGACTTTACTAACTGAACATTTAGATAGTTAAACTCATACAACCATTGCACATCAAATCCCTATATCATTTTTAATTGTCAAGTAGGAATTAAATATTAAAAGATAAATTAAATTAAAAGGTCACTTCTAAAAAAATTCACCTTAACACTTGTTGAAAGACACATCAGTCGGTTACGTTGGACCTGTTCCTTTGACATATTCTCCGTATCTTTTCACAAATTAAGTACCAAATTCATTGTAAATAACTAAAATCCTTTGCTATTTAATTTGAATTTTCAACCATAAACTCAAAAACACAATAAAAGCCAATCACATTTAAATTAATTTGACCACGAATCTATAAAAACTCATTTATTGTTCTTCAAGCTTATTAATAAAGTATTTTATAATCCTTCACTATTCACTATGACACACTTTCAATGTTCTAAGTTAAAATTTTGACACACAAAAGAGAGGTTGCAAGTATTTACTTGCTTCTTAAAGTGTGTGGTCACACACTCTGTTCAACTCAATTATTTTTAATTTCCCATAAGTTTGGTCATAGTTAGTGAGATTTTGAGTTTCATTTACGTTATGCGTTTAATTGGTAAAGTCACGAAAATAGAAATTCAATTGACAACTCGAGTCTGGTCTTTGAAGTAATTCTGCTTTTAATTTAACTAAATTTTTTTTATTTTCCAATTTTGCCTCGTAATTTTTCTAAAATGAATCATTTATTATTTTGCAAAAAAAAAAAGAAGTGTACAAACATTAAAAAAATTTAAAGGTGCTAAATGCAACAAATTCAACTAAAACCAATAATATATATATCTAATGTTATTGTAAATAAAATAGAAAAATAATAGATACACGAACCTATCACTATCTTTTGATGCTGACTCTAGATATAGGACTCTTCGAATTCACACTAAATCGAGATTCGACAACAAAATAAGGATGGATAGTGGAAAACAGAAGATGCCATTCCAGTCTCATTCCATATTTTATTTTTTGTAAAATTAAAAAAAAAAAAAAAGTCTAATTCCTTAACGTGGCTTCGAGAAAAATTCTAGTCCTATTCAAAATTTGAGATTCACATGTCTCAATTTGCACATGTGCAATTTATTATTATCATGTATTTGTACAGTGCACCTGTATTTTGTAATTCTTAAAAAAATCGTATGTATAGAGAGAAATTGTTGATAAAATAGTGATATAAGTAAGGAAAAAATATGTATTCTTATAACTAAAAGACGTCTGGGTGCACTGGTCAAACTCTTCTGTTTGAGTCGTGGCGGTGTAGATTTGAATTCTGTGAAAGTAATTTTTTTTAATTTAAAAATAACTTTTTAAATTATTTTTTATTAAAACTCGTTTTTGCCACCTCATCAGCCCCATTTCCTTTTTTAACCATCCTGTTTTTGTCATCTCATCTAACCCCATTCTCGTCTGACCCCATTTTTTGTCTTAATTGAAACTAAAAACAAATAAAAATTTATATTCCTCTTATAAATAATTTGTGATAATAAAGAAATATGTGAATGATAGACAATTATTATTACCTATGGATGAAACTAAAATAAAATCTTAAATCGTTCTTTAATCTATTCAAATTATATATCTTTAAAATCTATAATAAGTTTATGTTCCTCTTATAAATAATTTGTGATGAGAAAGAAATATGTGAATGATAGCAAAATATAATTATTTATGGCTGTAAAATATAAATTAATTAACTTTTATTATGTTAACAACTTTTAAGGGTATTTCAGACATTTTGATTTAAAAAGCTGTTTATCAGCACTTATTTGCCAAACACATCAACAACTTTTTTTTTAACTTCAACACTTTTATCCAAACGCATAACTGCTTATTTTAAAAATAAATTTCAGCACTTTCAAAAGTACTTTTTTAAAGCTGATTTTATTAAGCTCATCCAAACGGGCCCTTAAGCTCATAAACTGCTTAACGTCATACAAAAAAAGGTTAAATCTTTTATTTCAATTGACATCTACGTACACTTTTAAATTGCTATAAAATTGAACAATTAATTAAATATATATATCTTACATGATATACATAAATTAGTTCGAATATATTTTACGTAAATTATTTAAATATTTTTAGTCTGAAATTTTAATAATCAAATTTGAAAAGTAAATATATGGATAAAACCCCTCATTATATACTACCTTCACCCCTATATATAAGTTAATTTAAATTATTTTACATAATTATTTTAAATATTTTTAAAATTATGAATATAAATTAAAATCAAATTAAAAAGCATATTTATATTTTATGCTATTCTTTTTATAGTCATCATAAAACATCGGTGGTTCCCCCACCACGTTCAAAATCAGAGAAAAACAATACTCTATTTGCTTGCGGCTTTTGGTCTCTATAATTTTGGGCCAATTATCTTTGAATAAAAGAAAATGACTCAACAACAAAAACGATTTATATAAAAGGGATATCAATAATTTTTTAAATGAGCAATATTAATATTAAAAAATAAATAAAGCATTGTCTAGTCACCCACTTTCTTTTTCTTTTGCTGATCAAAAATATTTATTTTGAAAAAAAAATTCTTTTTGAAAAATTAAGACATTTAGTAAATCAATAAAACTTCTTTTATTTAAATAGAAGTAACAACAATTTTTCTGTCCTGGGAAATAAGCTAAAAGACTTTGTTTTTCAAAAAAAGTAGAAGCAGAAATATATTTTTACTAGATTATTAAAATATCCCTTTCATATTTAAATATATTACCAATAAAACCTTATTATTTGATTAGCATATCTCGTAGGTTCAGCTAAGTTTCATTTAAGAATTTTATTCTAAAATAATATTCTTTTCTTATTTTTTTTTATATTTGATTATTTTTAAATCATCATGTTAATATTATATCAATATTTAATTTATTTATATATCTATTTCTAATAATATTAATTGGAAAATTGAATATGTATATTTTAACTTGATTAAGTAAAAGATTGATTAAAATCTTTATAATAAAGGTTCAAAATAAGTTTTCTCTTTAAAACAATCTTAATATTAAAAATACGTTAATGAATATCTTTTCTTGGATTTGACTCTTAGAAGCATTTTTTAAAAAAAATTAGTCCAAAACAATTTAGTTTTTGAGCAGTAGTGATTTCTATATACTATGTACATCATAATTGTTTAGTTTTTTTTTTTTTTTCATACAAGAACTCAGTATTTATTACTAAGATCACTTATAAAAGAGTGGGATATATGGCCTATATCTCTTATCAAAATAAATAGCTGATGCACATTCATGTTTACGGGTGCTTGATCAGCTATTATATTTTGAAGCCTAACATTATTATTTATTCACCCTTATAAGTACTTTAGTTTAAAACTTGATTATTAGGTCTTGACGTTGAATTTTTTTTACTAAGGTTTAATAGCAATATATTAATCTTTAAATATTGTCAATGAAGCGATGAATGAAAATATCAAATAAAAAATTAAATAATACTTGCTTAAATAGTAAAAGAGTGATTCATATTATTCTCCTAGATCTAATGATGAAAATATGCTCAAGAGTAAAAGATAAACTTGAGATTTCTAATTAATGATTACTAAATATTTAATTGTCACTTTATCATGACCCTTTGTTGATTCTTATAAAACTACCCTTATGTCCTTTTTCTGATGAAATATTTAGAAATTGGTTATAGGTGATGATGGTTTTGTTATATAGTGAGTTGCTTATATTGTGAAATTCTTATGATAAATTGCTCTTGAGTGGTATGGTCCACCTTCTTGGTGGTGATGTTATTTGATGAACTTGATATTACTTAGTATGTTTTGTGAGTGTTGCTTTGAAGGCCTAATACTTAACCCTAACACTATCCTCATAATGTCAAAGTCATAGTCTAACATGATCACTTAAGGCAACATAAGTAGAAGAATACATATATGACTATATAACTTCAGATGTTGATAGATAATGTCATGCTTCACATAATAAAACTACAGAAATAGCCACATCACTTCAAGTAGTTGCCAATAAGGCCATGCTCATCATATTGCATAAAGTAACATTGACAAGGCCACGTTAATTGCAAGTAAAACACATAACATCGCAACCATAAGTGGACCATACCAATCACAATGGAATCAAGGTATAATTAATATAAAATTAAAGAAATACGGGAAGCATACCTTCATTCCCTTATTCACACTTCAATTGAATGCTAAATCATCCAATTCAACATCACAAGGCCCTTACCGAAGGCCATAACGAACAATTAAAGCAACAATCATAAAATCCAATGAAATGTCTATCTATTTAATCTAGGTTTAACGATATAGGATCAATTAGATAACAATTGAATATAATTCTTATATCATTAGAAAGCTCATAAGAAACTACATAACAATTCATCAATATTAACTTAATATCAAGTAACCCACATTATAGTCAAAAACTTGGGTTCATCCAAATTCATGGGTTCATAGGTAATTTAGATTGAAATCCTCAATAAAATTTAAATTAGATCATGATTTAATGTTTAGAAATCATTTATCCAAGAACCCATGGTAGAATCATGAAATTAAACAATTCACTTTAGAAAACTTTGAAAAACATGTTGAGGATTTGGCTCCTTGTTGAAACGAGTTTGAAGGATCAAAATTCATACATCAAGGATAATAATTCTTCTCTTTGATGAAGAATTTCGACACAAAAACCCCTCACCAAGATGCCTCTTCAAGCTGGACTTCAATGGAGGTTTTGGAATATTTTCTAAGAGTTTTGGGTTTATGATTTTGAAGAATAATTCTTCCATGCTATTAACCTTTATATACTTAATTAAAATACCCAAAAGAACCTTAATAAACCTTCCATGAATTAATTTAGAAGTAGGTGAATTTACCAATTCACCCCTTGACTTGGCAGCAGCCTGCGCAGGAAGGCAGTTGCATACGACGCCTGCCCTTGCGGGCCGTCACAGCCACGACGGGGCGTCACATCCCTCCGTCGTTGGCTAATGTGGATGACCAAGATTACTTACCCTCCCATGATTAATTCCCTATTGAAGACACCCTTTGACGACAGCCACGAGTGGCCGTCGACTGTTCCGTCGTTTGGGGTCTGCCTGGGACTGCCATAACAACAGTTTTGTGTCCTTCCTCAAGGACCCTTAGATTGTCCTTGGGGATAATTTCCCGGAGGTTTCCAATCCAAATACGATCGTCTATAAGTTTAAAGCCTCCCACATGAATTTCATCCAAAACGAACATGTAAAACTCGACGTAACATGCCTAGACATACAAGGTCGACTCAAGGCATATCTTTCGAACGCCTTGGACGTTCTTAGTCGTTTGACCTCAAAACTTAACTAAACTTTAACCACGTACTATACATGCTATATTAACTCTATTAAGAACCTTAAAACACCCTGAAACACAGATAAATACATAGAACCACATTTTAGACATTTAGGTGACTTAGTCGTCAAACGTCTTAGTCGTCCCTTGACGTTTGACTTCTAACACCACTAATACTTTATCTACTGCATCTACACCATATAGTAGACATATATAGGACCTTATAACATCTATTCCAACATTTTAGTCTCTAGTTAACCTAGGTCATTTTCGGGGTCTTACAATCTCCCGCACTTGGACAACATTCGTTCTCGAATGACACTTGCCACTCTCCGAACACTTCCATTATTAGAGACTCAACTATCAGCTAATAACCATTCCATACAACACATATCCAAGAATAAAACATAAATTTCACATAGTCAAGAGATTCACAACACAACAAGAAACTAGAAAACAATTCTATAACTCATTATGCTACAAAACTCACATTCTTCAATCCAAATAGTAAAAACTCATTTTATATTCAATATAATACCGATATACATCAGTATAAAAACATTACAACAATATTAGACAAAAGAATCAAATAGTGATTTTCTCAAAAATATGGCAGCACGCAGTTTTAATGCAATAGTGGGTTTTAAGCCATTTTAAAGCAACTTTTCAAAAGTTCTAATTTTATACAATTCATGATATAAACATGCTAATATGCAAACTAACACCATATAAACACATCTTACAACATAATCATGGCTTCATAAAACACACAATGCATGAAGTTAATGAAATTCAATTTCAACAAAACTCCTAAACACCATGCATAAGCAACAAATACAAGGACTTCTATCCCATCTACAAACCATACTCCCCCACTCAGAAGGCATTCATATCTTAACAAAAGAAAGAGAACTTACCAACATTATCATCAGTCTCCTTCTCATCCGGCTTCTCCACTCTAGAACGGAGTGCATAGAAACGCCTCTTTGTTGAAGCGTCATCTTTTGGAACACTAGGAGCAATTTGCTTACCCTCTCTACCTCTAGAAGCAATCATAGGATAATCGCTCATTTTGTGTCCATCTTTACCACAACTAAAGCAACTCCCGGTACCCAATAGACACTCATCATAATGTTTCTTGCCACAATTTGCACAAGTAGGCTTGCCATCCTGGGAACCACCTACTTCCTCAACCTTGAACTTAGCACTCCTTCTTGAGATTGAACCTTCTTATTAAACCTAGTTTTCTCTTGATCACTAGCACCACTCTTTTTCAAACTTCCAGCCATCCTTCTAAGCTTAGACTCTTCAATTTATTGTGCATACACCATGAGTCTAGCTAGGGTCATACCATCATACAACATAGCGGTACGTCATTCTTCCACCACTAAGTCGGCTACCCCGTCATAAAACAACTCATTTTGTCTCTTGGGTTAGATACAAGAGAAGGAGAATACCTAGACAAAGTTGAGAATTTCAAAGAGTACTCCGCAACACTCATATTGCCTTCCTTGAGATTGATAAACTCCTCCACCTTAATTTCTCTCCTCTCTCGGGGAATGTATATACCAAGAAAATATTCCTTTATTTCTTCCCTTTTAATAGGACCCGATCCTTCCGGCCAATTATCCTTCCATTCAGTGAACCAAATTTGAGAAACATCCCTAAATTGGTACGAAGCCATCTCTGCCTTCTCCCTAGATGTAACCTCCATAGCACTCAAAAATTTGTACCCTCCATCAAGGAACTGTTGGGGATCCTCATTTACCTTTGAGCCAACAAAGATAAGAGGATTCATCCTCACAAAATATCTCAACCTAGATTTCATAGTGCTCTCCACAACCCTAGGCATAATATTCAAATTAGCTTGCATAGTCACGGCTCGGGCTATAGCAATCAAAGCCTCTCTAGTCTCCCTATTACACATCTCCAGAACCTCAAAACTTCCTTCCATATTTGAAATAGGATCACCTTGGGGAGGGACTTGGTCATCTTGACCACCTTAAACTCCTTGCCCACCTTGAGGAACTTTCTCAACTTAAGGGGGAACCTCTTCATTCACCCTCTCCTCTTCCAAACTTCTAGCGGCCATCCTTCTAGTATTCATCTCCTAGAAAACACAAGGAAACTCATAAGAAGGATAATCATAAAATTTACTCTACCGCACGACATAGGAGTAGAAAAGAAGGGAAACTCTATCGTCCTATAGCCTCTCGCCCATAGATGTGTCGCGGCCCACACCAATGGTCAAGACTCTACTAGACGTGACTTCATGTGACTTCGTGATTCCTAATTCTACTTTCACCAACCTATGCTCTGATACAAAGCTTTGTAACAACCAAAAACCATACCCTAGAAGTTAGGGTACAATCTCGGATTGTGGCACGGCGTCATCGAACTCTCGGAGTTCTAGACAAGCCTTTTCATATCATTCATTAAATATACATAGTGAAAAGTAGTGCAGAATTAGAACTTTTCACAAAACATAATATATTCTTATAAATCTCTTACATATAAAAGTAATAGGAAATACTAAGTCTCAATCTCATCATCTTAAGATACAATAATACTTGGGACACGGCCCATACTTCAAAATACGAAAAAATTCCAATACAATAAGAATGCAAACTTGAATAACCAACAAAATAATAGAAATGTGTATAGATACAATAGTCTAAAGTTATTTTTCTAAAACCTTTTTGATTCTGCTGGTAAGTAATTAAAAAATTAGCAAATCAGATTTTGCAATCTCAAATAGACCCTTGATGCATCAACCCCTAATCTCGTAATTTTCACCTGCAAACATTATATTACAACAAAAACATTGTTAATTTAGTTGTCAAAATTAACTAGCACGGTATTTATTAAAAGCATATTAAAAGATTTTATTTTTTTTATATATAAATAGACCTAAATAAAATGTAAGACACATAAATCGAAACATGAATTACCTGAGCATGAATAGTATAGTAAACCTTATCGCCGATTGTAGAAAAATTAGCGGTAACAACTTGAACTCCTTCTTCCTCTAAGATGATTATCACCTCTTGCATGGTGAACTTCTTTTGCAAGCAACTAACTAAAATAACCTCCATAGTTGAACCCAACTCTCTAACTTCAATCATAGGTAATTTAATATTGCTACAAGATGTTGAAGGCATGAATTTCTTTGAATCATCACTTGTACCTTGTGCTATAATCTTATCCTTCCTTCTCATTAATACATCTACTCGTTCTTTCAATTTTTCAATGTAAGTAATGGCTTGATCAATTTGGTCTTGTTGCGTCACCATATCCTGAAATTATATTGTTACACTTACAAGTCAAGGAAAAGTACGTCAAAATATTCGTACATATTTAATAATTTTTTTAAAAAATAAATACAGAGTTTGAATCAAAGTTAATTACTGAAACATGGTTCATACCTTAGCGGAGTAATGGTGGTGGTGTGGAGGAATAAGAGAAAAGAGCTTAGAAGAAAGATACTTCATTTGAATTCTTCTGTTCTTTTCTTGTGTTTTCCTGTCTAGCTTTTCTGGACTAGTGTTTTCCATTTGATTTGTTGTATTTACGATATGATATAAATCGATGATCATCGATTCATCTTGTAAAGTTTGAAGCATACGTTCTCAATTTATATATAGGAGATATATTAAAGGAAAGAGCGATGTGAACTAGATGTCCGTATTATTGTAGCTATCTAGGGCCCAACATGAGCAATCTATGAATAAATGTTGTATACCTACGTAATAAATGTTATGTCATTTTGTATACATCATCATGAGATTTAGTCATACAAGTATATATCTTGACTTTCAACATATACACTATGAATTTGGAACTTGAATATTTATTTAATCTATGATTATTAACAAAAATATATATCCTCCATGCACAACTTAAATCACATTTATTATGTTAGGCCTGTCTCAGTGACACATTTTTTTTTTTTAATTTAAGCATATATGACCCTAATTTATTGGGCAATGCTAACATTTATGAATTAACCTCAGGCAAAACCAAGGTGAAGGGTGATTTTGATAACGGCAAAAATATTGTATACCATGTTAAGTAAGTCATTTGAGTGACTTTGTATATGAAATGATAAAAAATAGAATAATCTTTCGATTATAAAACAAACGTTGATATATTTTGATGTAAGATCTAAAATATGATTATACGAAGTTCATTTAAATCAAACATATATTAGATATTTAGATGTAAGATCTGAAATATGGCATTATAGCTCATAACAAGCTGGAATGTGAAGATTCAACTTGAATATTTGCTGTCTATATAGACTAAAATCTATTTGGAGAAATCTATAATTATTATTTACCAACTATTTTCCCAACCAAATAAAATGTCACGTCCTTTTGGGGGAAACTAAGGGTGCCGGAAATTATTACTTAGATGTGATTCAGAAGAAAAATGCTCCGTTCAATATAATTAGATATGAAATTGACACCATCAATAGCTTAGATATGAAATTTAATTTTAAATATGTTTTTGACGTTTCACTCTCGAAAAAATGTCAAATTTTGGGTAGATCTTATACCAAGTTGTTTTGTCTCCATCAATTAATACATATTCAGTTAATTGTGCCAATTTTCTGCGAAGTCTTTCACTATCGTAACAATGGTAGTCCAATGAACTTTTAAAAAGTTAAGCCCATGATTTCTTTTAATGATTAATGAAATTTGTGCATGACTTGCCGTTTTAGTAGCCTCAATTTTACTATATGCAATGAATACACACACTGTATACATATACAGTCATTTGAAATCTCATTGAGCCTAACATAATTAGACAAAAAAGGCTTGCCAATTTCCCACATGTTCATAGTGTCTAGCTAGGTAACTAGTGTTACCACGTGGAGAATCCAGATCACGTAAGTGTTCAATTGAATTTAATAATATTTATTTAAATAACATATTTATATTATTTTTAAAAAATATCAAATATATATTAAATTAATTATTAATAATTAAATTTATCATTATAAAATTCAAAACTCTTAAAAAAATTAATAATATTGATTTCGACTCTGCGTCTACCGTGCCACATATGTTTTAAGTGAAGTAAATGATTAAACCAGAACAAAAAAGTTGATATTGACTATTGACTTACACGTAAGATGCTTCCTTCATTCTTGTGATGGCATGTATGGTTAGGTCATCGTAATCGCTAGACCAATAAAATCATTGTTCGGAGCCTTATATATTTTAGATTTTCTTTTTAAAAAAATAAAAATAATTTAATAAAGAATTATAGCACAAAGTACTGAATTATTAATTCAAGATTAAATACTATAGTTATAATTTATTTTAATTGTAATTCGTAGCAAACATTTCATTCTTTTGCCATATAATTCAGTATACAATTAGTCATTTTTATATATTTTGGTACAAAATGTATTTGTATTTGTAAAAAGCGAGAGAAAAATGTATATACAAATACATATATTTTCGTCTTATACACTTATAATTATATAAAATACAATGTATAAATGCATTTATACAAAACTGAATAATTTGTATAAAAGTTTGATGTTTGTAGCGAATTATACAAATCAAAAGTTTCATAGTAAACACAAGATTTGCTATTGAGCGCAATTACGTAAATTATAGATATAACATACAAATATGATTTTTATGTTTGCTATATGTAAAAGTTGCTTCTTATATATGTTATTTTTTTAAAAATAAAGTATATGTACTATGAGTGTTAGGATTTTTACTTAGGAAATTGTAAATGAGATGAAAATAAACCTGAATTTCGTAAGAAGCAATTTGCTAAAAATATGGGTAGCCAAATCATAAAGTCTCTTAAAGAACTTTTAGAGTTGATTGATCAAACTATTTTTTCACTTCGAAATAGATTTGAACCAACTGAAGCATATGAAAATATTTTAATTTTTTATTTGGTGGTAAAATATTGAGTTCACTAGATGATGAGAATTTAAAAAAATATTGTCATAATCTTGAACTTTCTCTAACACGTAATAGTTATTCTGATATTGATGATTTAGATTTATTTTCTGAATTAAAAGTGTTAAAAAAACAATACGTATAGAAGATAATGATCTTATTAAGAAATAATCAATCAAATAAAAAGACTTGATTCTTTTCTAAATACACATATTGCTTTTAGAATAATGTTAAGAGTTCGTGTAACCGTTGCCTCAACCAGAAGAAGTTTTTTCAAAATTAAAATTGATCTTCTTTAAGATCAACAATGTAACAAGAGAGACTAATTAATTAGCTATGATATCATTTGAAAAAGAATAATTAAAGCGAATTGATTATAAAAAATACCTGATAGCTTCGCTTCTAATTAAAATAGATTTTAAATAAATTTATATATGATGAAAAATTTTGAGTTCACCTCTTAAGTTTTGTTTTAGGCATCCAATATTGAGTGGATCCCTCTCTATAATAAACATTTTTAAAAAAAATCAGTTTCTTGTTACCATCACAATAATTTATACGAGGAAAGAATCAAAATAGTCCCTTTTCTTTGGGTTAAGACTCAAAGTGATCATTGAGTTTTAATATGGAGCACTAATAGTCCCTCATGTTTGCAATATTGGTGCACTTTTGGTTCTCCTTCAAAATTTTACGTAATTTTTAGCATTGATTTTATCCATAACCTATTCATGGGATATTCAATCGTCATTTTATATATTTAGTAGAAATAACAAATCCATATAAAAGATTGTGAGAAAAAAAACTTTGTTTTGTTCGGTAGAAAATCATATTGCAGGTAAAGTCGATAGGTTCATCACGATAATTTCACTTGCAATAGTACAATTTTTTATTTTCTTGCAAAATCATATGTTCAGATATCCTTAGTTTTGTTACAGTAATATTTCTAGTAAACAGAACAAGGTGTTTTTCTTATTATCTTCTCTCAGATAGACTTATTATTTCTATTAAATATATAAAAATACGTCAGAATATTCCTAATATAAAATTTTAAACAAATTAATGTTAAAAATTTGAAAAGAACCAAAATTGCACCACTATTGCAAACATGAGAGAACTATTAGTGCTGCATGTGAAAATTTAAAAATCACTTTGAGCCTTAACACAAAGATGATGAACTATTTTGAGCCTTTCCTCTAATTTATACTGTAAACTATTTGACATGACACTTTTTGCCAGAAATAACATGATGGAATGTAAAAGACCACAATACCCTATTGGCTATAAAATTATTTGAATTTCCCTTCAAAAACAAACTGATCTCTGACTTTATTTTTTTCTTCAAATATCTTTTCTTTCTTCTTTATTTTACTCGTTAATCTCTCATTCTAGTAAATATTTCTTAACGTATATCCATATTATATATATTTTCCCTAATTTATATTCCTTTATTCTATTCAAGTTTGGAATCATTTAAATAGTATTTTGTCTAACTAAGAGAGCTGGATTCAATAGCAACCAATTTATCTAGTACATCTCTCACTGACACACACGATTATTTTGGAAAACTATCTTGACATACATCCATATGGGCCCGGTTAATTATAGATTTCTCAAATATATTTGTAAAAAGAATTTGACAAATATTATTTATCTATACACTTTGTTATTATTTGATAAATATTTTTGGTAAATATTTAATTTACAAATATTAATTTTTTTATAAATTGGCCCAAATTTTATTATTTGGAATCTTTTATAAATTGAAATTTTATCCAAATTTTTATCTTTTACAAAAACACTCTATATAGTTGTTGCTTGCATTATATTACATAATTGTTTATATTAATTTCAAAGTAGTGATGAAATATTTAGTGAATGATAAATGGTGATATGATTATTGATGAAAATAATGAACAATCGAATAAGGATAAAAATAAAGTCATGTGCTTTATCTACTTCATGATGTATGGAATGATGCTTGTTGCACTCACTCTAAATTACTACATTTCTCTAGTTTCATTTATTTGTTATTGTTGTAAGGAATATCCAATTGACTTATGATACAAACTTATGGTCATTTTGATAGTTTTTAAAATTTATTGGTATAATCATATTTTTCTAAAAAAGTGAAATATATTTCCCAAATACTATGGCTAAACACATGGTGAAACTTTACCCAAGTTTTCATTTAATAATATTTGCCAAGAATATTTGAAAATTTATAGTCAAACGCTAGCTATATATGATTAGTTTTATCTAAATTTTTAACTAATTACTTATTTTATTATTAATTAAGAATTTTCTATTATATGATAAGAAATATACATTTAAATATATATGTGTTTGATATCAAATTCATTAAAATAGAGGCGAGTGATAAGAAAAAAGGCGTATGATACTTATTACCTCGATACATGTGAATCACACTAGATCCATGTATTTATATATATGTATATAATGTGATTAACATGTATCTGCGATACTAGATACATATGGGAGTGGTGAACAAGGTGGAAGGGAGGCGGTGAGATTTGTTATGTATATCATATACATGTGATATATACATGTGATATATTGTATCTAAATCAAATTACATCAAATTTTGACTTCTTGTATCTCAAGAAACATGTATCTGGACATATTTAAATATATAAAAAAAATTTGATAAGAATTGTTATATCGGAAATTAACATACATCTAAATAATCAACTCGTAAGCTAGTGAAATTTTTATAAGTTTCCCTTCTTTTTCTTGTCTATCTCAAAGCAAATACAAAAATATGAAATATTATTATCCTCTATATATATACCTAGCTATATACACATTATTAACAAAGACAAACCTACGATATTTTCTTAATATACACTTCGTATATAATTAGTAACCTATAATTTATGCTTACTCCACATACATCAGTAAACCGGGTCAAATAATCATCCTGACCCAAATAAAGTTGTTGACTGCTATGCAGCCTTCCACGTGCTAAATTAAATAGTTCCTAGTTAGGGAACCTGATGATACTATATTGCCTGTTGATTAAGTGTTCGCTCAAACTCAATAATTTTTACTCAAATAAATAATATGTGTTTAAAAGAAGTTCTAATTTAAGTATGTCTACATATTAAATTTACAAGCTAGTCACTAACATTTGAAGTTATTTTTCAAAAAAATAATAATCAAAGGTTCATTTGATCATATGACATGACATCAGATTAGTATGTTTGAAATTGAAGCTTTGTTTGAACAAACATTTTAGATCTTTCAAATTGTAAGCTTATAATTTTTTTGTAAACATAGAAATCTAGCGGGTTATGAAAACTATTAAATTTTCTTAAATTATTATATAATCTTACTAATTAAGCAAATAATAATTCATAAACAAAATATCGAAATATCCTAAGGCACCATATTGATAAATCTATATCTTCATATTCCTTTTTATAAATAAATGTTTGTGATTACAAATTTTCAAATACACATAATTTTATAAAGATCTACTAGTTAACAATAAAAGTACCTAGCTATGCTTTAATATAATCCTTAATTCACATGACATGTACAATATCTTCATTATGTCCGCTGAACAGGATTCCTTTTTTGTACAATGTAAAATAATGAGTCTTTAGTTATTTTCTTACAAAAATATATAAACTTATAGTTCAAATTTTATATTTAAAAAGATTTAAAATTATGACCCGAATTTTCAAATCTTTCTTTTTTGAAATT
This sequence comes from Solanum pennellii, assembly GCF_001406875.1. Classification (NCBI taxonomy): domain Eukaryota; kingdom Viridiplantae; phylum Streptophyta; class Magnoliopsida; order Solanales; family Solanaceae; genus Solanum; species Solanum pennellii. Next base: position 68,561,498 of record NC_028639.1, read on the forward strand.
GTTTGGATTATTATTATTCAAAATTACGTATTCAAATACTAATCTAAAATTATAATACTATTTATTTGAATATAAACAAAAACTTTGAATCCATAAAATTAAAATGATTGTCCCTTTCTGCTACGTATCACTTCATACCAAAACAATTGGTATTATCAAACTCCTAAAACGTGCTACATATTTTCGTAAACTGAATAATTAAATCAAAAAAAAAAAGTTCTATTGACCATTGACTATTGACTTATATATGCAGCCATATTTAGCCTATATTTCAATTATGAGTGGTCACTCACTTAAAAACACATCTATACAGTCAAGATTCTTGACTGAATGATTAAAATCAACTTTAGTTTGTTCGTCTATTATTAGTTTGATACGAAGTTTAATTGAAAAAAAATTAAATTAAAGATAGTTATATTATTTAATACTATAGACTTTTAAATTAATGATATATAATATACTAAAATAATTTTTGTTTTGTAATATTTAAATATATACGTGAAAGAAAGTTATTTAGATAATTAATATTCACTATTTTTAGTCTTAAAATTGTGAGTTTGAGTCGAAAGAGAAAATGCATAAGATGCTTATTTCATTGCAATGACGCCATATACAAATTGGATTCTTGTTGCTATCACAAATATTTTGTTCCTTCATTTAAGTTTGGAATCATTTGAAGTTAGCTACATAGTAGCTGGAGTCGATAGCAGCCTGCTGACTGAAACACTTTTTTCTTTTTAAAGGAGTTTATTTTTATTAATTAATTAGGTGATCAAACAATTGTGATATAAAACATGGTTTTTTCGTTTGTATTTTATTAATTTAGGAATAAATTAATTAGATTTACTTTATTTTACAATATCAAAGATATTATATATAGAATTTTATTTGTCCAGATATGTTTACGTTTTATAAAATTAGATGAGATTTGCTTTAGATTTACTGTCTTCAAATGAATTCACGTGTATCCGGGACACATAACAAATCTAGCTCACCACTCTTCTATGTATCTAGTATCCCAAATTCATGTGAATTACATCAAATATGTAAAAATACATGTATCTACTGTGTATCTAGTATGATTAACATGTATATGATATATAATGCATCTAAAACAAATTACACATAATTTTGATTACAAGTATCTTGAAATACATGTATCTGAACATACCTAGACGCACCAAATTTGGTAAGTTTTATACTGTTACAAACTAGCCTGCATTTAAATATCGCCACTAATGTGTTTTTATATTAGCTATCATTAACACTCTTTCTAACTTTCCTAAGGTATATCACAACATTAGATCTAGTAACAATTAACTAATTTTTGTAATAACTTTATGTTTTTTATTAATATATATATTTATTACTGCTAAAAGGCATTTTATTATAATGTAGACTAATTGGATTTCCATGAGTTAACCCTATTATTTACGTGTTTACCCCACTTTCTCCTTTCTTATTTCGAGTATGATATCAGCATGTTGTGAACATCACAACTAAGCTTAATCCTTTGTGCTAATCTGTCGGTATATTATAATCATATCAGTATCATATAGGATTAAGTTTTTTTTGTTGGATAAGATATTAGTATACTTCTAGATTATGATCAACATTCTAACGAAACACCTTAATTAAACTAAGGTCCTCTTATCCCCTTAAATATATTTTTTTTGTAATTTTGTACACCTTTTTGACCTATGTGACCTCCAAACATCTCGCACGCACCTCACTTAAGTGGAGTCACGAAGTGTCATGTTTCCAAAGGGCGTACAAAATTACGCAAAAATGAGTTAAGGGGGTAGTAGTTATTTAGATTAGTTAAGGTGTGTCTCTACAATTTCGGTCATAGTCTAGAAAGTACTTGTGTTTTATCCCTTTTTCTAATAAAAAATTAAAGGTAACAATCTTAATTATTAAAATCTAAGTTACTAGAAAATATATTTCTTTGTGATCCTCCGTCAATATATTGATACCGTATCGATATCATATAGGACTGAGCTTAATCTTCTGTGATACTCTGCCTGCATATTGATGTCTTATGATATCATATAGGATTGAACTCTTTCTTAAAGAAATTAATAAAAGAAATTTATAGAAGTCACAATCTTATTATTTAAACTTTAAATTAGTAGAAATTATTTTTTGTGATACTTTGTTGGTATATTGATATCATCATATAGGACTTTAGACTTTGGACTCTTTCTTTAAGAAATAAATAAGAAATAATTAAAAGAAGACTATTAAAGTCACAATCATATTTATTAAACTCTAAATTAGTAGAAAAATATATATTAGCGTTGTATAAACATGTAGTTTTCGAATTTGTATAATATAAATTATATAATGTAATTTGTATTATATATTTTGTATAATTGTTTAAAGTTCATATGTTTATGTTTGTATCAATTTGTTATTTCGAGTTTTATCATATTTGTATAATTCATGACTTTATATTACTCAATTATACAAAAACACGTGAATTATACAAGCGTACCTGCGAATTATATCAACAAGATGAAAATCATACAAATTATTTCCCTCTCTCTCTTGCCTCGCTCCTTCCTCTCCCAATCTCGCTCGCCAGATACACAAATACATATGTATAATTTACAATTATCTAATCAATATACATATACAATTCACCTTTCTTCCACTCTTTGGCCTCTCTCACTCGCGACTCTCATCCCTCTCTCATTCTCGCTTGCCACTCTCCTCCTTATAACATGTAACTATATATCGTAATTAACAAATTATAGTTATAAACTATAGTTAGACATTTTTTTGAGTGATTATATGCGTAATACAACTTCTTATTGCTAGGTTAAAGACCATCATATAATTATTAGCTAAATATAGAATGAAACACAAAATGATGAAATAGAAGCAAAAGGAGAGACATGGATTATTTAAAAGACGTAATTATGCTCTACCATCTTTTCATCAGTTTCACTACTTTGTTTATATGTTGCTCCAATTATTCTCCTAAATTATTTCCATATTCATGTCGAATCCTTTAAAATTATCGATGTTTTTGAAAAATACGAGTTACATAAATATATTTTTTTAGTTGGTTTCAAGAATATAACTACAAGCTATGCTAATTTTTTCCTTTTTTGGGCACGCATCATGATAGCATCAAGCATCAGAGATCAGCACTTGACTATCAAATTATAAGTTATAACTTGCTGAGATTTCAACAAAATTCAAAAAGACATAATTATTGCAAACTTCCTGAAAACCCAGTATTCTCAAAGTTGGAAATTATGGTACATCTATTCAAGTTGACCTAACATGTTATAATAATAATAAATATAGTTTACATAAATTTCATTGTGTTAATAGCTAATTACATTATTTCTTTACTATTTTTCAAATTACAAGAATCTCTTAAAATTTATGAATTCTGGATACATCACTAGACTTCTGGATACATCAATAGACATCCAGATAGAAGGATGTAGCCGAAATGGGATAAGACGTTCGAATACATAGACCAGAGAGGGTAAGGATGTATCAGAGAGGGAAACAATGTATCAGAGAGGGGAGGGATGTATCCGAGAGGGAAAAGATGTATCCGGTAGGAAAATAGGGATGTATCGGCGAGAGAAGAGTGATGTATCCGAGAGAAAATGTTTTTATCTTTTTTTAAATGATAGAAAATTTCAGAGATTATGATAAAATAAGATGCGTATTAATATAATATTTCCTAATTATAATAATAATAAGTCAAATGTAAAGAAAGTGGAAAGTATGAAATAATGTTGCGTACTGTATGTTATGCAGGAGATTTGACGACAACTAATGATAATGGTGTCCAACTATGGGCTTTGAAAATATTTTGTGTCCTAAAATTGAAATTAAAGAAACAATTCACATGTTACAATTTTCACGTGTCTTATTTTTTCTTGTAATAATAATGGGAAAGCGGCTATAACAGTATAGTTATAGTACCATCATACACAAGATAACGTGTCAAAATGATCATAAAACGACATTAATTAATGAACTTTAACTATCAAAACTTCAAAGGTTAGCTTCGTAGAAATCTTAGGAAACCATTTATTTGAAGCGCGGATAATATTTTATTCATCTCATATTATTACTTTACTAACAAGAATTATTTTATAAAAATTAAGATAAAATTAAAATTATTTTTCAGTTTGTTCTTATTTCGTTTTGATAGTATAAATAATATTAATCACGTGTGTAAATTTTGTTAAGTTTTAAAAATATTCCTCAATTATCAATTTTTTTCATGTATATTTGTCATTATATCACAGTAATCACCGCAATCTTAATTCTTAAATGCGAGGGCATATCAGTGAAAATAATTTTATTATTTATAATTTTTTAAAAGAGTGTAAAAAAAAGTTAGACAAACAAATATGAGGCAAACGATCTATGAAGACTTTATATCGATTAAACCATAAAATATCAATGTAAAAAATGAACTGTGTATCTCAATTTCACATACTAGCTCATGATGAGAAAAATCATAAATATCAAAATTAGTCATCTTGATGTGGGCCAAACTAAACGACTCTGCATATTTTGGCCTACAACATATATAGTCTAGGTCAACTCAACAATAAACTTGTGAGGTACAATTTTCTCAAACATCTTATCAATAGTACGACTTTAATAATACTCTATTAGTTTTTAATTACCGTTTATGCCGACTCTAAATCTTTTTTTTTTTTCCGACTTTTATATTCTTGCACTACTTAAACATCTTCATTTGTAATATTATCATAAAAAGTATTATAAACCTAGTTTTTTTCTAGCTTTTATTTTTCTTCATGGTTGTTAATTACATATTAGAAATTTATATTTCATTATTAGAACTAATAAGTTAGATCTAACCTCCCTTGTTTGAACTCTTTTCTTTGGGACTTATTGTTTTATGGGAAAAGGGTCTGATATACCCCTCAACTTTGTCATTTGGAGCTGATATACCCCTTGTTATGAAAGTGACTCATATATACCCCTACTTATAAACAAATGGCTCACATATACCCTTTTCCTCTAACGGAAATGAAAAAAAAGATAATTTTAATCTAGCTTTTTATTATTTTTTTCTACAATATATAATCTCATATGAGTAAATTTAATCCTCGTCAAAGATATTTTTTTGTTTCAATAACTAATTTAGAATTATTATTTTGATAATCAAATTTATTTATGTTTCACTAATATCCTCGTAAAATTTATTGTAGATGACCAAATTTTTTTTTTCGAATATAAAAATCAAATTACAATATAGACAAAAAAAAATTTAAAACTTTTTTTCTTTAAACAAAGGAATGAAACTAAAAAATAAAATAAGAATAAGAAACTCAAATAATTATAATAAAAAAAGTCAAAAAATAATTTATGTATTAAAAAAATTAAAATGTACCTTGAACTTTGATAGAAAAATCATATATATCCCTAAATAATTTCTAAAAATAAATTAAAAGTAATAAATATAAATTTAAAACTAATTTTGTAAACTTCCGTTAAATGAAGGGTATATGTGAGCCATTTTGTAACAGCAGGGGTATATGTGAGCCGTTTGTATAACGATAAGGGCATATATGAGCCACTTTTATAACGAGGGTATATCAGCTCCAAATGATAAAGTTGAGGGATATATCAGATCCTTTTTTTATTAGAAGTATCCCCATGACATGCCTAGCAGAGATATGTGTAAAAGAAACAAATAAATATTAAGAAATAGAAAATTTACGAAGAAGGACGTGTTTCGGTATGAAAAATTTTGCAATTCGAGATAATAATTTTGCACTTCGTCAAAGAAGTTGAATTTATTTATTTTTTGCTAAATTTTGAATGACTTTTACTCTTTTCAAATAACAACGGAAACAAACGATTTAAGAATTTGCAACAAACAAAAAAAAGAAAGAAGGAAATTCGATCTAGTCTAAAATATAATTATTCTATAATTGAGACTTTGAAAGTCCGTCGTTTAACATGACCAATAATAAGGCAATTAATTATTTTATTGTGGATAAGAAAAGTATAATTAATTATTTTATGTGGATTTACATGACCAATAATAAGGCAAATTAAAGTGAAACGTAACTTGACATTTAAACTATGCTTTTTTTTTTAGTTTCATACGTAAATTATTGAGAGTGTGAGTTTTATATCTAAATTTTCACTTTATAATTTGAGAAACACACCACTCTTTTATGTCAATCTCATTATGATGTATATAATGTTCTCTTTTTTATTTTAAAAAATTGTCACATCACACTCAATATGGATAAACATTCAATTTGACAAAAACTAAATATATTATTAGTATACTTAAAATCTAAAAATTACTATCAAAAAAAATAATATTTCTTTTATAAAATAAAGTGAAAAGGATTCGAAATATATTCGAACTTTGACCGATATTGTTGTAATAATCACAAACCTTGAGCAGGACATATAAACCCCATGAACTAGTTAATAGTGTATTTTAAAAGTGTAGATGTGCCAAAGTGGACAAGTTATTATTTATAATGACCCCACCTAACCTTCCGCTTTCCTTTTTTTTTTTGTCATTTTGCGATAGTTATATCTATGTCAAAAATATTTTTACTTGTCGCTATAAGATTTTTTAATTATTTATTTATTTATGTTATATTCAGTACACTAGTAGAATTATTTTCTAAAAATATATGTACGTACATATCTAACACAAAATGAGAAAAATGTAAAAAAAAAAAAAATAGGAGCAGAAGTTTAAATAGAATGGAGTAGATATTTTATATTTTTAAAAATAAAATAATATCAAAATTTTTGGGGATGG
>NC_028639.1:68568313-68596781 GCF_001406875.1 Solanum pennellii
AGTGGGTTTTTTTTTTTAAAGGGGGAGGGTGAAGTATGAATTTTTTTTTAATAATATTTTATAAAATATTTCTTGTTTTATAAGGACGGGGGATTGTCGGGAAAGGGGGTACATGGAGAAGGTAATGGAGTGGGTAGTAAAAATAATTTAAATGTTATTTTGTTAAAAGAATATTTGTTTTGTGGATTGTAATACTTCAAAATTAATCTTTAATTAATTTTAGTAGCTTATTACTTAATTTTTGTGAAAGGTAGAATATTTTATCCATATGGAATATTATGTATCAAGTATTTTTCAAATAAAAGAGAGCCCATTATACACACAATTATGTTTTTTAAACTATAAAGTGATAATTTAGGTATGAAAATTACACTCTCAATAAATAGTTTAGATATGAAACTCTAAAAAAGATTAGTTTAAATATGTTTTTGACACTTATGTTATCTTATTATTCTATAATTGAGACTTTTAAACTCCGTTGTTTAACATGACCAATAATAAGGCAAGTTAATTATTTTATTATGGATAGAAAATCCAAAATATAATTAATTATTTTACTGTGCATTTGTATGACCATAATAAGGCAAATTAAAGTCACGTGTAACTTGACAAACTAGAACAGGCTTTAGAGACCTAAGGGGTTTATATGAATTTTTTAATCAAAATTATAATATATATATATATNTAATAAAAATCATGATTATGTCACTACAAGTGAATTCTCGAATCAAAACATGCATATATATCCAATTGAAACTATTAATTATATCATAGATTCTAGCTAGTTAATAACGAATGTTGCTCAAATGAAATATTTATGTAAGGGAAAATGATATTTTTAGTCCATGTGTTAAGTTTATATTTTTATTTTTGTCTTTGTGTTATCTAACTTAGTTTTATATTAACCATCAATTATATCAAGTGAGTGATTTTAATCCCTCAACTAACAAATTCAAAAAAATTTAACAGAGAGTTCACTGCTAAAAGGGGCAATTCGAGTATTTCATTTTAATTCTCTCTTTAAAGAACAAGCTTCCATGTCTCTATCTTGAAGAACAAGCTCATCGATCTGAGTTACATTTTCAACAAAACTAACTTGATCGGCATTAACCCTCCCTCTCTCACACCAACAAACGATAGCTCATTTGAGCTGTATTTGAACAAAACCCACATAATAGGCATGAGATTTCTCTCTTTGTCCGACGAACTCGAAGTCATCTACTGAAATATCAACAATGTATTTGTGATTCTAGGTATGTTGTTGCTCTCATTTATTTAACTCTCGTTGTCTCTTCTGCATATATTTTTCGTAATTTTGAGCTAGGTTTTTATGTTCATAAATGGTGTTTTTTTAAATTAATGTCTGTTCAATTGTATTGCTGCAACTTTTGGCCATTTCTAAGTTACTGAAACGATTCAAAGAAAGTAAATTCATCATCCTCTTTTTAAAAGTTTTCTATTTCTCAAGCAATAATTTTTAAATATCCGAATTGTCCCTTTTAGCAGTGAACTGTTAAAGTTTTTTGGATTTGTTAGTTGAGGGACTAAAATCACTCAGTTGATATAATTGAAGGTTAATAGTGTTAAATTAGATAACACAAAAACAAAAATAAAAATATAACCTTAACAGAGGGACTAAAAAAATCGTTTTCCCTTTTGTGAAATGAAATGTATCCCATTCCCACGTTACTATATAAATCATATGAGGCAATAACAAAATTAGCTACTAACTCTGTTTCTCGATTTAGTCATAGAAAGAATAATTAGAAAACGAACAAATTGAAGAAAAAACGTCAGTTATCAAGATGAATTAATTGACGCCTACTTGTTTTTGAAAGCTATACTAACAAGTAACCATCATATAAATACTAACTTAGATTGTGTTTGGAATGATTAAGAGATTAATTTCTTTTTTTAATTAAAATTTTCAGGTTGAGTAATCAAATTTATGCAAATTGAAAAATGTATACAAATTTTGTTTTAATTGAATCGCAATAAACCTATAAAATATTAAATGAAATTTTAATTTTAATTGGACTGATATAAATATGAATGAGAAACACATGATATATACTATTGTAATTGAGGGCGCTTATGAGTTGAAAGGACAGTTAAATTGTATTAATAATTTATATTAGTCATAATTAAGTCGAAGAAGTTTGGTACGATAATGTTCGTAGTTTCCACAATTTACGCACAACGTACGACTGCATGCATGCAATATCTATATTGTCTGGAAGAAATAGAATAATACACACATGGCAGTTGTCATTTGATTTGTCTTTTGGACTTTTAATTTGATACGTGTTACTATCACTATAACAAAAATAACTTTTAGTGGTAATAAATAGATACTCGAATAAAGAGTGTTAAAACTTTTATTGGATATTAATTAAGTATCATTAGATCCAATATCGCTAAAGTCTTTTACACTATGTTTAGATCATTGTTATCCATTGTATTATATTGTATCGTTACTATACCTACAAAGTTTGTTTTTGATTGTTACTTAAAATTTATTGTACTGTATTGTTAAATTTTGTTGTTACGTACCAATGGAAAGCCCTATTTTATAGAACAACCAATTTGGTGTGTTCTTATTGTTACTTAATTTCTTTTTCCAATTATATCTTTACATAATATTTCAAAATACTATTTTATCCTTTACCATAATTATTTAAACCTAGTCTAGTCAAAACTCCTACCCTAAAATAATTAAGGATATTTAAGTAAATTTATGAATTACAATACAATACGATATAATCAAATCAAACAATTAAAATGTTACTAAACAACAACAATCAATAGAATCTAGCTAAACATTATATCTACCATACAATACTGTACGATTGAGTACAAGACAATATAGTACATTATGAAAAGAAATGTCCTTGGCAGCTACGTGGCTCGATCTCAAGCCACAAGGACAGCATTGCGTGCTGGCGAGGACGAAAACGCAGGTCTGCCACAGCCAAAAGCACTGTACACGGTACGATGGGTTAAAGAAGGAGACGTTGGGGGAGGGAGAAGTCGCGTGGGGAGACGAGAAACGCGACTGGGGGCTGCTTTTTCGTACGCAGCTTCTGCGTTTTTTCTGGAAATTTCCTTTTTCTGGGATTTTTCGTGGGTTTCTGTTTTTCTGGGAAACGCGTGGGTGAGAGGGGGAAGAAGGAAGAAGGGGAAAGGGAAAGGTGGGTCGGGTCGGTCGGGTTAGGATGAAATGGGTGTTGGGCCGGTAAAAGGGAAATGGGCTGGACGGAAAGTGTTGGGTTGAGGGGTAATTGGGAGGGAATGGGCCTGGGATTTGGACTTGGAGTTGGAAAAGGGGCCCAAGGTTGATTTTTGGGGGCTGAAAATAAGATGGGAATGGGCTGAAAGGGAGGAAAAGCTTGGGCCAGTAGGAACAAAAGGAAAAGGCCCAAATTTGGTTTTTGAAGTGTTTAAAAGGGAAAATGGGTTAAATTTAATAAATAACCAATGAATTTTGTATAAATTTATCAACGAGCTTCTTTATTTAGATTCAAAAGTATAATCATAGTTTAAACTAAATTAGTTTAATAAAACATTTAAATGTATATTTTGATGGTTTTTTTTTTTGGATAATCATAAGATATACTAATTATATACATAATTATGTAAAAAATATATTATCGAAAGTTATGTTAAAACGTATTCGAAGTAACACAAAAATTCATGTATTATATTATATTCGCAACATTTATAAAAATAATTAATTTAAATTATTCAGAAAATCTAGGAAGCTCGATAATTAATTTATACCGACGCGGGTCAAAATTGGGTGTCAACAAGTGTTAGGAAAACATATATAAAGAATGTGACAACACAATATATAGATTTTATATTTTGCATAACCAAGTTTTGTACAATTGAATATATTAATTGGCGGATTATTCTAAACCTACTATTCAAAGGAATTATTAAACTACAAGATATAGGAATCTATGTGACCTTGTTGTTATTTGGATAGTCATTTAAATATTTATATGATAATTGAATATTTGAAGTTGGTTAATTACTGCCATTTATAGTATTTTATTAATTTTTAAATAATACATATTACTTTCTATGTTTTAATTTTTTTAATAAAAATAAAATCTCAAGAGTCAATCAAATTTTTATATGCCATTAAAATATTTTAAATTATTCATTATAGTAATTTACCTTGTGTATTTACATAATTTTTAAATAGTACTATATGATACTTCTTCTTGCCTAATTAATGTGACACCGATAAAATTTTGAGAATTAATCGAATTTGTTATATTTTTAAAAAAATTAATTTATTAATTATCGTGATTTATAGTAATTTTACCTTTCTCCCACTCTCCCTCTCTCGAAAAAGGTTTTACCTAAAGGCCTAACTAGCATAATTGTTATTGTTGTGAAATATGAAATGAAGCATTCCCTACATGCAAATTAAAGGCAAAGTACCTCTTTACTTATACCTCTCTAGGGTCTGATCAATAAGGTCAGAATTATCCAACAGATTTGTGGCCTTTTAATTGGGAAGTCATGATATTATGCGTATCATAAGCATGCTAACTTTGAATAATTAACCAACAAAATAAACAGTATATATGAATGTGACACAACATTATATGTTCTTTGGCATAAAGAATATGAATCATTAGATGACAAGAATTAAACATTATTGTTAATTTAATTAGTTGTCAAAATCAACTAGCTATACGTGTATAATTTTCTATCATCTTTCATATTACGAGAACTTACATCCCACCTAATTTATTTCAACTAAATTTAACTAGCACAATATTTACGCGACATTTAGAATCTTGTGTGCTTAAAGTCTTAAACTAAAAATTTGCATAATATATCGACATGTTCCTTGATTGTGAGGTTTTAAAACATGTCAGGCAGGATATTAGAGTTAAAATGTTATGAAAAGAATGTAATACATACTCTCTACATCTTTCATAATTTAATTATTTGTATAATATATTGACATTTTCCTTGAACGTGAGGTTTTGAAACATGTCAGGCAAGATATTGGAGTTAAAATGTTATGAAAAGAATGTAGTGCATTCTCTCTACATCTTTCATAATTTAATTATTTGTAGTTAAATATGAGTACTATTGCTACGAGGCCAAGCTTTAGAAATAGCTATGAAATTTAAGTTTTCATGGCAAACGCCAAACAGAATATTTTGCTACAATATAATACTTTTATGGCTGAATCTATGAAGATAGCTACAAATTTCTTTTATCACGGCAAAAGAATAAAATAACTTGCTATAAATATATTTTTTTGTGGCAGGAACTTTATATCAGAATAATATAACTACAACACAAAAATTTTGTAGCAATATATATATTAGTTCTCATTCATGGACCATGTAAAGTTTATAGCTAATTATTAACCACTAACATCTTTACGAAAAAAAATTTATAGCTAAAGTAGTGTTTATCTACGAAAAAATTTCATATTTAACTGCGATTAATTTTATAGCAATATGTATTTTTTCTTGAACGTAGTGCTTGCGCATTGTGTGTCGTGTAGGAGATTTGACGACAAACAATGATAAAGGCGTCCAACTGCGGCATTTGAAGAATTTTTGAGTCCTAAATTGAAAATTGAGTCTCAATTTTCACGTGTGTGATTTAGCAAATCAGATCTTTTAATCTCAAATGGATACTTGAAGCATTGTTAATTAATTCAGTTTTCAAAAGTAACTAGCTTGTACATAACGGGTATACTTCCTTCTCGTGTCTTCGTCTCATCAATGAGCTTAAATTTTTGTAACACTTTCAACTTATGATCTAAAAGAAGTCATGTGAATATAAATCACCACGTTAGGGGCTCGAGTAACTTTAATTTGGCACTCATGTATATTGTACATGCTATCGACAACTCAATAACTTTAAAAAAGAACTAGATTCAAGAACCCTCATGTCATCATGTTAGACATGCATGTTAAAGGGCAATATACCTATATTTAATTTTGAACATGTCACTATCTACATACTTATCAACATCTTTAATACTGTATCAACAAGGTTGGGGTGTAGACTTTAAATCCTCACCCCCTTCCATTCTGTTACAATCAGAATTCATAAACTTCAAAAATCTTGAATTCAATATGATCTCTCTATTTTGCGTTATCATGCATGATTGAAATAATGATAATAATATCTCTTTGTGTAAAAGAGATCAAGATAGAAAGAAAGAGAAATTATAGGGTTTATTTTACCTTAGAATAGTTGGGAGGAATAAGAGAAAAGAGCTTAGAAAAAAGATACTTCATTTGTATTCTTCTATTTTTTTTCCCTGTGTTTTCCTGTCTAGCTTTTGTACTAGTGCCAACAATATTAACATTGCTGCTTTCCATTTCTGTTGTAACAAAGTGATTTTCACTACATATTATGTGTTTTTAACTTTTGTTTATTTCATATTTGTCTAATTTAAGCGTTTGTTCATTTCATATTTATTTAATTTGACGTGTATAAATAGACACATAAATCTTATGTAGCACATATAAGATGCAGATTGAGTAAAAGGTGACTCAATAAAAGAATGTGTAAATTCAAGTTTATATAACTCATGTGAATATATAATTAATTATATACTACTACAACCTAATATTGTATTGCGATGATTAACTTCTTTTTTTTCATGTAGTAACACAAATATTCTTCTAATATAAATTGGGTTGCCATTACGTACCTTTTCTATTAGTATATACTATCGCAAACGTTCACACATTATTACAAGTTGGAATTAATGCGAACATAATTAGGATAAACAAACAATAATAAAGTACTAACACTATTATATGTTGACCGTTTGATTTATTAGTTTCTATCCTTTGTGTTGTAATCTATACCTTTTATGAAATGAAATACAGCACCTCTAGGAGAACTGGGAATTTTAGAAAAATTGAAATAAAATTATGACCACGAGTAACAAGTACACTTGTTGTTTGGGTTTAAACGCGTGAACAGAAAATAAAAAGTATTTACAATTTTGATTTAGTGTTGTGATTTTTATGAAAAGTTTCGACTTTTATGAAGAGTTGTAACTTTTATGAAAGGCTGTGACCTTTTCGGTAAGGCACAATAAAAACTTTTTCACGTTATCCTTTGTTTTCTATAAATTGAGTGATTTCCTCTCATTTAAGAGAACCAATTTTATGGACTTCTTCTACTACTATTAAATCTAGTAATTTAAGTGTATTTTGTTACCGTTGAGTGGTTCACTGACATCATGATTTTAGGTACCAATACACGGGTGAGTAAGATCGTTCTATCTTGAGAGGATATATTTCATTAACCTCGAGTACTAGAGGTGAATAATTTCCTTAAGGGGATATTGTGAATTTAATGAACTCAATTTTCTTCTTTGAGAAAAATATTTTGTATACTGTTTCTAATTTGTTTCTGACTCTTTTCTCTACTAGTTTAAATTTGCAGTTTTGAATAGAAGATGAACCACACTTGCTAAATTAGAGCAAAGGCCATTGTATTCAGTATGTACATATATACATAAATCAATATGTGAGATCTTAAAGATATTGTCTTTTTTATTATCTAATTCTAATAAATCTATATCTCATACTCTAACTAATTCTGATAGACCTTTACATCTCTAATCAACTTTACACTCTTTATACTTTTACTGTTGTGCACTGATTTTCATAAAGTGTCTTTGGGCAGTAACTATTATTGGAATCCAATTACAACCTCAATTCTTTAGTAATTTTTTTGGCAGTGATCTCTTTTTCTTATTTTTTCTAGACACAATACAAAAGGTGATATTCGAGAATCACTTATACGGTTATACCCTTTATCATTTCTCTCAAAAAGACGTTATATGAGCAAGTAGATATAGAAACAAGAATATAATTTACTTATTTTTTTTTTGGTAAAAAAGATAATTTAGGATATAATTAACAGTACACTCTTGAAGAACACATGAGTGTCCATATGCCGTTGGTATAAGTCAAATGAATTTTATTTTAAGTTTAACTTAGAGCTCATATATGAACTAACATAATATTGATGCACTCGAAACCTTCAAATTCTAGGTTCACCTGTGATCACAATTATCAGTTCTGTCATTTATGTTCCAAATTTAATTTGGATTAATTCTAGAAACAAGGAGTTCATCTGAACATTTTTAGTCAAAAAATTATTTGTATATATCATTTAATTTGTTACATTAAAAGCCATATATCAAATTCACATAATTAATTATATTATAGGCTCTAGTAACACAACATGGCTCAAATGAAAATTTTTAATTTGTAAAAAAAAAATGTGTTTCTTACATAACTAGTGTGTTCTGTGTTCTGTGTTCTGTGTTCTTTGGCATAAACAATTTGAATAAGTATTAGTGTGATCTCCTTATTGATCTTTGCTTGTAATTAATTAAGTAAATTTAGCAAACCAACTTTTGTAATCTCAAATGGACCCTTGATGCATCAATCCCTAATCTAGCAATTTTCACCTGCAAACATCAGATAACAAGAAAAGCATTGTTAAATTTAGTTATCAACATTAGTGCTGGCAATTTGAGCTCACTTTTCACTGATCCATTTAAATAGCTCATTAAATATGAATTAAAAGATTAATTTAAAATATGGGTAATATTTGAGATTATACTCATATTTTATCCATAAAAATATGAGTATATTATGTTAAACTACGGGTCAAATATGGATATTGCAAGTTTCTCCAAATTTTCAAAAAATCTTCTGTTATCAAGTTTTAGAAGCGATTTTTCAAAACTTTCATATATGGGTCCCTATAAATATTTCAACTCTCGACCACCACCCCACGCTTCCAAAAAAAATTAAAATTTATTTTTAAAAAATATTTTGAACTTCAAAATTTCATTTTTTTCATCGTCCCCCTATCACCCCTCACCCCCACCCCCACCCAAAAAAAATTAAGTTTGTTTTTAAGAAATATTTTTAACTTCAAATATTTATTTTTTCACTCTACCCTGGACCCACTCCACCCCAGCCATCGTCCCTTACCGCAGCCTCGACCCCCCAACCCCGAATTTAAAAGTTTTTTTTTACTTTTATAATAAAATTAAACTAAATGAAGCATTTTCAACAGATTTCATCTAAAAAAAAAGACTAAATTATTTTCTCTATATTGAATTCTTAAATAAAGAACTATTTATTCATGAAATATGGGTAAACTAGTATTTTACCTAACCCATTTATTACCCAACCCATTTTTACCCATATTAAATATGGGCGGGTGGAATGATTACCCATTTTATGTTTAACCATTTCAACCCACCCACGTGTGACCAACCCGCTCATTTGTCACCACTAGTCAGAATTAACTAATTGTACGTACATTATTTTCCATCATCTTTCTTATTACTTAAATTTACATTCCATCTATTTTATTTTATGTAAATTTGACTAGCACGGTATCTACGAAACTTATTATTTTGTGATTTTAAACGGATGATTTATATAATATATATAGAACAGCATGTCCTTTGAACATTAAGATTTTAAAACATGCTAGGTAGGTTGTTGGAGTTAAAAAAAATGTACTAAATATTGTACAGATAAAGTGTCAAAAATACACCTAAATCTAAACTATTAAAAGTGTGAGTTTCATATCTAAATTATCACTTTTTAGTTAGAGAAACTCACATCAGTTGTGTGTGTAATGCACTCTATTTTATATGAAAAAACTTTGACACATGACATTCCATATAGATTAAATATGGAGTATGATGTAAAAAAATTTTAAAATAAAAGAGAGAGTGTATTACACATATCATGATAAGAGTGGTATAAAACAGAGATGTGTGTTTCTCAAACTTAAAAGTGATTTTAGGTATGAAACTCAAACTTTCAATAGTTAAGGTATGAAACTCAAACAAAAAAGATATAATTTAGGTGTTTTTGTGACACTTATCTCAATATTATATAAAATGACATTTTTTTAAGATAGAGAGTAAGGATGTGCCCTACTCCTAGCTAGCGTTTGACCATAGATTTCCAAATATTATTTGAGTGAAAATTTGGGTGAAATTTCACCATGTGTTTGGCCATAGAATTTGAGAAATATATTTCACCTATTTAGAAAAATATGATTTATACACACAAGTTTTAAAAACTATCAAAACTAACTAAAAGTTGTATTACAACTCAATTGGATGCTCGTTACAACAATAACAAATAGTGTCCATGACACTAAAACAATGTGGTAATTTGGAGTGAGTGCAACAAGAATTATTTCATACATCGTGAAGTAGACAAAGCACATGACTTTGTTACTTAGAGCCAATTTTTAATAATTTTCATCAACAATCATATCATTATTTAATATTCACTAAATATTTCATCACTATTTTGGTATTCACGTAAAAAATTATGTAATACAACGCAAGCAACTACTAGAGAGGGTGTTTTTGTAAAAGATAAAAGATTGGGGTAAAATTTTAATTTTCAAAATATCCCAAATAATGAGATTTGGCCCAAATACTAAAAAAAACTAGTATTTAAAAATTTGAAATATTTGCCAAATAATGACAAATTATATGGACAAACATTATTTGACAAATTTTTTCCAAATATTATTTGAAAAATTTATGACCAAACGGGCCCCTAGTGTTGTAATGGGGAGGTCAGGTTTCACCCCTTCCATGCTCCTTTAACTTATCTAATGAAGCCCCTTGAGGGAATCTTTGAAAAAAAAACAATAATTCTAAAGAGAGATTACTACATACTCTCTATATTAATTTATGTGAAGTTATCTGACTGCCACATAGTTTAAGAATGGATGAAAAACTTTTGAAAATTTAAAGTCAATTTGTTATAACTAAATATTATATCCGTCACTGCTCTTGAAATTGACTAAACAAAAGAGAATGTCACATAAATTAGGACAAATTGAAATATGAATCACCTGAGCGTGGATCATATAATAAATTGTATCGTCAATTGTTGAATAATTAGCAGAAACAACTTGTGCTCCTTCTTGCTCTATGATTTTTATAACCTCTTGCAATGTGAAGTTCTTTGGCAAACCACTCACTAATATGACCTCTAGAGTTGAATCCAACTCTCTAACTTCAACCATTGGTGATTTTATACTACAAGTTGTTGTAGGCATGGATTTCTTTGAATCATCACATGTGTCTTGTGCAACCACTTCTTCCTTCCTTCTCTTTAATACTTCTATATTTTCTTTTAATTGCTTAATGTAAGTAATTGCAGCATCAATTTTGTCTTGCTTTGTCAAAACCTCCTGAAATTATTGTTTAACTAGCAAATCAGGAAAACTAACAACTTGAAAATATATTTAAAATAATAAAATTATGCTCTTTCGAAACAGCTTAATCTTTTAGATGAGATAGTCACACACTTTAACATGCGTGGTATCAGAGAAGGCAAAGGTCCTGCTCGATGAATCTCAGTGCCACCCAAATAAAAAAATTCCACAGACTTGGTCCATGAAAAGAAAATCTCATCTTAAGTTTTTAGATGAAATGGTCACAGACTTAAAGCAACAAGTTTTACCAAACAATATCGATAAATTACTTCAACAAGAAAAATGACGACGAAGAAAAATACCTAGAGGTAATCTATTTTTCATTGTGCATTATAACACCAATTTACTATTGATTTACGATGAGAAAAATCTTTATTTCTAGTGGTTTATGCATTCATGTGAGTGTGAGAGATAAATAGGATTTTATACCTTTGTAGATTGGTGATGGTGGGGAGGAATGAGAGAAAAAAGTTTAGAAGTAAGATACTTCATTTGGATTCTTCTAATCTTTTCTTGTGTTTTCCTCTCTATCTTTTCTGAAGCAGTAACAATATTAATATTGCTGCTTTCCATTTCCGTTATTGTATTTAATTTAGGGGATACGGTGCGATAGGGATCGATCGATTCGATTCGATATTGTAATGTTTCAAGGGTAGATCTTCATCATCATTTATATAAAGGGGAGATATATCAAAGGAAATAGTGAGGAACTTGCAGAGTCAACAAAAAAAAAAGAAAAAAAAAGAGTATTCATTCAATCTATGAATTGCATGAATTAAAATTGTATCTAAGACGTATATATTGACTTTCAAAATACACACCGTCCACACGTAGGAATAAAATCGTCCAATCAATAATCACTCACTAACACTAATATTAGGAGTACTAATTACTCTAATTTGAATATTCATTATTTAGTCTTATACAGAGCCGTTAATATGGGCTAGCCTATTCTATTCGGGTTAATTTATACAAATTTTTATGTTTTATAGGTCAGGTTGGAGTAGCTCATTTTCGGCGTGGCCAGGAAATGATTGGTCCAATCCATAAGTACTTTGACTACAGACTTGTCGAGTCAGTCCACTTTTTAAAAAATTATAGTTTTTTTATAATTATCAAATTCAATTATAAATTAGAAATTAAAAATATTATCATAAATATCGATAAAATAATATTACATGATGTTAATGTTACTACTTGTTTATCAAATCTACAAAATAAAATTATCTTTATAATATTTATTAAGTTTTTTTTCAAGTAAAAATATAAATATCTAAATAGGTTATTAACATAATTATTTTGAATTTAGACTCTCTTTAATTTTAAATTTTAATGGTATATTATATTTTTTATTTTTATTGACCCACGGTCGAAACTATCTATATTTTTCAAGTCTCACATATCAATAGGCTTATTCAGATCTGACTTATAAAACCTTTTCTTAAATGGACTCCAAAATCTTAGCCCAATCCTATTATATTCCAAGTTAAGTCAGTCCCGCTGGTAGACTCGTCCAACAGACCTATCCTATATTGACAGCTCTAATCTCATATAAATGTATGTTATAAGCATAATCTAAATCGTGATATTGTAGTTAATAAGACCGTCAAAGAAGTTGAAATATTTTTTTTCTAAAGTTTGAATAAATTGATTATCTTGTTTTTTCCCAAAAACAAAGGAAAGAAACTTTGAACAACCATTGGGGAAAAAATTGTTTTTGATCTATTTTCGTAATTGGGGATAAAACAATTAGCCTGAGATAAAATTAACCCATTTTAAACCGTTCAAAGGTAATATATATATTTCTCCCTTAATTTTATGCTCAGACAACTGAGAGATTGAATTTGATTTTTGATTAACATGACATTGATTTTTAAGGTATGCAATCATATTATCTAAAAATTTAAATTGTTATAAATAATATTTATTATTTGCTTAAATATATTTTCAATATTATATTATATAAATCCTTGGAATCTTACGCGATTAAATAACTTGTCGTGAATAATCATTTATAATCTAATAATTTGAAATTTGGAAAAAAGAATTAATGTTTTGAATTAAAAGATAAAAAACTTCTGACCCAAATATGTGAGAAAAACGTACAATAATCCATCACCATACCATAATTAATGATTAATCCTCCTTATTTAGAAGTGATACTTTGATGAGGACTAACACAGCAAAAAATTGTACAAAAAGCATTCTAAATGGTACTATAAAATTGATACTTTCTCCCCTCCATAGAAACACGTGGCAATGCCACCATTCTTCAGCAAAACACTTGCCAACACAATTGTTAAACACGTTTACTACAAAATTGTAGAAAAATAGTTCTGTTCCCCTTTGCTTCACAATTATTGTACTAAAATGTCGCCAAAATTTGATCAGTCGGAGTTATCGTCAAAGTGAGCAAAGGTGAGTCTTTCTTTTTCTTTTATTTTCATACAAACAAGAATATAAAGTCTTCTACAAACGTACTTATGTTGAATTTGATGTAATTAAAGTGTTTGATAATTTTCCTAAAGTAACTAAGCAATTTTTCTCTTCTTTTTTAACAAAGGAGTTCTTTACCTGCTTATCATCACCATTTCAGGAGGTGTATTTATTACTATCGAACAATAATAGTAAGTAATATGTTGTTACGTTGGAGAATTACTTTTGAACAATTTTCATTTCGTTTCACATTATTTTGATTTTCAATATGCATGTAGTTTAAAAATCAAAATATTGTGGGCAAATAGAGTACTTTCACTCTTTTCAAGCCTATAAATTTAAAGACATAAGCATAAAAATATGCAAATAAATAACAAAGTCTGCGGGAGGGCTAGCTTCCTCTACCCACTTACAGTTCAATAGTATTATTAAGTAGTCCTATGTTGTCTTATTTTTAATGTATATTACTATTAGTTACTTGCTTGCTTCATCTCTTTCTAATTTGCTGGCATATTTTCTTCAGGAACTCTTCTTTTGAGTCAAGGGTCTAAAGGAAACCACATCTAAACCATCATAAAGATAGGAATAATGTCTGCATACATCTTGCCCTCTCCATAGTCCACTTGCGAAATTACAATAGATATATTCGTTGTATTTATCACATTTCTTCATGTGTAGACTGCCGTCGAATAATGCAGCAATAAATCGCCTTTGGACCCATCATATAGTAGACTCCAAAACTCTAACATGGCTTTCTTTCAAAGTGTCATAAAGGAAGGGAAAACAAGAAAAGACAACAGAGAATGGGAGGAAGATAAGTCAATTATCCTTGCAAAAATTCCAAACAAAAAGCAGGATATTCCCTACAATTGAAAAACATGAAGTAGGACAAAGAAGAAAATAAGTGATATATGCATAAGTCGACAGTTGGAAAACTGTTATCGAATCATCATCACATCTACTCAAGGTTTGGAATAGAGAATCAAGCTAAATTACTAAGGAATCATCATATTTTGGCTTGTATTTTCAGTATTAGATTGCATGCTAACTTATGTTCTTTAGCTATGCAATTTTTTTCGCTGTTTTCAACTTTTATCAAATAAGTATTCATATAGCATGAGACATTTTATAAATATTTCTTTTCAAATGATTCATGTAAAGTCCTTAAGATCCTCTTTGTTGCATCTAACATTTGTTTGTATGAATTTGTAATGAAGATAACTAGAAAAACTATTTTTTTTTTGATTTATATCATTCTATTTTTTGTTTTGGGACAAATTTTATTTATATAATGTATATTATCATTTTTCGGTTACAAGCTATCGCTAAAAGAAAACTAAGAAGTTCAAATGGATGACATAAAAAGGGGTGCTAAGTATGCATTTCTTTGTTTGAATTCGAAACTGTATACTCATTTTTTCCAACTGTTTGAATGATTTATTAATTTTTCGTTAATTGCAGAAGCTATAATAGTGTATTCCTCTGACACTCCACTCGACAAATGACCTCATCGACTTTAGGTAATATTATGCTCTCCTCTTTTTCGTCATGCAATGTAATAATTTCTTTCATGTAATAATGTCATACTTATATTTCTGATCTTGAGTGTCACAATGTCTATATTTCTGATCTTGAGTATCACAAGTAAGAACTCATGTTAATATATTTTTTTCTAACTATTGATGACCGTGACTGATTGATAACTTCCTAAAATTAAAGTTGAAGCGAATATGAATAATTTGATCTATGATTAGGCATTGAATGCTCAAAACGTTCTCAAAAATGAAAGAGTGAAGTTCTTCATGGAGTATACATCCATAAACATTTTTATTGCAGTGCAGTGGACATCCATACTTCTATCTATTAATCAAGCATGTCCCTCGCAAATAGAAGATAATTTTGATTGTCAGGATAAACGATGAGTGGATATTTCAATGTTGGTTAAACATATAGAAGAGTTTCATTACTGTTGACACCCAATTTTGACCCACGTCGGCGTGAATTAATTATCGAGCTTCGTAAGTTTTTCAAATTATTTTAATTAATCAATTTCACAAAAAAAAAAGAAAAAAAAAAGAAGAAAAAAGGAAAAAGAAAAAAAAAATAATATATATATATATATATATATATATATAATAATAATATAGGAACTTTATATTATTTTGAACGCTTTTGTCATTTTTCCCATAGTATATATTTTTACGTAATTATGTATACAAATAGTATATCTTATGATTATTCAAAACCACCAAAAAATATACGTTTTTAAATGCTTTATTAAACTAGTTTAATTTAAATTATAGTTATACTTTTGTATCACTTTTTACGATTTTAATAATTATTTTATTAAATAAAAAAGGCTCGTTAATTGCTTAATGCATAGTTCGTCATTTTAATTGGTTATTCGTCAAATTAACCCAATCACCTTCCCCATTTTAATTAATTCCATTCCCAGCAGCCCACAAATTCAAGCCCAACTCCCAGGCCCACACGTTTTTTAGTAGCCCACCTCAAACTTCCAACCCAATTCTTTTAAAACCCAACCACAAATTAACACCAGGCCCAACATTCATCTCAATTCCGAGCCCATTCATTATTCCCTCTTCATCCCACATACCTTTAAATAAAATTACCCAGCCCCACGTTCCCGACCGACCCGACCCGTTTCACCCCCTTCTTCTTCCCAACAAACGCCAAAATTCCCAGAAAGAGACGCAGACAGAACCCAGAAAACAGACGCGATACTCCCAAAATTCCCAGAAAATGCCAGATATTCACGCGTCTCCGTCACGCACGACACCCTCTCTTTCTCCTCTCTCGCGTCTCCCTCACGCGTGCGCTTCTCTCTCCCTCGCCAGTACACTTTGCAGCAGCAGGGCAGGCTGGATTTCAGCTTTGCCAGCCGCGCTTCATCCTTGCAGCGTGGGATTGCACCATGTAGCTCGCAAGGACGATCGTTTCATCTCGACCCTCCACCTCAACTCGATTCCGCTGGGAATCTTGGCATCCAAGTGGCATATTCCTTCCGGATAGGGGGGAATTCGAATTTCAAATCGAAATGGGCCGAAGTTAGTCCGCCAAGCCTCCCCCCTCGAAAACCCTAGTCATTTTTCTATTTAAACCCCCTCCCCCTTCAGATTTTAGGTTGGACGATTTTTCTTGGAGAATTGGAGAGTTTATCACGAGGAATACAAAAATCATTATCGAAAATATTCTGGTTCTTTTCTTGTTCGCTGTAGGAAAACAGTGGGGTTAGAAATTTCGTGTCTGGAAAGTTTAGGTTGAAATTTTTGGGGGTTAAAAGATTTGTTTCAGGCTTCATCACAAGGTTTTTCTACTGTTCTTCTTCTGTCCAGTTTTGAGGACAACTTTCAACCGGTATTAGGAAGGTTTTTTTCAAAGAATATAATAGGCATAGATAAACCGAGAGGGTTGGAAAAAGAAATCGAGAGAAAACTTTCCATTCCGTCTTAGTGTGTGCGATTGTAGTGTTCTCTCGAACGTCGTAGCCGTGGTTCGTGTTGGCCTTCGGAGTTGAAAGCTAGTCCTTCCTCTGCTCGTTTCCGTCTCAGTTTTGCTGCTCGGAAAAAGGTAATCTGCCATCCCTTCTTTATTCAGCTATGTTATTTTCTTTAGTTAATTTTTAATGATGTTTTCTCTTTGATAGAGGTTATAAAGTTTATCTGTTTAAGTGTAATAGTTTGTTTATATCCATATTTTGGTCTCTTGTTTTCTTCAATTTCTTATCCTATTTAAGTTGTATTTAGCTTCCTCGAGTTAGTTTTTTTTTTTTTTTGATGATAATATGCATATGATTTCGATAACTTTTGTCTTAGACTATTTCATGTAAATCATGTTGATTTCGGATGAATTTTTTTGTTTCTGTTTTGTTGTTCCTTGAGTAAAATAAGTTTCTGCTCATGTGTGTGTTTAGTTGTTGTTCCTGATTAAGTTGGAAAACTATGTAGAATAGGGTCACGACTATTCCGCAACCTATCTTGATGCCCTTTTATTTGTTGGCTTTTATCTCACATTTTAGTTGAATTCTTTAACTTGGAGCTAGAGTGTATGCTCTTGAATTTATTTATTGTTTTATCCTTACACGCCTTTGAAATTCTTGTTGTGTGACGGCTGGTTTCCTTCCTTCTCGCTGCCTCTTAAAATTCGTTTGATAAAATACAAGTCATTTTCTTCCCCGCCCAGAGGTATGTTACTAAAATGCTATGTTGAACTTGTTGGAGTTGAAGTCTTTAGATTTTTTGTTTTTTTTTAAAAAATTTTGCCTCTTTCAAAATATATACTTATCCTCGTAGTTTAGGATGTAGGATGCATATGCTTGACATGAAGATTACATTTCAGATTGAATTAATCGTCTAGATTTAAAAAAAAAAAAACATGTTTTCCGCTTTGTTGTGGTCTTTACTTCCTCTCTTAAATACATTTCGTTTCTTTAAAATATTGGAATTTGTTAATCTTCCACAGTACCTTATCTTGTGTAAGTTCATTTCAAGCCGAGTTTCTTCTCAATTTCTATGCGTTAACGGTCTCAAAATAGCTATGTATGTGTTTAATGGTCTCGTTTGTCTTAGAGTGATAACTTTTCCCAAAGCTTGTTCATATTTCGTCTATCTGTTGTCTTGACCTAAATCTCCCTATTATTACTTATGTTTTCCTTCTTCCCATTTATTGCATGTAAAAATTCTGCTCGAGTCCGTTTGGGACCCAACCTTTTGGTTCTTGCATTCGGGAGAGCCACAAAGGCTCGGAAATTCTTTCCATTGAGTCATCCCGCCAACGCCAAGGATCGCCTAAAAGGATTGAAGAATTGAAGAAATTTGAAGAAGTGGGATTAGGAGATTTCCTTTTTTATATTTTTTTATTTTACTTGTAATGGGCATAAGCCCTTGTCGTTTTTTTTTAATTTCTTGTATTTTATTTTATATGTTTAGAATAGGACAGGTGAAAATGGGTAAAAACTCAAAGACAGATGGGTCCAAGTTTCGGTCAAGGCGAACAGAACCCGAAAACTTGGACCCAAATCTCTCTCTCTCTCTCTCTCTCCCATTTTACTATTGTTTAGGGTTAGAAAATTCCGAACCCCGTCGAAGCGCCTTTCAAACCTTGTCAAACTTAAAACTAATTTCTAAACGATTATTTGTTTCAAATTTGTAGAGCTTGTTTAGATAAAACCTTAAGAAAGTTTAGCTCAGAAATAGACTCGCAAAATTGCAAGATAAATATTTCGAAACTTGTAAATTTGTCTAAATGAAACTTTAATAAGTTCAAAATAACAAAAGATTCGCAAATCATTAAGAATAGTCAAATAAGTTAATCATCGGAAAACCGTAGTTAGCGGAGTGTCTTAGGTGCCTTAAACACCTTCCTAAGACACTAATAGGAATCCCGAACCCCTAAAATATTTTCAAAATAATTTTTCTGTTTAAATTGTTTTGGAAATAAGTTTTCTTGATTTTTCTTAAAAAATTAAGTGGCGACTCCTAAAAGTCGAAAATAAAACAAACCCTTTCCGAAATTGATCTTTTTCGATAAAACAATTACGGCAAGAGAATATATGTCTTACTATTTTTAGGTAGGTTTGCAAATATTCATATCTTGCTTATGGAGAAATTTTATAGGAAAATGAGAAATTTATTCATCCTTATTTCATGTGTTCATCTTCTGAAGATGGACAATCACCTTTAATATAATAGGGAGTCAACTACTCAAATATTATACTTCGTATTTTCGGAGGATTCAAGTGTTTTTTTTTTTTTACTTTTTATGTTTTTCTGGTAATGTAAAGATGGATTGATGAGTTCCATTTGAAATGATTTCTTTCTTATCGTTCATTAATAAATTTCAGTTAAACAAATGTATGCTCTAAATAAAATCATCCTGCTCTTCTGCACTTCCACTTCCTTGTCTGAGGTAACTTATTCTCTCCAAGAGCACTGAAATCACATTCCTAATTTGGGATGAATGAGTAATATCCATTATGGAGTGTCCTCAACGGGAATAATTAAATCTTACACGCTTTCTCTTAATAACATAGTTGAGTCATTAGATCTTCAAGATCTCTCCGTCATAGCTTAGTTGATTCATAACTCTCCTTTACAATTTCTGAAACTTATCTCTCATATGAAAGATTTTAGCATGCTGTGATCATTCTGTTTGTTTACTTTCTTCCCAAAGGTAACATGAAGCTCCTACTACGTTGTTTCTAGAATGAAAAAACTGATTACATACTATACATCACATTACACCTAAAACTCATAAAGAAATATACATTAAGAGCATCTATATGGCGTGCTTGAAGATATTAAACAATTAATACATATTTTGGGTGCTATATCTTATAATAGTTGACTATAATAATTTGTAGATACAATATTCTTTTATCTAACAAATGATGTATGCAAAATTGGCTGATGTGAAAAAAATAAACTCAATGTATTTTCATTTTGATAACATGTTGGTACTGTGCCTTTTGGTTATTTCCAACATTTAACAATTCACGATTTCTGATATCTCCACTTCACTGATGTGAAAGATGTTACCTTGACTACATTAAGTGACTTGACTTATTTTGTAGAAAATGGTAATTTGAGATGAATAATACGTACTGTTTTGCAAGAGTAGATGGTGATTTACCGACTAGCTAGATGTACTATAGTTTGGGACTTGTATTAGTTATAGAAGGCGTATGTAATTGTTGAACTATTATAAATTTGTGTAATTATTACTAAAGTTGAAGCACTTCAAACACCTATTTATGGATGTTCGAAAAATGTTTTTTCCCTTCTTATTCTTACTTCTCTGTTTTTTTCTTTGTCAAGTTCACATATTTTACTGTCACAATCTATCGGGTACTTTATTTTCAGCTCTTTTATTGTGCATTTTTTGTATTTTTGAGTAGTTTATTGTAGAATTTTGTACTTTTATGCTCTTAATTTCTTCTTAGTATACTTTTTACACACATCCCTATCTGCTTATTTGTTAAACCAATTATATGTCGGTAAAGTTTTTTAGCAATTAACTTTGTTGAACATGAATGTCTTCATTACAAGTATTTCTCAACAAATTTCTACGTCATTCAACTAATTTTTTTTTGTTTATCTCGGGGCATTCACTACTTTAAAATATAAAATGTTGGGCCCGTGCGTTGCACGGGCTATATCCCTCTAGTATATAAATATATTGGACCTGATGAACAAAAATTAATGCTTTACGTATTAATTTCTTCGAAGTCCTTGTTAAATAACCTATGATAGTGAGATTACATATGAACCACGCGCAATTCAAATAGTGTTGAAATAAAATAAAGATTATATTTAATTAAATTGTTGAATTGACTTAGTCATGTATAAAGGACTCACCATTTAAAATATCTACTATGATGTTTTAGACTTATAGTATTTATAAAGTTTCTTTTTTATATATTTAAATTTTTAGTTCCATTCTATTAATTTAAACTATTATCTTTTGTTTCTTCATCTAGTTATAGGAAAAACATTATTTTTTTCATTGAAACTTGAAAATGATCGATGATTATTTTCTTATATATTTTTATTGAATCAATGAGAAAAGAAAATAAAAAGACAGAATGAAGGAAGCTTTCTGCTGTTTCGATTAGAATCTATTTTCAATCATACATTCTGTTAGTGATTTGGTTCGATCAATGGGTGAGAAAAACAATAATTTATAACACAATTTTTTTAATTAATCGATGAGTTGAAGTTTAATTATTTGTTTTCAAAGAGATTAAAAGACCACACACTACTACTTTTTACTGTTAGAGTGATTTTTTATTTTTTAATTAAAAGAAATTAAAGTTAAAAGGGATAAAAATGTTAAGAAGGTAAAATACAACTTAAATTCTTTTTTTATCATAATTGAAGGTTGAAGGAAATATGTTGGAGTGGACTTGGAAGCTTATTTTTTGTTCAGTATGTTTATTTTTTAAACAAAAATACGTAGTATGGAAGAAAATTTAGTGGTGATTAGATTTGACAGTAAAAAAGGAAATTGTGGAGAGTTCAATAGTTAGGAGTTAGGACTTATAGACTACATATATAGAGCCTGTTTGGCTTAGCTTAAAAGCTGGTCAAACTGACTTAAAAGCTGGTTTTTGACTTATTTAGCTATTTGGCAATATTCAAAATAACTTATTTTAAGTTAAAAAAAACTTATTTTAAGCCAAAAGTTAAAAGCTGGGGTAGGGGTGTTTTTCTTTTTTCCAGCTTATAAGCTGTTTTAAGTTGACCACATTTTTACCTTTTTGCCCTTAATATTTTTATACAATCTCCAAATTACTCACATAACCCTAACATCTCTTTCTTCTATTTTTCCCTTTTCACGTGTGGATGATAGACAATTACTATTACTAATGACTGAAAATAAAATAAATCTTAAATCTTTCAAGTGATCTATTCAAATTATAGATTAATAAAATGTAAAATAAGTTGCACATATAACTTAAATAAAAATTTATATTCCTCTTATAAATAATTTGTGATAATAAAGAAATATGTGAATTATAGACAATTATTATTACCTATGGATGAAACTAAAATAAAATCTTAAATCGTTCTTTAATCTATTCAAATTATATATCTTTAAAATCTAATAATAAGTTTATATTCCTCTTATAAATAATTTGTGATGAGAAAGAAATATGTGAATGATAGCAAAATATAATTATTTATGGCTGTAAATTATAAATTAATTAACTTTTATTATGTTAACAGCTTTTAAGGGTATTTCAGACATTTTGATTTAAAAAGCTGTTTATCAGCACTTATTTGCCAAACACATCAACAACTTTTTTTTTAACTTCAGCACTTTTATCCAAACGCATAACTGCTTATTTTAAAAATAAGTTTCAGCACTTTCAAAAGTACTTTTTTAAAGCTGCTTTTATTAAGCCCATACAAACGGGCCCATAGTAAGAAGAAAATAGAAAAAAAAAATTCCCATAAGAAATTTAAAATCATAGAGAAAAATAAAGTTTTTTTATTAAAAATAAATAAATAACTTTACATCTCAAAAATTATGTAATAAAAATATTAAAAGTAAATTAAATACTTTTACATAAATTTAAAAATATAGCATGGTATACCCGAAAAATATACGAGAAATTTTTGAATCTTATTATCTTAAACTAAATATTTATTCCAAAATAGTTTTTTAGACATGTCATATAGAATGCTAAAAGTTTTTTTAAAAAAGAAATATATCACAAATTAGGGCAGAGGAATTAAATATGAATATGAATATGATCACGAGAGCGCGGATCGTATAGCTAAGCCAACGTTTCGTACCATCTAAGATTTGTAATTATGAAAATAAAAAAAGTTTACATAGTAAAAATATAAATTAAAATTACATGTAAGACATGTTTATACACAAAGCTAATAGGCATATATGTAGCATTCTTTCACCATGAGCATCTTGAAGTACAACTACTACATAATTTAACTTTAGTTCAAATTTTGTATTTTCTTAAAAAAACTTATTCTTGTGTAGAAGCAACTTAGAACTTATTCTTTTTTAGAAAAGCCTAAAATTTAGAAGTCAGAACTTATTCTTCTATTTTTTTTACTGTCTGGGTATTTTGCAGCACTATCCATTTTAGGTGAACAATGTGCTGTTGGATTCCATCTGCTAAAGTAATTTCAAGACTCTCCTTATTTATAAAAAGAGAGTAGTTAATATTTCTGTGGGTGCTCAAGAATACAATCCATAGTATTCTTCTTATATTTTTAATAGTTATAAGTTCAAAATAATTACATCTTATGTGATTATTTAATAATTTCATACATAGTTTAAATAAAATATATGTTAGTCACATTAGTTACACATTGTATACATCTATGTGGTGATTTACATGCATCTGAGATATCATATACGTGAACGAGATGTGATATTCGCGAGTGAGATGGAAGGGAGGCGAGGAAGGCGAGTAAGATTTTTAAGTATGAATATTAGATAGATGTGAATCACACTATATACATGTATATAGTGTGATTTGCATGTATTTAGGATACATATACACAAGAGAGATATGAGAATGGCGAGCAATATGAAAAGGAGTTCTTTTTATGTATCACAAATACATGTAAATCCATTTGGATACAGTGTTTTTAGAATAAATTACATCTAATTTTGACCCATGAATTACAAGATAAATATATTAAAACGTATCTAAACGCACCAAAATTTGATAATATTCGTATTATTGCGAACTAATATCTTAGTAATTAGCTCATAAACTAGTGAAATTTCTGTTAGTTACCGTAAAAGAGTGGGCAAATTACGTATAATGACATCCTATATAGTTTAATTCCACCTTTTAAGAATTTGGATCAAAGCTTTTTCTTGTGCATTCTGTTGGGAGTGCCACATCTTGCGCTATATTTTTAGCAATTGACTTTTCTGATAGCATCGACGATAAGTTTATTGCATTAATCCATCTAATAGAAAGATTTAGTCCTCTTAGTGAATTTCCTTAAGACGTTAGATGATTGAATTTTACTGGTGATCTTATCAGCATTATTGATTTGACGTCGTGAGCTTTTGCACCCTTAACAACGTAACTCTTGAAATAGAATTTTGCATCCGCAAAGTGTGTCTAAACTTCAGAGAGAGAATTATCAATTATATTATCATGTACTCGAGACCAACCAAGCAATATGTTGTATGAGGTCTTTGCATCGATCACATGCATCCATGCGTTTGATAGCAAATCTTCACTACTTCTTCTCAAGTACTTGTAGAGGATCTTGATCCATTTGGAGTCGAAAACTTAAAGTTTTTGTTGTCCCAACATAGTGGTCTTACTCCTCGTAATATCTGGAGGTAACACCAAGGATTCCTTCAATTTCTGTTCTGTAGAAATTTTGGAGTTAGTGGCCTTATAGCCAGTCAATTAAGAGTGGATGTTCTTAGAAGTCATCCCTGTATTTTTTTTTATTCTTCAAAATTTGAGATGAGAGGTATAATTGGTCGCATTGGGAGTGCCATAATTTGCCTATAGTAAAATTCGAGTTTGAATAGACAACAATCAAGACTGATGAAAAACAAAAAATCGTATTTATTGAAATTGAATATTAGTGTTATAATCTCTATTATTCCTTCGATTCATCTTTTTCAATATATATTCAAGGACTTTTGAGCTTGATCTTCAATTTTTTCTTGAGTTTGATCTTATATTCAAGGGTTTTGGAGCTGGATCTTAATTTGTGAATTTGATGAACTTAATATGGACTTGATCTTGATGATCTTGATCATGAACTTGATCTTGGATTCCAGGGCTTTGGATATTGTTCTTGAATCTTTGATGAACTTGAACTTTATCTTGATCTTGACTTACTTGAATTCAAGGACTTCTCAAACTTGTTTTTGAATACGGTGATCTCGATCTTGATTGTTTTTTAACTTGAATGTTTGAATTCTTGAACTTGTAGCTTGTAGAGAAATCTGCGACTTTTGATCCATGAGCTCTCTCTAGCTTCTTGTCAGAATTCTGATCTCTTTTCAGAATATGTTTCCCTTCGACCAATAAGAATTAAGCGACATGGTATATAACCTTTAGGAAGTGGGTTATTCATTTTAACACATGACATGTTCTTATTGACTTATTTGTTTGACTTGACATAACATATTATTTATCACATGGTACTAAAAATGAGTTTTCTAGGATGAGATGACATTGAACTTAGCAAACTGAGCACCTCTATCATACCCCAAATTAATTTTATTTTAACTTTTATTCGATCTATATTTATTAGACTTAAATACTTAACATATTTATATCAATCGTAATATTCATTTGAACAAATACATAATCCAAATTATGTTATAAATTTATACTTTTAATTAATTTTAAATGATAACAGCAGAACACATGCATATGTACTTCACTTTCATTAAAGGCCAAATACATAAACATATCCCTAAATTTATTGGGTTTTTTCCCTCAGGTACCTTAACTACGTTATTTTCCTATTGAATCATTGAACTCCCATAATTTGTTCCGTTTAAACAAACATCGTTGTCTGATGTGGAACCAGATTTGTGAGGGGTACTGATAGAGGATACATATGTTGTTCCCCAACTCATTAGTCCAATTGATAGTGAAAGTGTTCGAAAATAATTGTGTTTTACTTAAGTCATTTGAACACATTAGAAAACAAATTCGACTAACACGGTTTGTCTTCATTCATTTAATCAAAATTATTACAATTCGAACACAATTGAAGGCATTTACAATAGAAAAGCCGATCAAAATCAACCAACAGTGTTTTAAAGGAACAAATTATGTGTGGTTCAATGATCAATAGAAAAATGACGTAGTTGAGGTACCTGAGGAAAAAAACCCAACAAGTTTAGGGATCTGTTTATGTATTTTGCCTTCATTAAATGTATTTTATTATGTCACGATACATAATACATCACTCGTGACGAGATGCATATGTACTTCTTTCAATAGTACAAGGGATGAAATGGAGACGGTCGATATAGACTATCGAGGAAACTAGTTACGGTAATTTTCGATCAAATTTAAATTATTTAATTTTTTAAAAATAAAAACGATCACATAAATTAAGATAAAAGAAATATTACATAGTGTATATATTTAGTGATACATACTAATCTACTATATGTCATTTATATGTCGTGTATATAACCAGCTATCCACAAACCTATAATATACCCTTAAAATAACAATTCACCTAATTAAAACACGAAAGTTCTAAGTAAATTTTCTATCTTTTAACACCTTGTTTGGATGGTTGTTACCTCTTGAATTGTATTGTTAGTTTAAACACAATAAATATTTTGATTAATTACTTAGTAAATTTTACTGTATAGTATCATTTAAAACCAGTAACCATGAAAAGATTCATTTGATTGTAATCACGTTGTTACCTTGATATTTTTTTTCTCATTTTATCTTAATTAATTAATTAATAATCATATTTCATTTTTTATCCTATATTTTTATAATAGCTCTATATATGCCTTACTTTTCTAATAAATTTATCATTTAAATTATAAATTTGTGATATTATATAATGATACAATATATACATTGTACGACGCCATATGATACGTTGTACAACTTTAACTTGCCGTCTTTTTTAATAGCATCCTCAAATTTTCTTTCACTTTTTGTAAGACTATAAAAACACAAACAGAAAATTTAAGATAGTGACTCATGTAGTGCAACGACCCACCACATGTCTATTAGTTCCTAGCCAGGAAACCATATGCTATATATGGGTCGGAGATAGAATTTTAACTATGTATACTTTTAATCGAATTTATTTGCTATAAAAATATATTTGTATCAATTATGAATTTACAAAATATAGCACTCAGACTTTAGTTATTAACATTTGAAGTCCTTATTCTAAAATTTGAAATTTATAAAGTTGAAATTTAGCACTCAGATTTTAGTTGTTAACATTTGAAGTCGTTCTTATTCTAAAATTTGAAATTTATAAAGTTAAAATTTAGCACTCAGACTTTAGTTGTTAACATTTAAAGTCGTTCTTATTCTACAATTTGAAATTCACAAAGTTGAAATATTGACTTTGTCTCTCCTTATATAGGTCATTTCATCATCCGATGGAAAAGATCATAAAGTACTATCTAACAACTAAAATATGCAACACAAAAAATATAAGTTGCATTATTGACAACAGATACATGTATTAACAACCTATATAGATATTATAAGTCGATATTCTTCACAAGATTGTTATTTCATTCCAAATTTCCAATGACAGCACCCATGCAATCTCACTAACATTTTTACTTGTAATTAAGGGGTCTAGCTAGGCAGACAAAAAAGGATAAAATTCTATTTGTACTTCAAAGATGTTTCTTCAACAAAAAAGGATTGGGTTTATAGCATCTTTCACAGTAAACATATAAATCAT
Source organism: Solanum pennellii (assembly GCF_001406875.1). Classification (NCBI taxonomy): domain Eukaryota; kingdom Viridiplantae; phylum Streptophyta; class Magnoliopsida; order Solanales; family Solanaceae; genus Solanum; species Solanum pennellii. The sequence continues at coordinate 68,595,982 of NC_028639.1, forward strand.
ATTAGCATGTTATAGCTATAGTTTGCATAATTGTGTTTCATAACAAATTTTATTTTGCTAAGGAGCTTTCAATTTGTATAGTTCGCTAGGTACATCAAATTTTATACAAGTTATTCAGTTTTGTATAAATTCATTTATACATTGAAATTTGTATAATAAGATCTGTATTTATATATTTATAAGTGTATAGGACGATAATATATGTATTTGTATTTGTACATACATTTTTCTCTCGCTTTATACAAATACAAATATATTTTATACATCTTATACATTTGTATACCGAAAATGGTTAATTGATACCGAATCAGATGACAAAAAATAAAATGTTTGCTGCGAATTACAAATAAAATAAACTAAAACTACACTATTTAATTTGAATTAATAGTTTATTATTTCATACAATTTATTGTTGAGAGACTAAGGGTGCGTTTGGTATAAAGGAAAATGTTTTCCATGGAAAATGTTTTCCTAGAAAATGTTTTCCTGGAAAATAAGTAGATTTTGGACTTATTTTCTCATGTTTGGTTGGTACGTAGAAAATATTTTTGGAAAATGATTTTGTGTTTGATTTATTAATGAAAAATATTTTTGAGAGACATCTTTTATTTTTACTAGAGTTGAAAATAATTTATGAAATTGAAAATATTTTTTAAAAATAACTTTTTTTTGGGTGGTGGTGGTGGGGTAGTGGGTGAGGGCAGGGGGCAGAGGTAAGAGGTAGGAGTGAAAAAATGAAAATTTGAAGTTGATAGTATTTTTAAAAAACAAAATTAATTTTTTTTAGGGTTGGGGGTGGG
>NC_028639.1:68596974-68697147 GCF_001406875.1 Solanum pennellii
AAAAAAAAAATTAATTTGAAATTAGAGGAGAGTTTTGGAAAATGTTTTCCTTAATTTTTAAAGGGAAGTCATTTTCCTTAATTTTGAGGAAAATGAGTTGATTTAGAAAACATTTTCCAAAACTTTTGTCCCAACCAAACATGAGAAAATTAAAAAATATTTTCCAAAAAATGTTTTCCTTCGTACCAAACACACTCTAAGTAGTCAAACGGAGTAAGGCCCAAAACAACGAATCCATCATTCAATAATTTGGGCTTGAGATGTGGCCCATTTGTTTTGATTTAGACTTTTCTAGTTTAGAATTGGGCAAACTACATAAATTCCACTAGTTTAGGTTTTAATTACTAAGATTACTGATAGTTTTAAATATTACTTTCTCTATCATATTTCAAGCTTAGAATACATGATTTTAAATCCACCAGATACATGTATATGTCAAATTTTAAAATCGAGAAACCTATTTTATTTTAAAAATTAATTGGTTGTAACTAATTTCCTTAATTAAAGGTGTAATTGTTGATTTTTAGAATACATGGGCAATTTTAATTGTGAAAATTAAATTAATCAAATTCTTAATATAGGCAAAAATCAAGGAGTGTATGTATGTTTAATTAATTTCATTTATTTTAATACTTTTGTAATAACAAATTCATTAATATTATTATTATTAAAAAGAGAAAAGCATCCATATTTTGGTCATGTAATTTGATTTATTTTATTTTATTACTCTTAAAATAATAAATTTATTAATTTGACGTATCTATTACTAATAAATGATGTAACCTATAAACTAAACACTTAGATACATGAGTATCATACAAGTACATTCGTATGTATTATTGAAGTATTTAGTATTAATTTCGTGCATTTGTTATACGTATCTATTTAAATGATCTAATTTTAACTTCATGTATCTTTTATATGTATCTAGTATTAATTTGATATATCAAATATCAATTTCATACATTTTATTCAAAAACATGTATCTTGATATATATAAGCATATACATAAATTATGTGTATCCAAATATGAAATGAGTATATGTCTTATCATCGATCCAAAAAAACAAAAAATTCAACATTCTTCTTTTTTTAGGATCTGAAATTTTTTCTCACAGATACATATAATCTTAACACAGATACATACAATCTTAACTCAGATACATCAACTCTTAACTAGATACATGTACGCCTAATGTGTATCCAACATTGTTTCATATCTAATGAAGTATTTGTTATGACGTCAAGTAAAGCTTGGCATAATTCTTCCCTTTTGATTGAGTAGTTCATATACTTAGATCTATTCTCGACTTGACTATTAACAAATAAAGGTCAGCCCCTACAATGAGAATAACCAGCCATTAAAGTATTTAAGAAACAACAAAATTAAAAAGTATAAAACCTAATTTGTAAAGCTTTTTAAAATTGAACGTTAAAACATTATGAACTTTAACTAGTATACAAAATCAAGATACATGAAAATAATAAAATAATAGAAATAAATATATATATATATGTATAATGTTGATTTGAACATGTAAATATGTACGGGCCCAGTATGTATTTGAGAGGATGAAGGAAGAAAAAGAGAAAAGATGAAGGAATAAAAAGGTTGGTGGATGTTTGGGTGGGGAACACAAATGTGAGATGTGAATATAAAAAATTTGAGTTGTTAATGTGGAGTGTGGACCATTAATTAAGGAGTTTAAATTTAATATAATTATCCAATATCATATTTAAGTGATTTATGTATCTAATTAAATCTATTAAAATATACGGAATAAATATTAAAAATGATCGTACATTTAATTATTTTAAACTAAAGGTAAGTATAGAATATATGGTAGTGATGTATGTATAGGTAGGTAGCTTTTCCTTCATTATTATGCCACATAATGAATATAGTATTTATATTTACTCGAAAGATAAATATTTTTAACGATAGTATGATGCATAATGAGAGTTTTTTTCCTGTGATGTGTACCTCTGTCTTTGAAGAAACAGAGGAGAGGGGCCAGTTTAGGAGTCTCATTTTTTTGATTCATTCATTCATAAGGGTGTATGATAAGAAAAAGTAGTGTACTAGCACTACAACAAAAAAATTTTTTTAGTGGCATTAAATATTGACATTAATAAAAAGTGCTAAAGTTTTTACCGGCATTAAGGGCCATTAGTAGCAATACCGCTAAAGATTTTAAGGACATATACAAAGAGTGATAATGACAACTAAAAATACATATTTAGCGACAATTTTTATTGTATTGTAGTAAATACACCCGAAATATTAGTATATCTCCAAAAATATATGGTGATATAATATATAAGTGATATTTTTAGGTGTGTGGAAAGGTTTATATATGATGATGATGATATATGCAAAGACGAACCCACCCCTCTAGGTCGGGGTATATGTGCACACGGTAAATATGAAAGAATCATGTATATATATGTATATTTATTTTGATAAACTGACAAAAATAAGAATATAATTGACTGTGCACTCATAAAAAATACATTGTGTTATTGGTAAAAGCTAGAAGATCTACTCGTGAGACCTGAATTTGAATCAAACTAGACTATTATTTTATTATTTTTATTTTAAATTTATCTTAAACCTCGAAATATCATATCTTTCTCTTGCTTGGGAACTCAATGTGTCACACTTGTGCGAGGATACAATGGCCTCCACTATATTTTGAGGGGGAAAAACAAACTATTTTTAAATTTCATAAATCATAAGTACGTGTACATAAACTATACTATATTTCATAATTAAGAGGCAAAACTATCACTATAACTATATAAGAAAATTCTTCCATTGATATTCATACATGAGATCATGATCCATGATTTCTCACTAGTTATAGCATCAATGACAATTGAGTGAAGAAGTTATGTTTCATCATGCATATTATTAGTGTACTTGTTTGACGACAAAAACAATCCATGCATGTTTATTTGTTCACGTCACATTATGATTCCTTTGAGTCTACTCAATGTTTGCATGCTTTCCCTTTTTACTGCTACAAACAGCATTTGCCCAAAAGCGTGCGTATATATTCGATCATCAAAGCCATCATGTTTTACCTAAAAAGAATATCAAAACATACTATACTCCAAAATCATGAAAATACACAGCACCCTTTGTTACTTTGTCAAAAAATATACTCATGATTTATTTTATGGGTTACTTGTTTTTTTCTCTTTACTTTGTTCCAAAAAGTATAACTTACGGATAGTGGCGTATCCAGAAGGGGGTCATCGGGTTCACGTGAATTCATAGTTATAGTGTTATAGTTTATAAAAAATATTTAAATATAAATATGTGATGAAGTATCATATCGAGCGATTATGATTTGGTGTACCTCTCAAAGAGAGTTTAGAAATTTGAATCTTTTATTTTATTTTCCTTTTATAAAATTGGGCAATGCCCTCTTAGTGGTTTGGATTGGTAAAAATAACCTTGGACCTATAAATCTAAAATTTTAATTATTTTTGGTAAGAAGAACCTAAATGTTAAAACTTAAACCGATCAAATTTATATCTTAAATCCATTTTTTTCATAATAGTACATCAATCATCTCAAAATCCTAAATATCTGCTTACAAACTATGGTATTGCTATTTCTAATTATTTTAGTCTCCACTCTCCATCCTGAATACATTTCTTTTTTGGGGTTTAATTTCATAGGCGGATCTAAACACTAGGATACTAGGAGCAGGTTTAACTTTAGTGAAAGAACTCGCTTAAGCTTAGTTAGCCTTCTGTATGGAGATTTGATGAGTCCGGAGCCTAAAGGGTATAAAATGTTAACAAAAATTTTAAAACGGTATATGAATTTTTATTTTAACTAAAAGGGCAAAATCGCTAGAAGAGGAGTGATTTTTGTCGCCGGAAAAAATTTGATAAAAATAAATCGCTGCCTTGGCAGCGATTTGTAAAATATTTTTTTAATGATTTTTTAATAAATCGCTCCCTGAGCAGCGATTTCCTTTAATTTTTTATTTGAAATTAAAAAAAAAAAAATTAGGAGCAAATCGCTGCAAGTGCAGCGATTTGTCTCCAATTTTTTTTTTTTTTTAAATCAGGTTTTTAGAAAATTTTTGCTTGCTACTTATTTTTAAAAAAATTAAAAAATTGATTGGAAAAAATAGAAAAACAATTTGGAGACAAATCGCTGTCCTTGCAGCGATTTGCTCTTAGTTTTTTTTTTAAATAAATAATTTAAAAAAATTAAAGAAATCGCTGATGAGGCAGAGATTTATTAAAAAATCATTAACAAAAATTTGTTTTGGAAATCGCTGCTAAGGCAGCGATTTTATTTTTTCCGGCGAGCGAAATCGCTGCCCTTCCAGCGATTTTGCCCTTTTGGTTAAAATAAATATTCATATACCGTTTTGGAATTTTTGTTAACATTTTATACCCTTTAGGCTCCGGACTCAAGATTTGATTCCCTTTGACCGATATATATATATATATATATATATATATATATATATATATATATCTTTTTTTTTCATTTGACATTATTAAAAGTTTATAAATTTCAAATTTTAATCCGTCTTGATTAATTCTTATCGATATAATAATTAATGTCGTAAACTCGTGATAAATTAAATATAATAAGTTCAATTATTATTCTTTGAACTAGAATTTCATATCTAATCAAATTAAATAGGATTATATAAAAGGAGCAAGGAGAGCAATATTCACGAATTATATGATACGACAAAATCCATCATTAAATGCCTTCAATACGAAACCTTGTCAACAAATAGTGGGACAACAAAATATATATCGGAGTTGTGGCAACATATAAACTACTAAAAATTACAATAAAATAAATACTGGATTAGTAAATAGCCACGTCATTGCAATCAATTGCCTAGTCAGCGATGGCCCAAGTCATATCATTTTCAAATATCCAATGGCATACTTCAATAAGACCCGGACCCGACCCTAATGCCACGAATGCACCGTGACCTGGACTCCATGATGACGTGTCAACATGACAAATGGCAACACCATGATTTATCTTAACCTTTGTGTCTACGTTAAGAATGTCTGCTTGGTAGACCCTCACTTTTGGAACAGAGTGGCAGTAATACAGTAGGTAAGGGTACAGGCTTTGATGGCATGACACTGATTTCGTCACTCTTCCGCCGTTGATTCTCTTGACCTTTCCGATCATGATTTCTCCCATTGACCCGGCTACGTTATCGGTAGTCCTCACAACCACATTGTGGCCTAAAATTGAGATCGCAAAGTCAATCATGTCTTCAATAGACGCCACGCATTGCTTATTTTCTCCTGGGCTAGGAGCACGCTCGCACTCTGCGAGCGTGTTCCCGATTACATGCTCCATGGTGGAGTTCTCCCGTGCGCGGAAAATTAACTTGAGCTCGTTCAACTCCTTGGTAGAAAACGGTAATTTAGACGAAATTGTCCGGGGCAAAAATGACCTTCCGGGCATTTTGTCACGAATGTCAGGCATTTTCATCAAGGTCCCTTCTTTCAACATGGATTCCCGAAAAAACTTACCCTCTTCAACCCATTTATTCACAGTTTTGCCACTAGTCTTCAATGAACCGGTTTTTTTTGTGTAACCGGCAAAATTGACACCCTTTGGAGAGTACTCTTTGAATGAATTGTTTACACCATAAACCTTAAACCCAACAGAAGGAAATTTAGCTCCTTGACTACCATATCCTTTGAAAATATCGTGTCCTTCGTTAAACGATTTTCCGTAATTCAAAAAATTCACCTTGCCTGTATTCGAACCCCTTGCATAAGACGTAAATGTGTCAGTACCTGCATTTGCTGCATCCCTATAACTTTCGAAACTATCAATCCCACTATTGCCACCCGAACCATAGTTCTTGAAATTATTATTCGGGTTGTTAGAATTCGACGAGTAAGCCTTAAATGAATCGTTAGCAGCATTGCCCGATTCGCCATAGCCATTAAACGATGATCCAATAACATTTGATGTATCACCATAATTAGTAAATTCAGCTGGAACCCCATTTCCGTTTTTCGCATAACTGATAAAAAATTCCCTTCCGGAATTCGTATCACCTACATAACTATTAAACGAAAGTTTATGATTATTACCATCGGAATCGTAAGAAGCGAATCGAAGATCCGGTACATTAACACGTGGCATGTAGCTCTGGAAAGTTCCTCCGCCGCCGGTAGCTCCAGCGGCGTAGGATGTGAAATTTCCAGTAGCTACATTCCCATCCGCGGCGTAACTCGTGAAATCCTCGTGATGGCCAGTGGAGCTCCGGCTGTATTTGGTAAATTCTCCGGTAGCGAAGTTTATACCGTCGGAATAATTTTTGAAACCGTCTCCTCCGCCGAGCCGTCCTGATCCATAGGTAGCGAATTTTTTGTTGTTGTAGACGGCAAATTTTGCATCGGTACTAGGGGTTTTGTCAAGGTATGGGTTGGATTCGGAAAAACAGAACAATTTGGCAGAGGAGCAGAAGGTGGAAATGTGGCCGGAGAGTGACTTTTGGGTGGCGAGATTTGTGAAGAAGGCGGCGTCCACGGCGGAGAGCGGCGAGGCTTTTGAAAAAAGGAAATCCGGTTTAGGGAGTTTATTGTAAATTTGCTTATTCCAATATCGAACCAGTGAAGCTTTTACTGAAAATGGATTTTCTTTAGGTATTAATGAATTCTTTCTAATTTGTGCATTTGTTTGCGCCAATGAATAATCCTACAAAAATAATGACAAATTAGAAAAGTTGACAATTATATATTCAGCTAGCGACACAAATTTATCGTTAAAAAATACACAAGTTTGCTAAAATACTAACTTTATCTATAATACGTTACATTTCAATCGAAAATAATAATTAAAAAAATGTAAGTATAAGCTTGTTAGATATACTTACAATGGAGGAAGAAGACAAGAAGATGAAGGTGAAGATGAAGAGGATAGAAATGTTGAGCTTGACATTTCTTATGTCCATTTTCATCTGTTTGGCTATTGGCCTTCTTCTATGTTTTGAGTCATAAACTTATGGAGGATAACGACATAAATAGAAGATATGAGGTGTTTTTCTGTACTTCCCTATTTTACTGACAATTTTTTTTTTTAACCAATGTTCATTTTTTGCTTTTATTTACTTACTTTCGGCGTATAATATTAATTTGAATATCATATTTACTAACAAGGAGACAGAGATTCTCATTGTCCATATTCTTTTAACAAAAGAAAATAATACTCTATTTCTGACTCAGATCTAAATAGAGGATTTCAGTAAATTAATAAAATTATGGAGGGTCAGATCACATGGGTTTATTGTGGTGTATTTTCTCTAAAAGCTATTTTCACAACTTAAATTTATAATTTTATAATTACAAGACAATAAGTTTTAATAATTACGTCACGCCTCCCTGCTAGAACCACATGTAGCCAAATTATGAACAAAAGGGAAGTTGCTTTACTTTTTGTACAGGGATCTTCTCTCATAATATGGTTAAAACTAAACCATAGATATAGACAAATTATGAGATAAGGAACTTTTTAAAAAAATTAAAGCAGCTTCCTTTTTGTTCATAATCCTAACAAATCTTTAAAGGAACTTAGAAGGACCTTGAGTACTCTTCCTAAGCAAATCTTTAAAGTAACGTTTAACAATTTTCATATAATGATAGGAATGTATAAACAAATCGAGAATTCATAATAAGTGTAATTTTATTCATTATATCTATATGTATATATTTTGAATGTTTTTAGTATAAATATAAATAAGAACTAGATCAATTGAATTTCACAATTCGCATGAATTCATCTGAACCCATTATTTTCCTATACAGATAATATTAAGTACCTTAAAGGAAGCTAAATCGCGAATCTATATTTACTACTTTGTTCGAGAACATCCAAATGCAAACTAAAGAATATGTAGCATCTTGAAAAAGAAGAAATACAGTGTGTTGATACGATAAAAACATATTATTATACTCCAACATCTGCTCTATCTATCTAGTACTTAAACAATTGTGGACCTGAAAAGAGGTTAATTGAAGGTTGTCCACAGCATGCTTTCGATATTTTTCATTGAAAAATTTAGCTAAACTTAGCAAGTTGACAAGTTAAAGATAATATTGGTGGACCACGTTATCAAAGCATTAGTTTCGTGCACGGAAAACAAGACAAATTGCAGGCACAGCAGTGCAGTACTACTACTAACTCACCACTGACCAGATTCCTATTGGATGCATACACATCTAGGCTTTTCCTAAATATATATTTAACCCGCTCATTTGATACCTCATGCCCCTAAAACTAACTATGGCCAAATAAAGTAATCGAGAGAGAGATTGCTGTCAAGTTTATAAGAGTCTTAACTACATAAAAATAGAACTAATTAATGATCTAAAAACTAACTCAATTAAATATTGTTAAAGAAAGACAAAAAAGTTTACAATGGTGATCGATGAGTGGACTTTTTATAAAGTTTGTACAATCCTCTTTCCTTTGAGATAGCTTTTGGGTGTGAGTTAAGCTTAATGCCTAATTTAACATGGTATCAGAATAGGGTTCATCTCATCCCTCACCCGATGTTGAAACCCAGATTAATGATTAATGAGATGAATAGACTCTTCATAAGACTTAGACAATCCTTCTCATTTTGAGCCTTTAAGGTGTGAGTTAGACGTAGGACTTAATTTAACATATTAAAAACATAGAGATGATATAATATCAATATGATTCAACAAGAGTACAAGGAACAATCTCAGACATGCTTCGTTTTTGACCAATTGTGGAATCTTTAATTTTATATTTTTGTTATAATATAATGGGTGTCAGTGACACCACAATGGAACTGGGAATCTTTGCTGTATCGTCGTTTAATTTCCCTATAAGAACAGTGGGCGCCAGTATTCTTTAATCAGGGATCGTTCTTTAAGGGCAATCATCCACTAATTATTAATACAAAAATATTTAATTTTGTTTATCCTAAATATTCTATCCACTTTGTGTTTAAACTATACGACTACTAAATATGATGTTTCTATTTTTATGAATTTATGGAGATTTAAATTTTTTAATTTTTTTCAATTATCAAGGAGGGCAATAAAGCTTAAGTAGATTCTATTTCTACAAAAAAAATTCTTTTATTTGTATATCCCCTCAATTCACTTCTTTTATTCTGCATTTTTCAAATTATTTTTCAAGTTATACCTCAATTAATATGAATATTGTCAATGAAAAATAGTATTTAATAGATTCCTTGATATAAATATGATTCTGCATAAAAATTTATTAATTTCGAAAGACCTTAGATTCACCCCTTATCACTTTTACGGTGTAGCTGATGGCCGTATGATGCTCATATTGATCGAGAATGAGACAAATCACAAAATTTAAATACACACAAGCATGGAGACATTCACTGACGTAATATCTTACTGCTTATAATTGTTTTTTGGTCCATTTTTTTTTTCCCTATAACACTGATTAGTCATGACATGTTTGAATTTGAAAAGGGAAAAATATGGAAGATTCTTTTGGGCCTAAAATAATGGACGTCTGGAAGTCTTCTAATATTTTGGCCCATTAGAGATATTAGCTTAGTTAGCTAAAAGCCCACATACTTCAAAACATCACCTTTGTTTCTCTTAAATTTTTGCAAGTTGTACGTCCCTTTTTGGGAGAATTATTAAGTAAATAGTTTTTTAATGGAGAATTTTTCAAAATGTCAATATTTTAACATTTAAAAGAGCTCATTAATAATATTTTTAATATTTAGTAAAAATGTTAAAATTTTAGTTTGTTATGTATCTTATTTATGTTTATATTATTTGTTTTTATTTAAAGAATTATTTAATAACAAAAGGGAGAAAATCAAGAGAATATTTCAAAAAAAAAAAGGTAAGGATCACTTAGTTTTCTCATCAGTTATATTTTCAAAGAAAACTCAAACTTTGTTTTTTTTCCAGAATTTTAACCTTTTTAAAATTTGTATTCGTTCCGTATTCTATTTATATTCATTGTAGTTTTATATTTGTATTTTTTGTATTAGTTTGTATTTATTTCAATAGGTATGCCAAATGAATCTACAGTTATTTAAGAAACATATTTGTATTCATATAATTTTTCCATGTCTATTTATTTTTTTTCTTCAAAAATCTTATATTTCGCATTCATTTCAATATGTATTTTATTTGTTCTATTTTTTATTTAGAATTTTGTCTAGTAATATATTAAATACAAAAAACAGTACGATGAAAAAGTGAGAATGACATATAAAGATGAAAAGGAATAAATGAATATTTGTTGTAATCAATCTTAAATAAAATATATAACTAGTTGACATACCTTTAGAATGAATACAATTTTGGAATAAATACCAAATTTATAAACTATGCAACATGATTTTTGAATGAATACAAATATTAATTGTATACATACGATTTTAAATACAAATTGACAAATGATACAAAATTCTGAATTTTTTTTAATAAAAAAAATAAAAGAAACTAATAGGAAGTTGTTCTTCATATAAATAAAAATACATATGTATGTAGTTTATATACATTTGGAATGGATTCAATTAGGAACAAATACAAGATTCATAAACTATACAACATGAGATTTTGAATGAATACAAATATTAACACCGTACATACTAATTTGAATATTAGTTTTGAAAGGATACAAAATTCTAAGAAAAAATTATAAATACAAAACAAACTAATACGAAATTGTTCTTGGTCTTCAACAAGTTTCTTGAAATCTTCAGGCACCCAAAAAAATTTATTTATATTTTACTGATAGCATCTTTACATAATAGAGGGAAATCTCAAAAGATACGACAATATATGTACCTTTATCATTGGGTGGACAATATTTTGAAAGAATTGAGAGATTTCTTAAATAAATTGAATGAAAATAGAAGAGGTGATTTTCACAAGGAAAGAAGAGAACAATGGTAAAAATCTCTAGAAAGAGAAGGAAGAAATTGAGAGTAAAAACCTAAAATGTGGGGCCTGATTTGAGAAATAAAAAAAAGAAAATTAATTATATTAAGTACATTTTATTTGATAAAATATTAACATATTGATAATTTCACTAACTATTTTAAAATATAGATATTTTTAATAATATTTAAATAAAACACTTTCTAATAAAGACGACATACTCAAACCTGAATGAAAGAGTCACTTGTGACTCCACATAACCCTTATGGATAAAAGAAAAATATGGAGGAAATTGTCACTTGTGTGGGTGTTAGCACCATAAAGTCAGTTACACATTTGCTGTTACTCTTTGTTTCTCAAATTTTGTTATGAAATCAGAAATCAGTTAAACTACAATGTCAAAAGCTTTTGCCTCCAACACACTTGTTCCGCCATGGAATTCTTCTGAGCAACCATTAGTCCCCTCTCATTCCCAATTCCACTTCAAACCCACCACCCGCCGTCACCTTATCACCTCAATTTCCATCCTTATGACTCCATTTAGCCCCTTTCCATTGCCAGTGTCCCATGCTCGTGGGCTTTTTCAAATGCCCCCTTTTCGCCTCTCTAACAGGTAATTATTGAATGATTTCCCTTTTATCTGATGGAAAGTTGTGGTGTGAATTTGTTGAGGTGATTGGCAGGTACTTTTTAGTGAGAGCAGGGGAATCGGAATATGAGAGTCTGGGGTTGATTAATACTAATCCAGTAGCCAAAACATCTGTAGATAATGGATTGTCTGAAAAGGGGAAGAAACAGACAATTAGGGCAGCGTTTGATTTGAAGGAAATGAGGGCTTGTGATGGAAATTGTTGGATTTGGCCTTCAATCACTCAGAGGGCTTATCAGGCTGCTGAGATTATCGCTGCTGTTAATGGTGTTAACCGAAGGTATTATCATTGGGACACTAAAACTTGGTGTGTTCTCTTCATATTCATTGCTTTTATTTGCATTTGTTAACTAGTCTGACTGCAGCCATATAGTTCCTGAATATAGCTTTCTCGATGCTCGTGGATTGGGGGCATATGAAGGAAAAAGTTTGGATACTTTATCCCAAGTAAGATGCTGCTTTCGTACTCAGTCACATTACTGTCGAATTCGTGTATTATATTAACAAGATAAACAATGTATTCTGAGTCCTATGTGGTGGGAAAGGATTTATAAAATCTGCAGCTGAAATAAACCTCCAATCCTAATGATAATCATATGTGGAATTTTTCAAATATTTGGGACCTATCGTCTAGTATTTCCACTTGAATTAACGATGCTCTTGTGTGCTAAATTATTCGAAAATCATTGAAACACTCGAGTTCTTGATATAATGCTGCAGGTGTACGAATCAGATAGCCTTTCTCCGAACATAAAGCCACCTCCTACTGATGATGGAACTCCCAATGAGAGTGTTTCGGATGTCTTTGTCCGTGTAACACAAGTTATGTCGATTCTTGAGACTCAATACTCTGAGGACACAGTCATCATAGTCTCACCAGATTCTGATAACTTGACAATTCTGCAAGCTGGTTTAACAGGGCTTGATCTTCGAAGGCAATTGACCTTAACAACTATACTTTTGCTTGCAATTTATGTCACTTTACTGTTGACCATGTAGGTCTTATCTATGTTGCAGGCACAGGGATCTTTCTTTTGGGCCAGGTGAAGTTAGATTTGTTGACGCTAGCAGCATACCTACCTATAAGCAACCTGCATCCACAGTTTATAAGTGCTTAAACCCCCCTAGCTGTACATGACATTATAATCCTAAGCTTCGATTTCACCAACAAGAATGCAGGTGAGATATGCCAACTTATCAGCTACATACCGATGGATTCGGCATCATGTTTTATGTATATCATTGATCTTGATATTGTCTTGTGACATTTCCATTCTGTGAACTCTAACTGAAGCTTTAGTTGAAAAGTTCCTTATAGAGTTGCCGCTATAGTAGAATTTTCCACTGAAACATTGATAAATCATCATCATTTTCAATCACAAATGCTTAATATTTGAATTTCTGCAGGATCATATCTTATCATTGTTGTTGAAGATGGGCCCAGGCAGCTGTATAGTTTTTCTTCAACCAATGTTGTAAGGTTCATTAGATCATAGTAGTGTATCAATTTTAATGTCTTATTCCTACCAAATGTACTTGAGATGGTTTTTGAATTTTATAGGCAAGAATGTCGAATTTGTGTTTGTATATAGCAAGAAAGAGAGAGACAAAAAAAATGGGCGGAGGAAGATCGTATTTGTATAATCATGAGTCTATAGCACAAAAATAGCATTTGTATTTGTATATGCATTTTTCTCTCGCTTTATACAAACACAATATATACATTTGTATTTGTATAAATTGAGTGAGCGAGATCTGGGAGAGTGACAAGAGGGGAATGAAAATATATGTATACATACAATTTCTCCTGATTTATACAAACACAAACCCATTTTATAGATTTGCTTTTTGTATAAAGTGAGAGATGCGAGTGAGTGAGCGAGATCTAGCAGAAGGAAGAGAGGGGAACGAAAAAACATATATATACAATTTTCTCTCGCTTTATACAAACACAAACACATTTTATACATTTGTGTTTGTATAAATTGAGTGAGTGAGATCTGGGAGAGTGACAAGAGGGGAATGAAAATATATGTATACATACAATTTCTCCTGATTTATACAAACACAAACCCATTTTATAGATTTGCTTTTTGTATAAAGTGAGAAAGGCAAGTGAGTGAGCGAGATCTAGCAGAGGGAAGAGAGGGGAACAAAAAAATATATATATACAATTTTCTCTCACTTTATACAAACACAAACACATTTTATACATTTGCGTTTGTATTACAAAAAGTGAGAGAGGCGAGGGAAAGAACGAGAGTGGCAAGCGAGATTCATCGGAAGAGAGGCAAAATAGCAACGATTGCTATGGGGGTACAATTAAATCAAACTATATTTATAACATATAATTTGAATTAATAATTTGTTATTATATGCAATTTAAAGTGGAGAATTTGAGGGGGCCTTTTTTTTTTTTTTAGTGATAATAGAATTATTATAAGTATGTTTTAACAAAAAAATAAATTATATTTTGTCTTTGTTTAGTTCATTTTGAAACATTAAAAAATGTTTCTTTCGTTTTGTCAATTTTTAAATTTAACTTCCACCTAACATGTTTAAGATCATAAGATTAAAAAATATTTTGATATAAATATAGACCATAGAAAAAATAAAGTGTTTTCGTTAAAAAGAAGGGATAACTTTGGATTTTAATAATTAAAAAAATGGATAAAAATAAAAACTAGGGTTTTGTTCCATTTTTTCCCAAGAATTACTTAAATTACTCGATTTTAATCCAATTCAACCCACTCAATCATATAATTCATTTTTTACCCAAATCAATTTTGTTTTCGACCATCATTAACTCCACTTATATATGCCACCACCCTCGCCGAGATCTCCTCCACCACCAATTGAAAATATGATACGTACTACTTTCTTTGTCCCAATTTATGTGACAACCCAAAATATTTTAAAAATATATGAAAAATTTATCATCAAAAATAAATTTATTTAAATCTCAAAGAAAATTCGAAATATATCACTTATACGGAGTGAGTACTATCTAACAACTAAAATGCACAACACAAAAAAATATATAAGTTGTATGATACAGATACATGCATTGACCAGGCGGTATATTAAGTCAAGATTCTTCATTTCAAATTTCCAATGAAGACATCCATGTATTGTCACTAGTCTCATTAAGGGCTATTGGAGGTTGTTCGATCAATCGATATATATTTAAAAGCATAAAAAAGATTCACCATGTTATATAGAGATCATACAAAAACCTAGAATGAAATTAAGATTGTAAAAAAATAAATTTAAAAATAGAATCAAATCGCAAATCGAGTCAAATCGAAAAAAATAAATCTAACTAGTGATTTGGTATTGGAAAAAAAATTCGATTATATTTAGGTTGGTTTGATTTCAACTAAATTTAATTAAATCGAGATCAAACCAACCCCACATTATCTAATTTTAAATTTTATTTATACATAAAAATATTTACTTTGATATCATTTTAAAATATTTTTTATACTATTTAATAGTTTTTATCTTTTAATATATTATTTCAAATTTAAAACATAAAATTCGGAATGGTCTACTAAAGATTTTAGTTCATAAATATTGATAATTATAATAAAACTTAAATCAAAATCCAAATTAATACTAATACAAAATGAAATCAATTCAACCCTGAGAATGACAATAATATTGAATATTTGTTCTTTAGTTTTACATTAGTTTAGACAATTAAAATACATAATATGGTTTTAATTTTCCTTAAATATTTAGTAATGTAATTAATACTTATTAAACTTATTTTAGCATAATTTAGTAATTTTAAATTATGCTATTTATTATGACTTTACAATATTTATTTTATATAATGATTTTATTATTATTTTTTGTTGAATATTTTTGTGTTATCAATACTCATCTCATATTTTGTGTAATTTTTTTAAGAAACACCTTAGATAATTGTATTTTGGTTGGACTAAAGAAATATTTGGAACACACGTTAATTATATGTTTGTATGCAAACTTTACCAAAAATATTCAAAAATCTGGAAAATCCGAAGTTTATTAGTTTGGTTTGATTTATAAATTTAAAAATTCGACATGATGGTTTGATTTGGTATTTGAAAAATCTGAAAAAAATCCGAGTTTTATTAGTTTGGTTTGTTTTATCAATTTAAAATCTTTACACAAATAATTTAATTTGATATTTAAAAAATCTAAACCAATCCGATCATATACACCCTCCAGAAGAATTATACAAAATAACAGTTTAAAACCAACATAAAACATTAATTACTATTTTAAATTTAAAACTATTAATATTAAACCACTTTTTTAAAAAGAAAAAATATTTGGACAAAATGTTTGTGGTTAAAACACGAAAAAACTCCGAAAGTGACTAATAGGGTTCGAAACTTTTGAAACCAACATATTGTGCTATAGTTCAAAAATCTCTACACATGAAATTGTTGTTCGTGTATGTAAGGATTATTTGTTATCGCTATTTTAACTTTGCATTAATAAATAATTATTTTTCGATTACATTTCAAAAAAGTGACAAAATATTAATATGTCCCAAAACAGACCATCGCATCCAATATTTTCGAAAATTGTTATGATTTGAGAGCCTCAAGTAGTCAAATTGCCTCAGGCTCAGGACTTTGAGATTTTTTCTACCGTAAATTAATAGTAGGAAATTTATGTTATAAAATATGATTTTCTCACTCTATTCCCTTTTAACCAATTCACTAGAAAAACTCAGGGTGGAAAATAGATTCTCATGAGAATAACCTTTAAATATTTATTTTTACTTATCGATTCAATCAAAAAATCAACGAGAAATATTCACAACATACTGAGAAAATAGTAATTTTTTAGAAGTACCGTCATGGATACAATATCTTTCGCTTGTACAATGTCACTTATGTGTGGATATAATATATTCCGCTATATTTTGAAAGACATTATTGTTAAGTTCATAAACTATATATGAGTCTGGAGTCTAAGGGTATAAAATATTAACAAAAATTTCAAAACGGTATATGAAATTTTATATTAATCAAAACGACAAAATCGCTGCCAAATATAGCGGAATTTCTTGTCACATGTCATAAGTTCATAAACTGTAAAATTCCTAACAGTTCGTTCGAATGTTCACTGGACAAATATCACTGAAAATGCATCGAATCTCTATTTATTGATTAAAAATAACTTAGAACTTTTAGGATTTTTTTTAATTTCAAATTTTAAAAATAATTCTTCAAACCTATTTTATTTAATAGTAATAATATATAAAAGAACTACCATTTGACCATTTTTTTCTTATTGATATTAAAATTTTAGAATAGTTAATAATTTTATTATAATGCTTTCCAATGACAAAAAATATTTATTTTTTCAAAAAAAAAAAAACTTTAATTAAGAGTGGAGAAACTAATTCCATAACTGTCAATTTTGGCACCAAAAATATATTGTGGCAAGAAACCCAAAAAGCTATCAAACTTTTGTTGTAATTTAATTAGTCATTAGTCAAATCATTGCAATAATATAAAAATCTATCCATAAGAATAACGTAGGGAGAAATTAACCAAAATATAATAAGTGGAAAGGAAGAGGACTGAATTATTTGTATGTCATTTTTATTACATTACTATTATTTGTTTTTCAATATTGTCCTAGTGGAAAATTTTAAAAAGTATTGACTTCGCAGAAAAATAATTATCGAGGTTAGAGTGAGAAACATATCGTAAAATAATAAGACATGATGCAAATGATAAAAAGAAAAATATACTCTATCTCAACTTTTGTGGGTTAATTTTTTTTGAAAGAAAATTATATATTTGTAAATTACGTAAAAAATATCAAGTCATAAAAATTGATAAATAAAAATTCAAAATGTTTAAAAAATCTATAAAAAACTTATGATCAAAGATAGACTTGTTTGAATCTCGAAATTCGAAAAGTGCCACATAAAATGCGACGAAGGGAGTTCATATTTTACCACTAATTAGAATAAATTACACCTAATTTTTGCCTTATGTATTCTGAAATACATGTATCTTGATGTATCTAAACACACTAAAATTTGATAAAAATTATAATAATACAAACTAAAGTATATCTTAATTAAACCGGTTGAGTTTATGTAAGTTTCTCATGATATTATTATTATTATTATTATTATTATTATTATATATTTATTAAATATCATTATGGTTGTTGTTATTCGTACTTGGAAGGGAGAAAAACGATACGGATTATGTGTTGACACCAGGGCGGATCTATGAGTCTCCGTGGGGTGCCACGGCATTCACTTATCTCGAAAAAACTTTTGTATATATGTATATATATTAATCAATATATATATTCTTTGTCACCCACTGAATAAAATGGTTAGCAGTTCAATTGGCAAAGTAGGTAATAACGTGACATAAATATTATTAAGAATATATTTAAATAGTAATTTTAAAAATGATGAATATTATTACTAGAGTTTTTCTAATTTGAAGGTTCTTTCGATCTTCAACAACATTCTTGCTAAGTAAGATGACTAGATCGAAGCTAAAATTTGTATTCTCTTTTGTTATATTTTGGAACAACACATAAAGTCAATGGAATATGAATATATTGAGTTAAAACTATTAGATATTTTATACAAGCTCAAATATTTTAGTGTGAGAAACTCTTTTTCCCTCAAAATTTCAGCGAATATACTGATTCCTAAAAAGAAATAAAAATTTAATTGTTACTTAGCTCTAATCTCATAAAATTTAAAAGAAAATATTACTAAAATGCATGTTTGATCGATTTGTTTATAAAGATCGAAAAAAGATAAATAACTCGATTACAACTCAAAATTAAAGCAACCGATCCACTTATCTTACTTGAACAATGTGACACCCACGACCTTCAAATCCTAGATCTGCCACTGATTGACACTTTTTTGTTTCTACTAATTTAACTGCACCAAGATGTGATCGATTAGAAGTCTTACTTTTGTCAAAATATTACTCCCTTCGTCCCATTTTATATGTCACATTTCGAATTTCAAGAGTTAAATAAGTTTAATTTAAATCTTTTAAACATTTTGAATTATCAATTATTTTGACTCATAGTACTTTTTACGTAGTTTCCAAAATATATAAATTTTATTTCACAAAAATTAAAGATTCTATGTTCAAATTTCCTATCAAGCTTAAACTGTTTGACTCTCAAAACATAAAAAATGTCATATAAATTGAGACAGAGGGAGTACTAGTTTGTGAAGGGAAAGAGAGGGCACATTAGAGTTTGAAATGTACTTCATTTTGAGATTAATTAATTAATTAAGAGGTTGACCAATAAACTTAAATGGCATACTAGTTACGTGCATAATTATGAAATTCATGCATAACTCAAACAAATGAGTGGGTTCAACGTGAACTTCATAAGATTGTAAATGTATAGCTAAGTATTCTTTAAAGGATGATATACTCACTAGTGTTTGATCAATTTGAGTTGATTATTCATCTGTTTATATATATATATATACTCTAAATAATAAAAGAATACAAAAAAATCATTAAAACCTAGTTCATAAATATTGACTAATCTTATTATATGTGACAAAAATTTAGAGGGAATTGAACTCAACAACTTACCTAAAATAACAGCTTTTGTCAGCATCAATATAACGCGGGGCACAAAAAAATCTCGGCAGTTAACGAAAAAAAGAATAGTCACTTCAAAGATAAATTTAATCTTCTATAATTCAATATATTACTAATTTGTTAAATCAAGTTAATTATAGGAGAAAGGGCGCTTCAAAAAGTGGGGCACGTACCTAATTAAGGAAATAAACTTTTTTATGTGAAGTAATTAAGTAACCTAATTAGTTAATTCAGTTACGGTTATAGTAGAAACTAGTACTTTAGGAAATAAAGTAACCTGTTTGTTAACTAATTACACTCTTTTTTTTTCCATTATGGTAATAAGAGGTGTATAAATAGATAACTATCTTTGTTTAGACTTCATAATTCATTTAGGTTTACATAGGTTAACTCTTGATCAAGAATCAATGTCGAAACAAATGGGAATACGTTTTCATCCCACTGATACGGAGCTAATCAACTATCTTAAGAGGTTTTTCAAAGGCGAATTATGTTTGAATCAACAATGTCCTATCCAGTTTGCGGATATATATGGAGATCAACCACCATGGGAGATATTCGGAGCTAATTTTGAAGAGAAGTTTCGTTACTTTATTACTCCTTTGAAGAAGCGGAGGATTAAAGATACAAGGTTTTCTCGAACTTGTGCTAAAGGGACGTGGAAAGGGCAAACCGGAGAAGAACTTATAAGGAGGAATAGTTTGGGGCCTGTGGTAGGGTTTAAGAGAAAGTTCAGGTTTGAAACAAGTGATCAATGTGGCCAAAATAAAACTTGGTTGATGATAGAATATCAAGTTGCGGATAGTTTCTTTAAGGAAAATAAACATATTCTTAAAGAAGATTTTGTAGTGTGTCAAATCAAGAAGAAGAAGATCATGGATAAAGAGAAGAATGCGGATCATGTTATAGAGGCACAAGCTGGAGATGTCGCGGGAAGTATCGATCCTATGTTACTTGAGCCTAATCATAATAATGTCTACTC
Organism: Solanum pennellii; assembly: GCF_001406875.1. Classification (NCBI taxonomy): domain Eukaryota; kingdom Viridiplantae; phylum Streptophyta; class Magnoliopsida; order Solanales; family Solanaceae; genus Solanum; species Solanum pennellii. Next base: position 68,617,163 of record NC_028639.1, read on the forward strand.
CACAAGGGAAGATCAAGTTAGGGTTTGTGATGAAGTTGAGGCTACAACTACCGAATTTGACGTTCGAAATACAATGGAGAAGAGAGAGACAGCGTTGGAAGTACAACAAGGCAACGGAGTTGACGATATTAGAAGCAATGAATTTCAAGAGATGTATAAAGTACTTGAGGATTTTTCTTTTGATATTCCTGACGAGTGGTTGCAGAATTCACACATTCTACAAGATATATAAATATTTATATAGTTCGATCCTTCAATGGATTATGTAGTTGAAAAAAATTTGTATATTTTTCACTTTTGCCCATATATATAAATGTCTATGTTCTGATTACTAATTAATATTTTGAAGTAGAAAATCATGATAGCTCAACTAATACTGTAAGCGCAACGTTGATAATGTTGAGATTATGTGTAATTGGCGATATCGTGTTGAACAAAGTTCTAAGATACTATGTTATACCTGCTTTTGCAACTATAAACTTTCATATTTGACGTTTCTCTGCATTTTCCAACCTAAAGTTGAGCCCTTCTGTTATGTTCCCGATTTCATCACATTACCGTGTTGTGTTCTGTTCTGATTAGTCAACTTGTTGTACGTCTTACATGAGTCTACAATCTGTTTTTATCTGAGGTAAATCTTCAATCTCTTACTACTGTTACTGTGATGTTAAAGAAAATTAGAGTGATAGTTTTGCTGGTATTCTGCTGACCACCTCAAGTTCAATTCATCATCATGAACTTGAAAGCTACATCTTACGAAAAAAGTATTAACTAATTTCACCTAGGCGCCCAAAGTAAAACAGAAATTGAATATGAGGCCCTTGTATAATTAGTAAAGGGGCAAGCACAAAACATCCCGTATTAATTCACTCCCGTAGATTTAATGTGTTTAGATATCACAGAAAAGTAGGAGCTTTACAAATATTGTTACTGTCATCATGCTTAGATATGAGAGAAATTAGCAAAATGGAGTATCAATTTTTAACACTGCTATTAGCAAAATGGAGTATCCGAATATCTTTAGGATCGCATAGATAAATCACATATCTTTCCTCCTCTTTAATGGAGTGTCAATTTTTAGGGAGGTTGATTTTTCATATTAGGATTAATTATTTCTTTCCTGAAAAATATTGTATTTAAGAGTTAGTGGGTAAAAACCCGAAAGAAATCTATTTCAATCAATGACGAATGCATGCAATGAACATACAAAAACAGAAGATTGGATACTTTGAATCTCAACAAATTTTGTATAATATAAATAAATGTGAGATTACGACTGATTTTCCATAGGATCATGCAGCAAATCGTTTCCGGCAGCCGATGTGCGGTTTGCTCCGCCACTCGCCCCTTCATCCTCCACCTTCTCCCTTACAGAGGCATTCACCGTCATCTCTGCACCGCCTGTGTACTGGATTCCCACCCCGGTTCCTTCTGTCCCATCTGCTTCGATGTCTTCCTCCATAACCCTCCTCCCCCTCGTCTCCGTCTCTTATGCCTAAAATGCCCCTCTATTTCACACCTCTCTTGTGTACCTGATGCTCCTTCTGGTTACTTATGCCCTCTCTGTTCTAACCCTAATTTTACTTTCTTCTATGTTACTCCCGTTAATAACGCCATTGAAATCAATACACATTTGGCTAAACAGTTGGTTGCCGCTGCTACTATTGTTTCTGAATCTATTCACAATGCTGCCGTTATGGCTAGGATTAATGCTGATATTAGGATTAAGGAAGCTCTGTTAGCTAAGGCTGAAGCTAAACAAGTTTTGGATAGGCTCAAGTATATGATTGACAACCAAAATCATCAATTCTCGCCCATACATGTTTCTGATTCTTCGGCTAATGATACAGGGGAAAATAAGATATATGAAGTAAAAGGAGAATCCTCTCAATCTTCATATGATTGTGATACCATGGATGATTAGCTTTAAGTAGTTGCAATATAAGGTTTTTCTGTTTTTTTGGCCGAATAAAGGAATTGAAATTGTTCATTCAACAGTATCTACCTTATTGTTAATGCCTCTTTTTGATGAGTTTTATTATAATCATCAATAAAATTAACAAGATAAACAATTTGTTCTGAGTCCTATGACGTGGTGGGGAAGGATTAACTATCTGCAGCTGAAATAATCTTCCAATCCTAATGATATTCGTATGAGGCGAAATTACTAAACACACAACAATATGTATAAAATTGACAAATATTTGATATAGTAAGGTTATTGGTGATTACTACTACTCTATTATTATAATACAAATCAGAAAAGCTAAAAACCTGAAAAAATTCCAAATAAATATCAGAAAAAATCCCAAAAGATACTTGACAAAAACGCAATTATGTGAAAATCAATGATATAAATCTTTTGAATTATTAAATCAGGTTTAAAATATAAGGAATCCAAATCCTCCCATAAGTGTGGTTGTTAATAATATCTTGTATACTATATAAGTAGAAGGAGGTCGATCAGTAGATGATAATTTGTAGTAAGTTAGAATTAATAAAAGATGGGTGATTGGTCAGAGATTAATTATGATATGTTGGTTCTCATACCTAAGCGTTTCAATTCAATTGAAGATTACCTAAATTTCGCCTCTGTATGCAAATCGTGGCGGAGATGTGCAGCTACCAAGGAGAATTTTAACACTAATCTAGCTAGAGTTCCGTGGCTGATGTTAGCTGAGGAAGAAGGCAATTCAACTCGACAATTGGTAAGCCCTTATAGTGGCATGATTATGAAGAAGACGATTCCAAAAGCCAGCGGAAAAAGATGAAGGTGAGATTAGTTTGTTACATCCCTTTTCTGGTGTTCAAATTGAGTTGCCCCATCAAAATACCATAGAAAATCATCATACTCAACACCAAACTCGCGCACCTATTTTCACAAGGCAGTTTTGTCTGCTAGTCCTTCTCACACTTCAGACTACGTTCTCATTGTAATTGAGGGTGATCTCAAGTTCCTCAGTTATTGGAGGCCAGGCAACTTGCAATGGACCAGGATTATAAATACATTCAGTCGCGTTGAACATCGTGATGTCATATATTTTGATGGCAAATTTTATGCAGTTGATTGGAGTGGTCGAGTGATATTGAATCCAATCAGACACATATAATGGCCGGGAAGAGTTGTACATAGTAGAATCACTAGGAACATTATTTGTAGTTGTGCGTAGCGATGTTGGGTTAAGATACATTATGGATGATAGAGAGAGGATTCCATTGACACTTGCCCAAAATGGTATTTTTGATGATCTTGATGAGGAGTTAACTTATGGGACAACAAATATCCGAGTTTTTGAGGTGGATTTAGTTACTGGCAAATTGGCGGAAACTAAAGAATTAGGGGACAGAGCTTTTTTTATTGGGCATAATGCTTCTCGCGCTGTTCAACCTTCTCAATTTCCCGGAATCAAGCCAAATCATATTTATTTTACGAATGATTATTGGGAAGCATACCTTGTATTTGAAGAAGGCGGTGGCTTGGACATGGGTGTTTTCAACTTAGCTGATGGCACCATCCTCCCCTTCCCACACTACAAGGGTGTCTCTTTAAGTCCTGTTTGTCCTCCAACTTGGGTCACATCGTTAACATACCGCCAAGCCATTTTTATTAACATAATGACACCGGGCCCTTATTGCAGCCCACTCTACTGAATCAGCTGCTTTATTTTTGGTACCAACAACTAAGAATTGTTTTCCCAACTCTATATTGATTCGATTCGATTAGATTAGATCACATTACTCCATTCATTTAATTTTCTACTAGTATTATCTGTTAGTGTTGTTTTCCTTTCCATTACATAATTAGAATTATATTAGGGATTGCTTTCAACATGTGTAGATTGCTGGATCTCACTCTTTTAGCATGGGTGTCAAAGTAATCAGTTGTTTTTTTCTCCTTTGTATTGGAGTTTGTTAGGGAACCATTGGGTAATCTCCTTGGTTATGAAAATGGTGTTGAAATCAATTTATATATGTTTGTTTATTAGGGTGCGTACTATGTTATCTTTGGGTTACTAGTACACTTGATTATGTGTGATTGCAGCCATATAGAATATAGCTTTCCGGAGGTTTGATATTATAGTGTCCACCCGTCACTTGCCAGACAAATTTTGCATGCGGATAGGGGCAGAAGAGACTAGAATTGTGGAGAAGCTTATAGAAAATTTTAGAAGCCCTTGGACATTTCAAGAAGCTTATAGAATTTCTTAGAATTTTCTAGAATGCCATAAAAAATATTTTGGAAGACTTTGAAATATCCTAAAATATGTAGAGAGTTTTAGAATAGGACTAAAGTGTAAATACTTTAGAAATTTGTAAAGTAAATATCATTTACATTTAGGCCCTAGAAGATAATATAAATATAAGGGTCTCTAATTTGTAAATCATCAAGCAAGTTATAAAGCATTCTCCAACCAATACAAAAGTCTTATTCCAAAAGCTCTCGTTTTTGACTAAAGTGTAAATACTTTAGAAACTTGTAAAGTAAATATCATTTACATTTAGGCCCTAGAATCTTGTTTTTGACTAAAGTGTAAATACTTTAGAAACTTGTAAAGTAAATATCATTTACATTTAGGCCCTAGAAGATAATATAAATATAAGGATCTCTCATTTGTAAATCATCAAGCAAGTTATAAAGCATTCTCCAACCAATACAAAAGTCTTATTCCAAAAGCTTTCGTTTTTTCTAAGTCTTTCTTTGTAAGTGAAATAAGTGTTTTTTATTCTTTCTAAGTTTGTCTTTGTATCGTATTGTTTTGCATCGTAAAAAATTTGTGAGTAAATTATTAAGTGTTGCACGGATGAGACTTTAAATTTGTGACATATCATCATCAAAAGAGACTTCGCAATCATACCTTTCTTCCTTCCTTTCAACTTCTTCATCTGGAAAGAAAAAAAAAAGAGAATTGAGACAAAAGAAAGAAGAATTAAGGTGATCATAATTAAGTGTTGGAAGCTGGCTGAAATATTCTAAGTGTTGGAATGAAGCCTGAAATATTCTAAGTGTTAGAATATTAGTATTTCGTGTAGATAGGAATGTAATTTGAATTAAATTCTATCTGTTGGAAATATAGCTGTTGGAAAGTTAGTTTTGAACCCTGTGATGACAAGTGTCGGACAGGTGTCACTTGTAACCGCCGCATGTAACTGCCATTGTGCAGAATTTTGATTTAAAGGTGGAAATTCGTCTAAGGCAAAAACAGAGTGTTTCTAGCCTTAGACTAATTCGTGAAGCCTTCCTTTGTATTACTTAAAGGTTAATAAAGGTTGGGACTGGTTCCTGTAAATTCTGTTGGTTGTTTGACGCTACTGTTTTAAGTATTTCTATACTTAGTCAATTTTCGTGGGTGTAAGTAGGCTGAAGTATTACAGACGCTGTAAGACTGCCTAGAGTGGTGTGCGAGAAAAATAAATCGACCCTCTTTCAATTGGTATAAGAGCGCGGTTAAACAATGGTGAAAAACGCAGAATTATGGGAGTTGGCACGAAAAATTGAATCCTTCGTCGGGTTTACTGAAGACATTTTGGCAGACCCTACGTTTGTGGATTTATTCACACAAATCATTGAGTTGAGAGTGGACGCTGAGAAAGTTCAGGGGGAAATTGGTGGATATCGACAGAATGTTGATAACCACATTACTGAAATCTTGGACTTTCGTACCACAACTACGCAAAAACTGGAGGGACTGCAGAAGGAAAATGAGAACCTTCGTGCAGAACTCGTCGTTTTGTGTCGGGCTGTGGCCACGTTAAGTTCAACTCGTGTTGAATCGTCTAAGGTAAAGATTCCAGAACCTAAGGCCTTTAGTGGCGCAAGGAGTGCTAAAGAACTGGAAAATTTCATCTGGGACATGGAGCAGTATTTTACCGCTGCAAGGGTGCCAGACGCTGATAAGTTGAACATTACCACAATGTATTTGTCGGGTGATGCGAAACTTTGGTGGAGGACTCGTAATGCAGACGACGTAAGTGCTGGTCGTCCTAGGATTGATACATGGGATAAGCTAATCAAAGAAATGCGTGATCAATTTCTTCCTAGCAATGCATCTTGGCTTGCAAGGGATAAATTGAAAAGGCTAAGGCAGACGGGATCAGTGAGGGAATACATAAAAGAATTTACCTCTGTGATGTTAGACATACAAAATATGTCTGATGAGGATAAACTTCACAACTTCATTTCGGGCATGCAAGGCTGGGCTCAAAACGAACTACGAAGGCAGAATGTTAAAGATCTGCCCGGGGCTATTGCTGCTGCCGATTCGTTAGTGGATTTCCGGACGACTCGTCCTTCGACAGACATCCCCTCCACTTCAAAAACTAAGAAAAAGAATGAGAAGAAAGGGGAATGGAGAAAGGATAATCGTAAAGACAATACAAATGATAAAGGAAAGGCACAAATGAAGGATGGGAAAGACAGGCCTAAGAACAAAGATGGAAATTCGAAGGGCTGTTGGACTTGTGGTGGTCCTCATTTGGCCAAATCTTGTCCAAACCGGGAAAAAGTGAATGCTTTGCTTGCTGGTAACGTGAATCAAAGGGAGGAGGATGAAGAAATCGTGGCTGCAATGGCAAACCCATTGGGATTGTCCTTCAACCACATTATGGGGATCAATAATGTTGGAGAAATCTCTAGTACTTCGAATCCTCATGCCTCCTTAATTCATATAGAAATGAAAGTGAAGGAACAATGTGTGATGGCAATGGTTGATACAGGGGCCACACACACGTTTGTAGATGTGAAGATTGCTACAAAATTGGGGCTGAAGTTGTCTAAAAGCCCTTCCTACGTCAAAACAGTCAATGCTAAGGCACAAGCCATTGTGGGCATGGCTTATGGTGTGTCTATGTCAACTGGAAGTTGGGTGGGAAAACATAACTTGATGGTGATGCCGCTTGGTGACTTTGAAATCATACTTGGGATTGATTTCCTAAGAAAATTTCAGTTTGTTCCGTTTCCTCACTTAGATGGAGTGATGGTCATGAATGGAAGCAATGCTGGATTTCTCAAAGGTGTTCATCCGTTTGGGAACATTAATAAAGTTGCAAAGAAGAAAGACAAGGGAATGTTGTTGTCTGCTATGTCAATCGACAAAGGGCTGAAGAAGGGTGATGACACTATACTTGCTGCCTTGGTCGAAATTAAACCTGATGTGAAAATAGAAGTGCCTGATTGTGTTGGGGAATTGCTTAAACAGTATGCTGATGTTATGCCGCCTGAATTGCCAAAGAAATTACCACCAAGAAGGGACATTGATCATAAGATTGAGTTGCTGCCTGGTACGGTTGCTCCTGCACAGGCTCCTTATCGTATGGCTCCTAAGGAATTGGTTGAACTACGCAAACAATTGAATGAATTGCTAGATGCTGGACTGATTCAGCCGTCTAAGGCTCCATATGGTGCTCCTGTTCTATTTCAAAAGAAACAGGATGGAACAATGAGAATGTGTGTAGACTACCGGGCGCTGAACAAGGCAACTATAAAGAACAAGTATCTGGTTCCGTTGGTGCAAGATTTGATGGACAGGTTAAGCAAGGCATGCTGGTTCACAAAACTTGATCTGAGGGCAGGCTATTGGCAGGTTAGGATAGCAGAGGGTGACGAACCAAAGACAACATGTGTAACTAGATATGGTTCTTATGAATTCCTTGTAATGCCGTTTGGGCTGACTAATGCCCCGGCAACCTTTTGCAATTTAATGAACAATGTACTGTTTGACTATCTTGATGACTTCGTTGTTGTTTACTTAGATGATATTGTCATATATAGTCGAACGTTGGAAGAACATGTTAAACACCTAAGTCTGGTTTTGTCTCAATTGAGGAAATACACGCTTTATGTGAAGATGGAAAAGTGTGAATTCGCTCAACAAGAGATAAAGTTCTTGGGGCATCTTGTTAGTAAAAATCAGGTTCGAATGGATCCTAAGAAAGTGCAGGCCATTGTTGATTGGCAGGCACCTCGTCATGTGAAGGATTTGAGGTCGTTCCTTGGTTTGGCTAACTATTACAGAAAGTTTATTGCTGGTTACTCGAAAAAGGCAGCGTCTTTGACAGATTTGTTGAAGAAAGATGCAAAGTGGGTTTGGACTGAACGGTGTGAAGAAGCATTTCAAAATTTGAAAGATGCTATCGCATCTGAACCTATACTCAAATTGCCTGATTTTGAGTTACCATTTGAAGTGCACACTGATGCGTCCGACAAGGCAATCGGTGGCGTATTAGTGCAGGAAGGTCATCCAGTGGCCTTTGAAAGCAGAAAGTTGAATGATGCTGAACAAAGATACTCAACACATGAGAAAGAAATGGTTGCGGTTGTACACTGTTTGCAGGTTTGGAGAGTTTATCTCTTGGGTACTCGATTTGTGGTGAGAACTGATAATGTAGCTAATACATTTTTCAAGACACAGAAAAAGTTGAGTCCTAAACAAGCACGGTGGCAAGAATTCCTGGCAGAATACGATTTCATGTGGGAACATAAACCAGGAAAACACAACCAGGTTGCTGATGCGCTGAGTAGAAAAGAAGTGTTTGTTGCAGTATATTCAATTTCAAAATTGGAAACTGATTTCTATGATAGAATCAGGTTGTGTGCTGCAAATGATTCATTGTATGTTAAATGGATGGGTCAAGTGCAAGATGGCACAATGAGACGGTATTGGATCGAGGACGATCTGCTCTATTTTAAAGGGGGGAGGATCGTTGTACCAAATCAGGGTGGGTTGCGCAAAGACTTAATGAAAGAGGCGCATGACTCTGCTTGGGCTGGACATCCCGGTGTTGAAAGGATGTTAGCCTTACTGTCTCGTGTGTATTTTTGGCCGAAAATGGAAGATGATATAGAGGCGTACGTCAAGACTTGTCATGTTTGTCAAGTGGACAAGACTGAACGTAAGAAGGAAGCAGGTTTGCTGCAACCTTTGCCTATTCCTGAAAGGCCATGGCTATCGGTAAGCATGGATTTCATTTCTGGATTCCCTAAAGTAGATGGCAAAGCATCTATCATGGTGGTAGTTGACAGGTTTTCAAAATATTCTGTTTTTATTGCTGCTCCTGAGTTATGCTCATCTGAAGTTGCTGCTGAGTTATTCTATAAACATGTGGTTAAGTATTTTGGTGTTCCGGCTGACATTGTGAGTGATAGAGACACAAGGTTCACTGGTAGATTTTGGACAGCATTATTCAACATGATGGGAACTGAATTAAAGTTTTCTATTGCAAATCATCCACAAACAGATGGACAGATGGAAAGAATTAATCATTTGTTGGAAGAATACTTGAGGCACTATGTGACAGCAAGTCAACGGAATTGGGTAGCATTGTTGGACACTGCGCAGTTTTGTTATAATCTGCACAAGTCGTCTGCAACAGAAATGAGCCCTTTTGAAATCGTCTTAGGCAGACAGCCTATGACGCCACTGGATGTTGCCAAATCTAAGAATCAGGGAAAGTGTCCAGCAGCATACAGGGTTGCAAGGGACAGACTTGAAATGTTAACTGAGGCACAAGATAGCTTGCGCAAGGCTCAGCGGCGCATGAAGAAATATGCTGATCAACATCGTCGCTCAGTTGAGTTCAATGTGGGTGACAAGGTGTTGCTGAAACTTACCCCTCAAATCTGGAAGCAGATTGTAAGTAAGACCAGACATCGGGGTTTGATTCCTAAGTACGATGGTCCATTCGAAGTGGTGAAACGAGTGGGCGAAGTTGCTTACAGGTTGAAGCTGCCAGAAAGGTTGAAAATCCATCCCACATTCCATGTGAGTTTCTTAAAACCTTACTTTGCTGATGAAGACGATCCGGACAGAAACAGGTCAAAGAGGGCTCCTCCATCAGTACCTACACAATATGATGCTGAAATTGAGAAGATCCTTGATCACCGGGTTTTGGGCACAAGTAAGAAGAATACTAAGACTGAGTTCTTGGTTCACTGGAAAGGCAAGAGTGCAGCAGATGCTGTGTGGGAGAAAGCAAAAGACCTATGGCAGTTTGATGCTCAAATCGATGACTATCTCAAAACAGTCTCGATGAGGACATCGAGTTCAAGTGGTGCGGGTGGTCTGTTAGACCCGCAATCTACTTGATCTAACTACGTGCAGACATGCCAAGGACTTGGGCATTGGTCTTGGCATGGATGATGGCAAAACAGTGCAACACAAGTTCAAGGTGCTTGGGTGTTGGCAAGGCAGCTTGAACGCGCATGGCTTACGTGCGGGCTAAGGGCATTGGCAAGGCAGCATGTTGACTTGATGAGGCAAGGCTGTGAAGACTTGGCAATGTCAGGAACAAAGGCAGTTCACCCGAAATTGCTGAAATAAAACTAAGTGTGGAAGACAGCTAAAATATTCTAAGTGTTGGAAGCTGGCAGAATTATTCTAAGTGTTGGAATGAAGCCTGAAATATTCTAAGTGTTAGAATATTAGTATTTCGTGTAGATAAGAATGTAATTTGAATTAGATTCTATCTGTTGGAAATATAGCTGTTGGAAAGTTAGTTTTGAACCCTGTGATGACAAGTGTCGGACAAGTGTCACTTGTAACCGCCGCATGTAACTGCCATTGTGCAGAATTTTGATTTAAAGGTGGAAATTCGTCTAAGGCAAAAACAGAGTGTTTCTAGCCTTAGACTAATTCGTGAAGCCTTCCTTTGTATTACTTAAAGGTTAATAAAGGTTGGGACTGGTTCCTGTAAATTCTGTTGGTTGTTTGACGCTACTGTTTTAAGTATTTCTATACTTCGTCAATTTTCGTGGGTGTAAGTAGGCTGAAGTATTACAGACGCTGTAAGACTGCCTAGAGTGGTGTGCGAGAAAAATAAATCGACCTTCTTTCAGTTACTATTACACTTGATTATGTGTGATTGCAGCCATATAGAGTATAGCTTTCTGGAGGTTTGATATTATAGTGTCCACCCGTCACACATGCGGATAGGGCAGAACAGACTAGAATTGTGGAGAGACTTATAGAAAATTTTAGAAGCCCTCGGACATTTCAAGATGTTATAAAATTTCTTAGAATTTTCTAAAATGTCATAAAAAATATCTTGGAAGACTTTGAAATATCCTAAAATATGTAGAGAGTTTTAAAATAGGAATAAAGTGTAAATATTTTAGAAACTTGTAAAGTAATTATTATTTATATTTAGGCCCTTGAAGATAATATATATATAAGGTCTCTCATTTGAAATCATCAAGCAAGTTATAAAGCATTCTCCAACCAATGCAAAAGTCTTATTTCAAAAGCTCTCGTTTTTTCGAAGTCTTTCTAAGTCTTTCTTTGTTATCGTGAAATAAGTGTTTTTTTTTTCTTTCTAAGTTTTTCTTAGTATCGTGTTTTTTTGCATCGTAAAAATTTTGTGAGTAAGTTATCAAGTGTTGCACGTATGAGACTCTAAATCTTTGGCATATCATCATCAAAAGAAAAGAAACGTTTATTTTATACTTCTTCCTTTTGATCGACTTCGCCATCTTACCTTTCTTCCTTCCTTTCAACTTCATCCGTAAAGAAAAAAAAAGACTTTTCTTCCTTCCTTTCGACGACTTCATCTAGAATTCCTTCCTTTCGACGACTTCATCTGGAATTCCTTCCTTTCGACTTCTTCATCTGAAAAAAAAATGCATTTGTACCTATTCAAATTTAGTGTAATACTCGATGAGAATGTCATATGGCAATCAAGGCATTTGGTATGTGTGAGTCCTAAGTCTAAAGGTATAAAATATCAATAAAAATTTTAAAACTGTATATAAAATTTTATATTAACCAAAACGGCAAAATCGCTAGAACAATAGCGATTTCCTTCACCGAAAAACAAAATCGCTGCTATGATTTTGCAAAATGTGATTTCTTTTTTTAAAAAAATTTAAATCGCTACCTAGGCAGCGATTTTAATTTTTTTTAAAAAATAAAATTTTAGAAAATCGTTGCCTTCCATTTAAAAAGAAAATTTAAAGAAAATCACTGCCTTCTAAAAAAACTTTTAAAAAAAAATGAAAATCGCAGCGATTTTCTTCAAAAAAAAAATTAAATTTTTTTTTTGAAGAAGGTAATAAACTCACCAGTGAAGCTAATGATCGCTGATGAAAAAATATGAAGATTAACATGATATTGTGAAAATATAAATAAAAAAGGTTAAAAAGTTAGAATTTTATTTGAACTCAAACATCATTTAAATTTAAATTCAATATAATATTTTTTTTTAGAAAGAAAATATTTTTGTTATCTTACTTATTCTTAATTTTTTTTAGAAAAACAATGCATATTTTCTTATAAGCTATATATTTAAATTTCAAAAAAATATTTGAAAATCAATAAAATTTATTTTTCCTACGATTTTCCAAAAAAATAAAAAAATGAAAAAATGAAAATTACTCTCTTGGCAGCGATTTTCTTAATTTATTTTTTTTAAAAAAAAAGAGGAAAATGCAGCGTTTTTTTTCTAGGCAGCGATTTCTATTTTTAAAAAAATATTTTTTTAAAAAAAAATAATTTAAAATCGCTGTTGTTCTAGCGAGTTTGCCCACTTTGATTAGTATAAAATTTTATATACCATTTTAAAATTTTTATTAATATTTTATACCCTTTAGACTTCAAACTCCTCAATACGTTGTGAAACTTCTTATTATGCACTTGCATATTTACTAACGACAATGAAAAGTAGTGAGCTCGACATATAAATAGGAAAAATCTTTTTCCCAGAAACATTTTACTTATATTTTTTTGTCCTTTTGAACATTTTAACCATTTTTATATTTTATAGCATAGATGACAATAAATAATATTATATCAATCAGTGTTTCAAAAGGTGGGACGTGAGGCGAGACGTAAGTAGCGAGACACGGAGCGTGAGTCCCATGAATCTACAGGCGTAGTCTTATGTATATTCAATTTTATATTACTAATTAAATTTCTTTCAATGATTTTATAAAAAAAAAATTATGAAAAATCTATGATATATAGAAATTATATTATGATTTTTATTTGAGATAAGTATTGATAATCTATAATGAAGAAAAAAAAGTATTATAATTACTATTTGAGAAATATCACTACACCAATAATAATAAAACATGACTATACAAGTATAAATTATCTAATATCTTAACTTAATTCTAATAATAAAAGAATCATTATCTATATATCATACTATACAATTTATTCCCATCCAACCCCAAAAGAAAATAATCAATAAACTTATAAATATTATAGTATAAGTAACACTCTTCGTGAATAAAAATAAAATTACTTTTAAATGGTTAAATAAAATATGATAATTTTGAGACATATGACAAAATCATGAAGAGTCAATGATGTCATGTGTGTATATATATAGATAGAGAAATAGAGTTTATAATTGTACCAAGGAGTTGAGAACTTGGTTTTTCCTAAATATATCTGGTTTAAATGAAGTATAATCTGGAGTGTTGAGAGAGAGTTAATTTTACAAGTTTTTAAATTTCAATATTAATTATCATGATATAAGAATTCTGCTCATTTTAATTATTTATTTACTCGATATTAAATTTCAATATTATATTATTTGTACTCTCGATATTCGTCCTCAAACGTACAAGAGGATCACAAGCTTCTAAAATTAAATTAGGATCCACATTTATTTCTTGGTTCTTGCTATAAACATTGTTTTAACTTTTGGACAGCTGAAATCTAAGGAGTGCAAAATATCAAAACAATAGAGAATCTTAAATAGAAATTTGCGTATGGAATGTTGGTAGCGAACAATTCAATGGGTTCATCGAATCACTGAAAAATTAAATTATATATCACAGATGAAAAATTATATTATATATTATAAATGTTAATTTATTTTTTATAATTTTTTTATATATTTATTTCTTTATATTTTTGAATTCCTTTAGCAAAATTTTGACTCGATCATGAATTAAATCCAAACTACAAATTTACATGCGCTACCAAAATTAAACTATACTCTACCAATTGCATATCATGTGACAAGTCTTCATTAGTTTCATTCCTGAGACTCGAATGCATGATATACTCTCTCCATTAGAATTTTTGTGATAAAATTGCATTCAAATTTTTAATGTTTATGGTAAATTTAAAAGTAGAATTTTTAAGTTTTTGAAATAAATTTTATATATTTGCAGATTATATTAAAGAAGTACTATAAATCACATAACTAACGATTCAACATATTGTATATGTGAAAATCGTGATTTAAGAAAAATTGATTTGACTCTTAAAATTTAAACACTATTGGAGGGAGTAACATATTTAGGAGCTGCTTACTCCTTGCTGTTTTTCAACGAGAAAAAGTTCAAAACTATGTTTGATATACATTGGATTTATAGTATTATTTTTTCAAGTGAATATTTCCCATTCACAAAATTTAAGTTTTTTTTTTTTCAAGTTAATTACATGTTCAAACATAATTTTTATTAATTTTTAGCCATGTTATTTTTTTATTTTATTATTTTAATCTCAAATTACATAATTTTATGTCCAAAACTTACAAATTAATTTCGGAAGTCTTAGGTTCTGATTGGCCATAGATTTTGAAATTGAGATTTAAAATTTGAATATTTGAAGTTGTTTAAACACACATTTTACTTGGAAAAAATTGAACCTTTTTGAGTGAAGTGAAAATTCTCTAAAAAACTTGCCCGGGACAAACTTTTTGTAATTTGATGAAAATTTTTTGAAAACAGATTTCCAAAATTGATGATTAAATAAAAATTTTAAAAATAAAATATTAAAATCTGATTCAAAATCTATTGTCAAACAATAAATTATATATTGACTCACAAAAACTATGACATATTTAAAGTTACTACTCCATCCGTCCAGAATTGTTTGTCATGTACCGCTTATCGAAAGTCAATTCGACTAATTTTCAAAGGTAAATTAGATCATATTAATTTAATATTTTAAACAAAAAAATTAAATATTTTAAAACTATACGAAAAGTACTATAAATTATAATTTTTTGCATATTAATATGATGAAAGAATACATCCTAAAATGTTAGTCAAAATTTTTATAGTTTAACTCTAAACATAGAAACTATGACAAATAATACCGGACGGAGAGAGTATTATAAAAAAAACTCTTTCGTACCGAGGCCTGTTGTGGGATGAAAGAAAATGATAAAAGAGAAGAATAAGATTAGAAAATTATAGTAGTATATAAAGAAAGTAGGTCAAAAGTTTGATCACCCTATTTCTACATTTTCGTTAAGCACACTCCAAAAATGGGCTAATTGACCTCACAAGTTTAGAAAACTTCATAATATCACATAAATTAAAATAAAAAAATAATATATATTGAGCTTAATACTAATATGGGACTTGTATCATAGTATATAAAAAAAAGTTTTGTAGAAAGAACATAAAAAATGAAGGTAATATTTTATTTTTTTTGTTTGGCTCAATGAGATGTTAATTCAATCACGTCATCACAAAAGTTGTCTATGTGGGGCCCATCCAACTCTCACAAATAAACGTTTGTTTTAACGGATTCATCATTCCTCTGTTTTATTTCTATTTGATCATACGTTACAATTTTTGCATTCTATATTCTCATTGCACTTTGATTACATTTTGATACGTTATGATTTTATGTCTTATTTTTATTTAAATGTCACTTGTATAAAAATGTAGATATTTTATTATTTCATAAAATTAATGTATAATGAATGTAATTATTATTTTTTTAAATTTAATTTGAATTATGGGAAGAGAATTATAATGTGGAAAATTAAACCGTATCAATAATTTCTGAGTTTATATAGTCAATCAATTGTATTACTAAACCCCCCCCCCCCTATTTTTACCGTTGAGAGTTACTTCGAGGCATAAAGCGAAATTTTTATTAGAGGCCTAAAATCTAAATGAACTGTATCTGTATTTATTTATTTTTCTAAATTTCTAGATGTAAATTTTTTACTTAATATCTTTATATAAATGTTTTTGTTCAATACTTTTTTTATTGAGACAATTACCATATAAATTATTAACATAATTCTATAAGTAATAAGTTAATAAACTTTAAATATAAGAGTTAAAATTATAGAATTCGATTCAGAAAATTGATGATTTGGTATATCTACTTTAATATGAAAATTAATAAAGAAATATAAAAATTGTAATGTACTTTATTCAACACTTTTCGACTACTAATTCATATTTTTGAGAGTGTATCACTCTAACCAAAGATTTGAAAAAATAGAATGCAAAAGGAGTTAAAAAGAATAAATAATGTGAGAGTTAAAGGAAATGTAAGAATCCAAAATAATGTTTCCTTGATTTCTTCTATTTTAATGTGATTAAAATACGTAATTATTTATTTGTAAAAATTAGAGGTCCAAAAAAATGGGGGCCTAAGGCCAATGCCTTGAATTTTGAAATAGTTGTCTAACAATACTAGTCCAATTTAGAAAATTAAGAGAAATAATTTACTTTTTCTGTTTATTTTAGCTTGTTACATTCGATACACTATTTATGATCTAACATATTTTTTCAAAATATTAAATTTAATACAGTCAAAGAATAATACAATACTAATATTACTTCTACTATTATTATTTCTTAAGGTGTGTGCCAAATCAATAATGAACAATTATTGTTGGATAGAGAGAGTAAACTTTAAAATAAGTTGTACATAATATTGTGCGTTGTGGAGTGTATTACCAGGTATTAATATTAACAAAACTCAATCACTCCCTAAAAGACACTTTTACATCTTTTCCATCATATTGTAGAGAATACTTTTATAAATAAATATTTTAATACAATGTCTACTATTTTTAACACATCAAATCAAATAATGCATAAAATATAATTTATACATAACTAATATACATTATTAATATATTTTATCAAACATTATTTTTATAATTCTACCAAACAACTCCTAAGAGAACACAAAATAAGAGTACCATAATAAACTTACATAATTTTAAAAACGTAAAATTTAAAATGACAACAATTATATGTAAATAAAAATGGAGGGAGCTATAAATTTTTGTAGGGACCAAAGAAAAAAGGTGTGCCAAACGCCACCTAATTAGATAGTCCTATTTCTTCTTCACTTCAACACTTCTTCCTCAAAAAAGTAACTTTTCTTTTCCTCTTTTGTGTCCCTTCAAATCCCTACAGCAAATATATATATTTTCTACTCTTAGTTGATGGGTCTGCTGCAGAATCAGCGAAATCAAAGATTTGACTTCAACAATTTTGCTTGAAATATGAAAAATTGAATTCTTGAATTTCTCTTAGGGTTCTTGTAAGTTTCTTCAATGGCGATGAGAGGAGTTGATTTTAAATGGTAACTCTTCTTATCTTTATCTTTCTTGTTTTTTTCTTTATAGTTGAGTTATCAAGTTTTAATTTTTTGGAGTTCTTTTTTGTTGTAGGTATGATGGGTTCTTCCTGTCAATGCTGGCTACGAGTATGTATCCTTTTCAAATGATTCCCTCCTAGGAAGTTGATTTTTCATATTGGGATTACTATGAACTTGGATTTTATTTAAATTGTAGTTGGCCGTTGGGTTGTTTCTTTAACTGTTTGTGTATCAGAATCATTGTAGCTATCAACTGGAAAAGGTACCATCTTTGTATATACCCATTGCATATCTGGATCGTGGTGGGTATCAATAAATTTCTTTGAGTTGTTTTCCGTATTTGTTGTTGTTGTTGTATATCTCAATTTTTACCCGTTTCCTCAATCTAGGTTGACTATACAACAGTGTTTGTGTTTCGGCTGTTGATGTTTGTAGATAATGGACTTGCTGCTGGAATGGGATTGTAAGGCCTCATTTGTTTTTTTAAAAAAAAATCATTTTAATGTGTAAGAGAAGCAAATTCCTCTCATGTGTTCTTTCTAGATTTAATGTGCTACCTGCATTACCTACCTTGCATGAGATTCCCCGAGCTATTGCTTGATTGGGCGTATACTCCTCGAAATAATACTCCTATCGTGATTGTTCATGTTCGTAGCTCCACTCTGTTCTCTTGATTCCATATCATTTAAGTAAATGCCAGGAGAAATGTGCAGATTGGATGACTGAGTAACTTTTAGTGATATATTTCTTTTGGTGGTTTTTTGGATTTCTTTGTCTTATATAGATTGTGCACTTAGATGACTAGTCTGAAGTTTTAGGTGTTATTGCATTTTAGGGATTTTGGTTGGCAGCAGAGATATGGCCGGTTTTGTGGAAGAATAGCTGTTCTTTCAGTTCTTGCCTTGCTTCTTTACCCCTTTCTTTGGGCTTGGACCATCATTGGGACATTATGGTTCACTAGTGCAAGAAACTGCGTAAGTTTAGTAGTCCTTTGCTGCTTCCATTGTTCTGGTTTGAAAGCCTAAAATTGACATTATGCCCAAACTCTTTCAGCTTCCAGAAGAAGGCCAAAAGTGGGGCTTCCTAATATGGTTGCTGTTCAGCTACTGTGGACTCATGTGCATAGCTTGCATATCGACAGGGAAGGTTATTTTCTAAACCTTTCCGAAAATTCAACTACTTACCGCCTTAGTTCAATTCGGACAGTTCCATTTCCCAGTTATCCTGTCCCCCTCTTGAAAAAGTGAAAAAGGAGAGCGTTAAAGCAACAAATTCCGAAAAGAAGAACTAAAAGCAGGATACAACCTGTAACGGACAGAAAATAGAATGTCGGTCTCCTGATTCTTTTCTTGCCCGGTGTGATGTTATGTTCTGTTTTGGAGGGTGGGAGATTATCCCAAATACCAATGTTGTATTGGCGTTACCTTGTCTTGTTAGTATGTAAATGGATTTTAAGTAATCCGATAAATGAAAATCGACAGCTATACAATTTTATTGACGTCAATATTACAACTTTCCTTAAGTTTCAATTTCTTATTGCAGTGGTTAGCTAGAAGGCAAGCCCATTTATTACGCGCTCAACAAGGAATTCCTATTTCAGAATTTGGGGTAAGCATTAGAACGCACAATATACTTGATTAATGTATTTGGCTTTCACATATGACATGTTAAGAATTAAGTTGTTCCTGTTATACATATTTTGTTTTCTTTTATTGTACAAAAACATTAAATTGATGATATTCTTTGCTATCTCTCCATGATAAGGTAGTTATGCTTTCAAACTGCTGGTCAGAAATGTGCTCTTTGTAGGTTTCTATTGATCAAGTAAAGTGAAACTTCATTAAGAATAGAAAATTTCCGTATAAAAGAAGTATATTAAAAGGTCTAGATCATACAAGTTTTCTGTGAAGGAGACCTAATCTTTTTTATATACGTAGGAATGATATGGGTGCATCTAAAGGAAATTAGAAGAAGAGGCTCCTCCTCATATGTACAAATAAAGCTATTATTCCTACATACGACTCACATTAGTGCTAATGGAGTAACATCCAGCGTATGACTTCATCTTTTCTATCTTTTACTGTCCCAGCCTAATAGTACATTCTTCATTGTTCCCTGCATGGCCCAATGTAGTATGAGCCATCTCAAAACCCTCCCACACCACAGATATGATGCAACTGCCTCCTGGTTGCTCTTTCTAGGTTTAGATAAGGAACAGGAATGTGCACTGAAATTGATTGATATGAAAAACCATATCTTGTAAATGCAAATAAAAGAAATACATCATACTTTATCAAAAAAAAAAAAAAGAAATATATCATAACTGGAAAAAGCCCTATAGAAATGGACTCATAAATGCGTACTGATGTGTGTGGTTTATGGCGTGTAATACACACACACTCACACTCATATAATGTCCACTTATACTTGGCAGTGGTCAAGGTCATCCAAGTCACCTGTATCCTGACTAATAGCCTTCACTTGTTGAGTTTTGTTGGCGCTTGGGGTATTCATTGTCCGGTTTGGGTCTTTTTTGGGGTAAACTAAAATTAAATCAATTTAGTCAGTTTTTAATTATTAAAATCAAACCAAACCAAACCAAACCAAATATAATTCATATCCATTTGTTTGGTTCTTGTCAGTTTGATTCGGTTTTTAATAAACATAATGATATTTCTCTTTTTTATTTTTTCCCCTACAATTAGAAAATAATTTTTCATTCTCTTCCAATTTATAATCCATAAATAACCTTTTGTTGTGGTGGCTATAATTTTCCTTGATTATGGAGAAAATGTCTTAAGATCTATAAATTTTAATCAAGTGAATAAAATTATTAAGAAGTACAAGAAATATATATAGGTAAATCTAGTAGTTGTTTCTTAAAATAAATGAGTTTGGATTGATGATTTTCTTTTAATAAATGAGCTTAAGGTGTACAATTCATTAGCCTATCAGGGATAAATAGAACGTTCATGAAAAAGTATATGAAGTACTAAAAATTAATTAGTCTGATTTAAAATTTTGGATTCCATCCTCAGTGCTGATGATTTCTATACAAAACCTGTTACCTTTGTCAAAAAATAAATAAATATATAATTATAAAATTTGTATATGTATTTTATCAGTTTGGTTATTTATTTTGTTTGTATTCAATAAAACCAAATTAAGAGCCTGTTTGGTTCAGCTTAAAAGCTGGTCAAACTGACTTAAAAGCTGGTTTTTGACTTATGTAGTTGTTTGGCAATACTCAAAATAACTTATTTTAAGTTAAAAAAAACTTATTTTAAGCCAAAAGTTAAAACCTGAGGTAGGGGTGCTTTTTTTTTTTTAGCTTATAAGCTGTTTTAAGTTGACCACATTTTTATCTTTTTGCCCTTAATATTTTTATACAATCTCCAAATTACCCACATAACCCTAACATCTCTTTCTTCAATTTTTCCCTTTTCACGTTCGGCATACTGGCATAGCAACTTCAGCACTTTTATCCAAACGCATAACTGCTTATTTTAAAAATAAGTTTCAGCACTTTCAAAAGTACTTTTTTAAAGCTGCTTTTATTAAGCCCATCCAAACGGGCCCTAAATCATTTATTATCATTTTTTTAAAACATAAATACAATCCAAACCAAAACCAAATAAAAATCTGTTTGGTTCGATTTTTGGTTTGGATCAGTATTTAACCAAACCGCAAACACCCTATTGGGGCCCCTCTTCTGGGTAAAGACTGGGTATTGGAGTTTCCTAAATTTCCACTCAGCACCCCCTTAAAGGATGGAAAAGAAAAAGAAAATGTAATGGTATGTTTTGTTTTTATGTCATGTAGAGTATTAAGGAACGGGAATCAATTTCTTTAGTCTTTATGGTTGTTGACTTGTTGTATTCTTCAAAGCAAGAAGAGCGGTTGTGTGGATATGTGTTTTGGGAGTTGCTATGGTGGTTTGAGTAAGAAGCTTTGAAGAATCACTAGGTGATTTCTTCACCGGATGTCCAAGTCTTAGTGGGACAAAGTTACTTGATTCTTGTGTTGGTGGAAGATATCAGTATATCATGGAATTAGTCGAGGTGCACGCAAGAGGACCTTGACATCACAGTTAAAAGAAATAAATGAATTTGTAAGTATAGTTATAGTGTGTTAAATGTAAGACTGTTAGTGTTTTTGTGCCATAGATGTTGCTATCGATTTCAAGCAATGCATCAATCAACTTTGCTTCAATTTCAAGCTAGTTGGAGTCGCGATATGTATCATCAATGTCAAACACACTAATTTTGTTTTAGTGTCTTTTAGGAATTAAAGAGTTGTGTAAACAGTTACTCTCTGGGTGATCTCTGTCGATAATTTGGTTCGACTAATCTGTTCTGTGTCCTCAGAAATGAATATTGTTTATAAATGAATAATCACGATGGTTATTGTGTTTTTTCTTGGGCCACTAGTGTGAAAATACACAACGACTTCTAGTTTTTAGAGTCCTGGGCATCATGGTATGTTGTAATTATGGTTTTCATGGTAAGCTATTTTGATTTACTCCTCAAGCTTACAATTTTCCTTATTACAGGTGTTAGTTGACATGATCAGAGTGCCAGATTGGGCATTTGAAGCTGCTGGCCAGGAGATGAGAGGGATGGGCCAAGATGCTACTTCATACCATCCAGGACTTTATTTGAGCCAAGCTCAGGTAATGCAGCTCAAGGCACTCCTCAATATGAATCCTTTGCTACACCTGATCTATTAAAGATTCTTAATGGGTGAATTCCTTTTGGCACGTAGAGAGAAGCAGTGGAGGCACTCATTCAAGAACTTCCTATGTTCAGGATGAAGGCTGTTCCTACGGACTGCAGTGAGTGCCCTATCTGTTTGGAAGAGTTTGATGTCGGAAATGAGGTATTTTTGTTCTTTTGTTAACTTTACTTCTCCTTATTATTGTAGAAAATTTACGACTTCCCTTTTTTTGCACGATGCTGTCAAATGTTTACTCATTCTTAGATAATAAATACATTTTGTATGCCATTCTCAATTTTACTTAAATAATGCTTCTATACACTGCTTCCACCAAAATAAATTGTGAACATCAAGCAACAATTCAATGTTTCTTTTATGGCCGGTTTTCTATATGCAAGTCAGATTAATTTTTTAATGTTCTTGTAGGGTAATAGTATTGGATTACTGGGGCAATAATAGTCTAAAGATGCATGCTTAACTAGTGGAAATATTTACTCTCATGCAATGATCCCCAGCACGCCCAATTCGAGAGAAATTAAGAGTTTAAATTCTTAGAAAGATGGTTAAAAGAAATTAGAACTTGTCCTGGTGTCATTTTACGGTTTAGTTCCTATTTATACTCTTTCAGGTTTCTGCAGCTTAGTGAAGAGGATAATTTTAAAACTTGGCATCCCTTGAAGATACTTAATATTAAAGATGGTTCAGGAGATCAAAGTCATGCTAATTCCAATTAAGCGGCACTACGACATTATTATGCCTGTTTTGTAATTTGTATCTATATTTTTCCTCTTTTTCTTGTGTTGTTGGAGAAGGTTGGTTTGCTAGAAGCCAACATCACGACTATCGCACTAGTTTTGTTGGTGTTGCACTTATTTAGGCTCTGCTGCTGTTTTTCTTATTAGAAAACCTTTATGCAGGTCCGTGGTCTCCCTTGTGCTCACAACTTTCATGTTGCGTGCATTGATGAATGGCTTCGCCTAAACGTGAAATGCCCTAGATGCCGTTGTTCTGTTTTTCCAAATCTTGATCTCAGTGCTTTGTCAAATATCCGTGCTGATCTAGAAAGATCATCAACCAACATTGTGACAGCAGCCCGGTATGTGAGATCCCAACCTTCTAGCCAGAGCTATCTGCTGAGGTTGCAAGGTTTTCTCCGTCCTGTGCGCACAGAGAATGCTGGTCCAAGCAGTGAGGAAAATGCAGCTGCTCAATCAAGATTTGAGAACGGAGCCCCAACATCAGCACCTGACAGCGATGGAAATGTAGAGCATGTTGAAGTCGTGGTGGAGCATTCTCCAAGACAGCTGTAACTATTTGTTCAAATGTTCTAACTTTGCAGGCACTGATAATTTTTGTCAACCTCTAGCCAATGTTGAGTGTTGTAGTGGCTTCTAACAGTAATTAGATTGCTAAACATTAGTGTATGAGCCGATGGAAGGAAACAACTACAGCAATATCTGTTTTTGGCCTGCTTGTTTTGATGTAAATGATGCATTGCGGTGTCCTTAATTCACTTAAATAGAATTCTGTCTGGCCAATTCACTCCAGGCCCAACTCATGAGATTATACTGCGTATGTTGTTGTGATCCAACAGAATCTGTGTATACAGAAAATCGAATAATAGAAGTTCCAATAACTGTACATTAGGATATCATTTTGACATTTGATATTATTACATGGTAGACATGAATTGAGGAGTCAAATTACTATAAATTAAGATTAATAAATGAGTTTTATATGTATAGCTAAAGTGGAAAATGACACAGCAATAACCTTTCTGTAGGCAGGATGGCACATCTTTTAATTTGGTCGTTGGCTATATTGTGTTCAAAGTTAATAAAGGAACTACTAATTTTTTTAAAATTTAAGTGCATTCTCTTTTTGTATGTCCACTTCTCAGAAAAAGGGAAGCTTTTGGAGTTCCTTTTTGTAATTAAATTTGAAAGCAAAATGGGCAAACTCAAGAGTATTATTTTTTTCCTATATAAGCGACAAATAACTTTACTATATAAAAATATCATTTAAGAAATTTGGTAAGCAACAAAATATTCTAGAATTTGTTGAATTTTGCATTGATATATACCTCGGAAAAAAATAAGTTCAATAATTGACATTTCATACGATCGTGTCCTCTCAATCTCCTTCAACATACCTCATCTTTACCACATTTCGTAGCCCCCACCCGTCCCAAACCCCGCCTCATCACAATTTATAGTATTTGTCTAGATTATATACAAACAGATTTTAAACTTGCATACCAAATACAAATTATTGGTATACACGTACTTAGACATGTCTCATTTAAATTTTCAAAAGTACATGTGTTCCTTATTATATTGAGAAAAAGCTCTTTTAATCAATCGATGAAGAAAGGGACTAGTAAATATACGTTTGAAAGTGAATTAAAGCAAGTGGAGGATAATGAACACAACTTTTTTGCCTTTTTACTTTTTTTCTTTCTTTTTTGGCCCCTCAAAAAAGATTAGAGGTTTGGAAGAATTGATTGATAAATATAAAGTAAAAGTCTCTCACTTTTATGCTTAATGAGGCAAAATATCCCTACTCACCGGTCACCACTATCCTCCATATCTTTTACTCTAGTAAAAAAAAGGTTGAAACTTTGTTTCTTAATCAAGTGGTTTTCTTTGTGTAATACACCATTACCACACGTGTTCGTTAAATCAATATTGTCAAATTATAAAACTAATTATATTTTAGTTAAATGATTGGATAGACATTATTTGGTTAATTCTTTTAAAACTTTGAATACTCAAAAGGGAAAAGTTAATTAGAGGTGCAATTAAACGACGTTGTGATTTAGCATGCACAAGCGAATAAATATTCTATCTTTTAGTAATTTTAAATACTAAAATATTCAATAATACTGCAAATTTTCTTTGAAAAATATACTATAAAAATAATAGAATGCTAAAATATTCTATCTTTTAGTAATTTTAAATACGTTATATGAAAAAATAAAATTAAAATTTGTAAAAAGAAAAAGAGAGTGCGTCAATAAATGTGTTGCATTAAAAAACTTATTTCAGAAATTTCGATTCAAGTCCCCCGAAAAAGATAAAAAAGAGAGAGTGAGAGAGCGCGTGCCTAGTTTCTATTTTGTAAAACAACAGATAGAAGTAAACTGTATTTTAAAAAAAGGAAGCAAACAGCTAAAAGCATTTCCATTATTTTCCTACTTTAGTTTTCTGTCAATACAAGTTTTGCCGGGGAAACTGAAAAAAAATGGAGAAATCAAATTCTAATTCAAGTTCAACTTCCAACTCCAATCACCACCGGAATTTTCAGAAGCATAATAGCCAATCAATGTCCGACACCGACTCACAGGTGAGTCAAATGGACTCCTTCCACTCACCACTCCATTTCGAATCGCAGTTGCATTTCGATGACCGGGAAACGAAATCGCTCTCTTCAAAAGCCTTGGTTTCTGTAGACAAGTACTACTCTCCAGTTCGATCCCCACATAAACTTTCCTGTGAGAATTTAAGTTTACCTCCGACACCTACTCCGCCGTCGGAAGCCGGAAACAAGGATCGGAAATCTCAGGGAGTTTATTTTAGTAGGCCGGGTAGGGAGGATGTAACTAACGGAGTGACCAAAGTGGGACCGGTTCGTGGTGGTGACGTGGAAGGTGGAGAAATGGAAGGGGAGAGACCTCCGAGGACAGTGCGTTCGAAGAGGGAATTGACACTGACCAGAGCGGCGTTAGGGTTTAGGGTTTGTGAGTTTGTGTTGTGCTTGATTTCGTTCTCGGTTATGGCAGCTGATAAAACTGCAGGTTGGAGTGGTGACTCTTTTGATCGATACAAAGAGTACAGGTTCGATTTTATTCATAATCTGCATACTGATGATCTCCAGCGTATCTGGCTGAAATGAATTCAAATATCAATTGCAGTTTCTGAAATTCTTTTATATTATGTCACAGGTATTGTGTTGCTGTGAATGCTATTGGATTTGCATATTCTGTATTTCAAGTGTTTGATCTGATTTACAATTTAGCAAGTCGGAAACACTTCCTCTCTCACTACACGCGATATCATTTTGATTTCTTAATGGATCAGGCAAGTAATACCTTTTGAACTTGTTTACTTGGGTAACACATATATCTAGTTTTATTGTATTTGTTTTTAGTTCTTGAGTTGGATGTTACTGTGCTGCTAGACAAGCTCTATAAAAGGTCTTAAACTGAGTGTTTGGAGAAGTATGACATTCCATGACCCTTTCGAATAGTCCAAGCTTATAGGAGCATCTAAGGGTATTATAGATTGTCCGCCAAAGTTTTATCTCTGTGGTTTGTATGGATCAAAAACTTCTGATATTAGGAGCTAGCGGATAAGATTCAGCTCTTACTTTTGAACAAAAATGTCAATGCCTCATTTACACTTTACACTACTTCGATCAGTACTTGAAACCAAGACCATGTGCAGTTGCACTATATGAGATAGGATGGCAGAGGTGAACCCGTTAATATCTCCTTTTAGTATGACTGGCATACTATGAATTTAAATTGATTGTAGCGCTGATCCCTGATACGAAACACAGGACATTCAAACTTCCTTATTTGTCGTGGGGCTGATGATCTATGCTTCACTGTCCTATGTTTTCCCTGGTCAGTTCAAATTATCATAAGAGCTCTGATGTATCATAAGTATCATACTATCTTGATATGAGTTGAGTATTATATATCAATCCATAATCTTTATACCACAAATAATTTCCTTTAGATCAACATCTTAATGATTCAGCTTTTCATTTTGAAGTTCGATTTCACACTGGTGTTGACGAATATAGGTCTGCCTTCCGTCTTCAGAGGACTCTTTTGACAATTTTATCTTTTTGGTCAATTTTTATTAACCAACAAACTATATAAGTACTTATAAATCAATGACTCTTAGTCATTATGCTTAGGGGCACAAGTTTCCAGTATTTAAACTTTGAATTGTACTTTTAGCAAATTATTCTACTTAGTAGACTGTGATAACTGGAAGCAAAAGATGTAATAGTTTTCTTATTTTGCTTCCTTAAAATTGATGACCCTCTTAATAATTGCTTACTCAGTTCATAGTGGTGATTGGAAAACTGCTTTTAACCAGGTCCACAACTCTGCTTTGCACTATTCCTGTTGTTTTTATGTATAATTTGCTCTTGATTTTGTTTTGCTTTTGCTTTTGCTTATACCTGCGCAGATATTGGCTTATCTGATTATGTCAGCATCTTCTTCAGCTGCAACGAGGGCATATGACTGGATATCAAATTGGGGAAAGGATGAGTTTACAGAGATGGCATCTGCATCTATTGGTGTGTCCTTCCTGGCTTTTATAGCGTTTGCATTTAGCTCTCTCATTTCTGGTTACAACTTCTGCAACAGAAACGCCTCATGATGTAGCAATGAGTTTGTATCCATTTTTTCGTTGAGTATATTTGAGAATCGCCACATAAAATCATATTTCTAGCTTGGGCAGCTGTACAGAAGTAGTGAATAGATTCAACTATATAACTTTTCCTTCCTACTACAAGTAAATAATATGTGCAAATGTAGTCTCTCGGAGTATGCATAATATGCAAGGCAAAACAGAAATGAACACAGAACCTAATAGCGATTAGCTATTAGGTCTTCTTATATTATTATTCTTACACCTGTGAGAGAATTACAAGGCGATGAATTGAATCCTTATTTCGTATAAGGGGGTGGGTTACGTTGGGAATTACTAAAACTAGATTCACGGTTAATATCAGTATTTATTTGGCAGAGAATGAGAAGCCGGCCATATCTTTGTATTTTATTCTTCAAGGTTGTGAAAGGAACAAATGGATATATATTTCCTCGAACATATAATTTCTTTTTTTTTGGTTTCCATCCGACTTTCAAAGCAATCCAACTATTTTAAATTCAGATAGTATAGGCTCCATTTGTGGAACCGAGCAAGTAAAAAAAGAATAGTCATGACTTCTAAAATACCGGGACTGCACGCGAAGGTGGAGGTCCAGTGCACATCCTTCGTCAGAAAATTATATGGTGGACAAATATTAAATGTTAGTTAATATGAATATATATTTAATTATACACACTCTTAACACATTTGAGAAAAAAATTTGCACACCCTTCATCAAATTTCTAGCTCTTCTGCCAATAATACGAATTAACTAATTGATTGTCATACTTTAATTAAACACTACTTATATTCTATTGCATTCAAAGAATAAGATTATTCTTTTGGTGTGGGTCCAAAATATTGGTCCATGAAACTTACTGCGAAGCCATATTAATAGGTTTCACTATGAATACCAGATAATAGACATCAAATATGAAAAAAAAAACATATAGGCGATAAACTTTGGGTTCATCTCGTTTAATGTTGGATTTTATAGGTGTAGAGAATAATAGAAGAAAAGTATAATTAGGAATCTTTCTGCTAGCTCAAGATCGTTAACTAAGATTAAAAAATTTAACTAAAGAAGAGGAAGCTAGAAAGGAGAGGGAATATTTTGAATAAGAAAACTTAGAAGAAGACTACTTGATTTGGGTTGATTACAAATGTCTATGACCACCCCTATTTATACTAGAGTAGGGATATTCTAGATTGATCTACAAGAAAAATCTAGATAACCTTATCTTCTAACTGTCTAACAACAATCTAGATTTTTCTATAATTCATTACAACTATCTACTTCTCTAGAACATCTACACAATTCCTAGATACATCAAGTACTTAAGGTACTACTATTCATAACTCTAGAAAATTCTACTAAATATGTTGAATTATTTATACCTCCAAAAAATCATTTTTCTTTTTCACAATAGGAGAATTATGACTTAGCAAAATCCTTTCCCTTTTAGTTTATACTAGTCTTTGCTCACGTTTAACGCACGTGTACCCTATTAATTAATATTCCATTTTTCTAAATGACACAAGTATAAAATATATAAAGGAGGCATAAAGTAGATTTTTTAGAAAATACTCATAAATTTAAAACAATGAAGGGTGATATGTATACTTCAAATTTTGTGAATCAATTGAAACATCAAGTAATATTACCCTATTATCAAATATAGATATGAGAACCATATATTTATTCACTGGTCATTTGTATTAAATACACTTGTATTACATATATGCATGATTTTTCAATTTAATTGGTACCATAAAAGTGAGGTTCAAACTTATTATTCTAATTGTTACCATAAAAGTGGCATTACTACGATGACTTTTTGAAAGTTAATGTCTCTATGATCCTATACTATGTGTTGACAGTAATAACTACATTTCTTAAAGGATGAAAAAGTTCGTCAAAGAACCAACAAAAATTGAAATCCCAAGTAAAAATAGAAAACTATCACATAACGTATAAAATTGAGCAATACCTCGAGAATACATTTCAAAATTACTAAAAATAGTCAAAAAATAAATATAAAAAAACATTCAATGATACCACATATTAACAAGACCACACAAATAAAATAATAACTGTGTAAACCTCTTCTAGTCTAGATTGAAACCACAATGAGGCTAAGCATATCAAATACCATAAAACCAATAAAAAAGTTAATATTCAAAGAATACATCAAAATCTAATATTAAAAAAGAAGAATAAAAAACACATAACACTAAAAAGATCACACAAAATTAACAAATTGTACTACAGATTATTAGCACAATTTGATGAAAACAAGATCAAAAACTTGAAGAAAATATATTAAAATACAATAAACAAAATCAAGATTAAATAAATAAAATAATAAAAAGAAAAAACATAAAGATTCAATATGAATGAAATTACCTTTAGTGTCTATACTACTTCTTGAATATCTTTTCTCTATTAACAACAAAAGGTGATAAAAAATAATCACTGACACAGTCCCAAGCCAAAATTAAATTGATTTTTGATAAAGAAGAATTGATATACACATTTATTAAGGAAAATACAACTTTTGGTCTTTCCTCTTCATTGTAACTGATATACACATTTATTAAGGAAAATACAACTTTTGGTCTTTCCTCTTCATTGCAACTATTTTCCAAAAGAATTTGAACCATTGTGTCTAGAGGCATGAATTTAAATAAAAAAATATTATTTAATATTAAATTAATTATATATTAATATTTATTTAGTTTAGAAATAAAATAAGCGCAAAATAGTAATTCAACTTTTAAGTTGGAGCTTCTCACTTATAATATAATATGATAGTAGCATTTAATTAAATATAAAATTTAAAATACTATTTTTCGTTTCTCTTTCCCATTCATCGCAAACTTGTATATAAAAATTAAATATCTTACTTTAATTAATCAAAATCAATATCAAGCCAATAATATCTTCATTTTTCTATAAAATAGTACTATAGAATCCATAACATATCGTATTATTCATGTCACCCATTACTTTCTACAACCTAATTCTAAACAAAGTTGTAACATAACACTCCTCTTAAGAAATGTATGGAAGTTTATTCAATTGTAGAATAACAATTGATTGACACTCCCAATATTATATGTATTGTCAGTGTAATACATGATAGTAACATAATTTTTATTTTTTTTTAGCATCAATGAAATTTGGGAGTTTACAGTTTTTTTTTGGGGAATGCAAGGAATTAGGAAACAAAAAATTTAGGTATTTAACGACCAGACGCCGTCAATTTGGTCAGACCCCGTTAATATTCCCTCCCTTAGTTCGTCTCAATTTTCATTGATAAAAATGGCACTGTATCGCCGCCTTTCTCGGAATCGCCATGTCTTCCGTCGGCACGCTATCTCTGCTCTGTATTCCTCCGGCGACCTAATAAACCCTAACGCGACTGTTGTTTATTCTCCGTTAATAAACCCCCTTCAATTTTCTTCTTCTGATCATAATCACACCCTCAATTCTAGAAAATTGTTGACATTTTACTCTTCACATTCTTCAAGAATTGAACTTTCAGGGTTCCGCCAAGTTCTTCACTTTTCAACATTAGCTGATTCGGAAGAGAAGAAGAAGAATGAGCAACAAAAGCCTTCTTGGGTTGATACTTATTTGCCCCAAAAAGTTAGACCTTATGCCCATCTTGCCCGTCTTGATAAGCCTATTGGCACTTGGTTACTCGCTTGGCCTTGCATGTGGTAACTCAATATTATACTTCAAAACATTGTAATTGTGTTTTTTTTTTATTTATTTGTTATACTTTTTAAGGATTTATATGTAGGTCTATTGCTTTGGCTGCTCCACCTGGGAGTTTACCTGATGCGAAGATGATGACACTATTTGGTTGTGGGGCTTTGCTTTTGCGAGGTGCTGGATGTACCGTTAACGATCTTCTTGATCGAGATATCGATACTAAGGTGATTGAGCTTTCCCTTGCACTTTTAGTAGAATTTTGTATAGTCGAGCTACATACTTGTATATCCCCAAAGATGAACACTTCTATTGCTCTTCTTCCATTTTCTTGCTGTCTAATTTATGTGGTAAACCCCAAGTGATTGCTATAAGTATTTTAGAGTTCCACAAGAAAAGGGAACTCACCAACTCATTATGCTGTATCAATATCTAGAATGTTTTGAACAGGTGAGTGGTTTTCCATAGATATTGCCTAAGTAGGTAAATAGTTGGACTTCAGAGTGAGGAATTTGTTTACTGAATGAAGGTGATGCCTCATTCAGCACCGTCTTGCTCATGGGTGAGAGAGATATGGAATTAATGGGAGGAAAAAATGCTAGTCTTTCCTTCATATTCTGGTATTTCATTGCAAAATGGTGCGGCTTTTATTTAGTTTGACTTGCTTCTTCTGTGATCTTTACTGCTCAATTGGGTAGCAATGTGATTTGTTTGATGCCATTGAAACTTAAAGTTGATAGCTTATGTCTTTTATTTTCTCACCCTTGTTATCATTTGTGATCTTTTCTAAATTTATAGTTTAATAGCTTGACTGCTGATACTGATATAGTATACTGCTTGAATTCCTGATTCCTCTTCTCAACCACGGTATAATCATTTCTTACCAATCTTCTGAAAGCTGGTTTACCTTTGAGATTTTGCATAACAAGTTAGTCTTTTATCTTGCTTTTTGGTGCATTTGAGAGCTTTATGCGGTGCAGGTGGAAAGAACAAGGTCAAGGCCAGTTGCTAGTGGTGTCTTGACTCCCTTTCAGGGGCTCACTTTTCTTGGATTCCAATTGCTATTAGGTCTTGGGATTCTTTTGCAATTGAATAATTATAGGTTTGTCCCTTTTCTGGACATAATTTTGTTTTTCCCCAAATTTCGTCTTGCAAAGAAAGTTCTTTGCTTAATCTATTTGAGAGTGTTTAGATTGATTGGCTCATTCCAGTTGGTTAGCTGATCTAGGGAATGGCTATCTGATAGACATTTATATGATTTCCTTTCATCTCCTGCTTTATAGAGAGGTTAGCATAGTTCCCTTCACAAGCATGAAGTCAGAAAATTGTCATTTACTGCACAATTCCCAAGACCAATGTGAAAAAATCAGTTCATTGTTAAATTCTCTTACTTTAGACTTCAATTCTATACTTCAATCCATAATGAGAGCGATCAGTTTTGTTCTGGTACAACCCAGGTATGGGAAGTGAGTAATTTTCAAAAGTTGACATATGGGACTAAAGCCATGGCTTTTGTTGGAATCCCCATTTGGATTACATATGGGTCTAAAGACCGCGCATTTATGGGAATCTTCATTTCAATTACGTATGATTTATTACTTTGCCTGGTACTATGCTTAATTTGCATGGACAGTTTATTTTTAACTTACCAATATTTGGAGAACTAGACATTCGTGATAATATTATATTTTTTTCTTGCATTTCAACGAAGAAATTTTTTTTAATGTGACATTTTTACATTATTAGTTATTCATTTCTATTCCTGCAGCCGCATTTTAGGTGCTTCATCCCTGTTGCTGGTCTTCTCATACCCTCTCATGAAGAGGTTTACATTTTGGGTAATAAATCCGAATCTTCATGCTGCATCTCTCAAATCAGTATATCTGTACTCTCTCTCGCTCTCCCTGCCCTCAACTCCAAAGGGTACAACCCTTCTCAGTTTCTGTGGATCTTTTGCCAACTTTTTAGTTAGGAAGGTGATGTCTATATCTGTTGGTGCAGCCTCAAGCCTTTCTTGGTTTGACTTTCAACTGGGGAGCTTTGTTAGGTTGGGCTGCCATTAAAGGAAGTATTGATCCTTCGGTTGTGCTTCCTCTATATGCGTCCGGTGTGTTTTGGACGCTTGTATATGACACAATATATGCACATCAGGTATGTATTGATCATTTGAAATTAGCTGCCATCTCTTATACTAAATGGAGTTTGAGATTCTGGCAGAACAAATACCAACATGAATATGACATATAACATATTGGGCTAATAATATGTTAAAGAAGTTTTACGCTAGTAAGGACCCTGCACCTTCAAGCATGTTTTCTTGGTATATGCACACTATTTCGGTGTCGTCATCAAGGTTCTAGGACATATTTTTCCTTGCCTATGAGCCTCTTCGGAAGAGGCGACACTAAACAATTGATATTTCACTTTATTGTATTTATTTTTTCAATTTCCTTGGTCATATATTTGTCATTCATGCTTATAATTATTAGTCTTGGACTAAAGATATATATTTGTAATTTTGCTCGCTTTGTGCCTTTTTTCATTAAAGTTCACGTTTTATTTGTGCTTTAAAGCCCCAATGGACCTAAGAGCTTCTTTTTTTTACGCTTTTTGCTTTTGATAAGACTGATATTAACACGAACGCCTGCCTTTGCCATAAAATATAGATGTCACAAAAATGTTTAATTAAATGAAAGAAATGACTCATGTTGATTAGGCCTTTTAGACTTGGGTTCTCAGTGTCATAATTTGCCTTGTGCCACAAGTCTGGATGTTTTCTTATATATCAGATGCACCTGTCTGGATTTGTGTTCCGTATTAAACTAGTATGAGATACTTATAATTCATGTGAAAGCAGCTCTTGTCAATGTTTTAGTAACTGTCATCCAGGATAAAGAAGATGATCTCAAAGTGGGTGTCAAATCTACAGCCTTAAGATTTGGAGATTCCACAAAAGAATGGATCAGTGGGTTTGGATTAGCATGCATCAGCAGTCTTGCTCTTTCCGGAATTAATGCTGATATTGGTAACAATTTCCATTCTCTAATTTAATTAGCTACAATGGTCTTGTGGCTATCATTTTTGTTGTTACTTATTTGCCACAATTTCTTTTAGTTTAATTTTTCTCATCTCTTTTGTCTGGAGCAGGATGGCCGTACTACGCCTTTTTGACAGCTGCTTCTGGCCAAATGGCTTGGCAAATTTGGACTGTTGATCTGTCATCTCGTGCAGATTGCAACAGAAAGTATATATCCAATTGTAACTAGAGACATGATTACATAATATTTACAGAATGAATTTACACTTAACTGGTTTACTGCTACTTGTCAACTACTATAAGCTTGAAACACCTGACATGCTGACAATTAGTCTGATTTAGTCATCAGTGGCAGAGTTGGTTTTTAACAAGTATCACAAGCGATTCACATATAGCACCCAAAGAAGTTCAAATGAACCTATGAATTGATTCATGTTACTGATAATGTTTAGTCTTCTAAACTCTCACTGTTTAAATTTATTGTGCTTTGTATGTAGATTTGTTTCCAACAAATGGTTTGGTGCGTTTATCTTTGGTGGAATTCTATTTGGACGAGTATTGTGACAATAGTATGCGGTAACAATGTTTTTTCTTCTTTAACCTTTTGTTCATTGTGAATCTCAATGCCATTGGTCGGCAAGTATTTGGAGTTCTTCCCAAAGAAATATTCAGAAATATATGCCAAGTCATTTTTGGTTATTATTCAGCTGCAGATAAAGAACAAGCCTTACCAATTTAACTGGCAGGAGCAGGTATGTTATGTTTTTTTTTTTGGTTATATTAGAGCTTTTTGCCTTTTGGTATTAGAATAACTAAATGGAGATGATCACATCTGGTTGTATTACTAGTAGCATAAAGGGGATGAAATAAAAGGTTGCACGGGGATAGTTTATCCATTTACACATATGACTCCAAGCGCATTTGGTTTGTAATTGTGACACTATAGTGATTGGAAGTGTTAAAAGTGAATGAGGTAAACCTAAAGTAACACTGAGAAAGTTGTCTCAAAACTAGGATCTCACGAAATCTGTAGCAAAGAGTGCCACACAACTAAAAGTAAAATATATTTTAAGTGATATCAACTAATTGAGAGTAAGACTTAGTCATGCTGCTACACTTATAGGGTATATTTAGGAGTCTTTTAAGTTTGTTTAAATGATTTGTTGGTGAGTAGAATATGCATATGACCTTAAGTGTCTTGTGAGCCCTTAATTTTGTCTCAAAAGACAATTCTTTGAGATTGGAGCAAAACGAGTTCAATAAAAAATTTGGAGGGTTCAAATTCCAAGATAGAGGAAAAGGTAGGTAATTTCTGTCAATCTTCCTAAGCCCTAGTGGGCATAGTTATCCTGTGTTGGTGGGAGTTTGTTGGTGCCCTGTGAAATAGTGAATCCGTGTAGGTTTCCCAGCCACTAACGATCCCAATAATAAAAGCGAGAGAAAAAAAAATAGAGCGATTTTCAGACGTGTTGATGTGAATTCATAACATATATGGTGTGACCTTATATCCTTTGTATAATTTAGCTCTTGTATATTTTGTTCGGTTTAGTCGCTGATGGTACTTATTTAGAACTTTGTTCCGATATCTGAAACAATGTTTGCCTGTTGAACAACCTGCATTTAATTTTACTCCTTTTTGGGATGTGTAGATCCAGTAATCTTTAGTTAACACATGTCAAACTAACTGGATTTGTAGTCCTTGCTTACGGATGGGATATTATTTGATTTATTTCTGCCTAAACACTTAAATGCTTGTCATTTGTTCGCAAGAATTGATATTATGATTACCTAGGCTTGCTTCCCCCACCCACCTGGCAACATTTTTATTTGCATTTGTTAATGATCTATTGCTAGGAATTCTGGGGACACTAGGTTTTCTTTTTTTCTTTTTTTATTCCTTCCCACCCCCACACACCCCGGATTAAATGAACCTTCTTGGTTGTAAAGATCGACTACTTTTTTTTTTTTTTTGTAACAACCCTTGAGGGGTCAGGGGCTAACCGACAACCCCACTGCCTTAACATAAATTTTAAACAAAACAAATATACAAGAGGGGAACATAAACCTTACGTCCGATCCTATGATGGTTCATAAGTCTACTATGAACCTTCATAGGATCAGAGATAAGGTTTATGTCCCCCTCGTGTATGTTTTGTTTTATTTATGTTATGGCGTGGGGTGTTGCTCAGACCCTGACCCCCTCAAGGGTCGTTAAATATTTTTTTGACTATTTGTACATAAGTTTGGAGGGGTGGGAAACCATTCCATGAGTTATAGAACATCTTATTAAATTGTGTTTCCTCTTGATTGATGCCATGGTCATGCTGTACATAGGCACTGCTGTGAAGACTTGTATTCCCCCCCTCCCAATTGCCTAATTTCTAATTCAAGTATTATTTTACTAGTGTACGATGGGAGCTCAATTTTGGAGCTTGCAGCAAATTTGAAGTGGGGTGACCAAATAATTTGTTCCTGCAGCATCCAAAGCTGTTATCTGGGCTGTACGAGAAAGCATGTGAAGTATTTACAGTAAAACAGAATAGGGGTAACTTTTGCTTTTCCTTTTTTTCCTCCACGCCATCGTGATAGGTGTATGTGAAAGGTAGAAGATTATAGCTTTCTCTATAGAACAATTCACCAGAGACTTCTCTAAGAAATCTCTAATATCAGCTTGCATTGCCCGTTGTTCGGGAATATTTATTTTTTGCTGAAATATTCATCGAAGACTCTCCCTCCCCCACCCACCCGGGGAGTTTGAAGATGTATCTCTTCTGTGTAATGTGTTCTCTAAATAGGTGTTGTTTACTAATAATATTGTTAATATGATTGGCAAAAAACATTCAGTTGGTTACTGGGCTTTAAACATGTAACTGGACTCATAATCTTTGATGTTATCCCGTAATAGGATAAAATTAAGGCGATACTTCGTTCTTGTTAGCAAGGAGAATTAAGGGTATTTTTCGGTATATAGGTAAAGGATATTATCTCAAATAATCTAGATAAATAATACGGAAGGTGGCAGTGAGAGTGGGGCTACGGGTGAAGGTGATGTGTGTTAAGAGGATGTAGAGGACTAAATCATTGTGGCATGCAGTCAATTTTAATTAGACAAAATGTTTTTCTTTTTGACCCTTTTTCTCCGTACCAAACACACCCTAAGTAACCAAATTTTAGGATTCATTTAAATTATTAGATTCATTCTTCTACTAGTTGGCTTTGACATCATGATGCAATTATTTCATCATTGGTACTACGCAATTGTACATACTTGCAAATAACCAAATGATAATACTTGTACTTGTCTATAATTTTTGAATTTATTACATATCGCATTAACTCATGAACAACTAGATTTATGACAAACAGTATTTTACATTGGATTGAATTTGAACATGTTAAAATGAACTGAATCAATCACGAAAAGTAATTGCTCAATTACATATAAAAATTAATCACTTAATTGAGATATAATCGATAATTCAACTCTTATAAAAATATAATTTAATCCTGGAATGAAGTTTACAAGAGAAAAAAAAATAAGAATAACTTTGAAAGGAATACAACGTAACTAAGGAACTGATATTTGTAAGACCATATATACAACAAAGACACATGTGATGTCCATCGTTACCCATGTTACTTCATTTATTTGAGCTATACGTGACAACAACATTAATTATT
Organism: Solanum pennellii; assembly: GCF_001406875.1. NCBI lineage: Eukaryota > Viridiplantae > Streptophyta > Magnoliopsida > Solanales > Solanaceae > Solanum > Solanum pennellii. Next base: position 68,655,017 of record NC_028639.1, read on the forward strand.
CTAATACCTAACAACCAATAAGTAAATAGTACTAATATAATTAGTTAATCATCTTATAACCTTACTAATTTGCCAAATGTTGTTGTTGTTGAACCAACTTGTTAAGCCTAAACCTATGTTAAGTCACTGTTTCTACCTAATTAAGCCAATTATTTCGACTTAATTACTTTCTAAGAATATCTCCTTCATTATAATATGTCCTTATCCATTGAATTTTAGTAAGCAAGAATAGCTTAGTGGTTTAGAATATAATACACGTTAGAGGCTAAATACAGAAAAGTTTGAATAATTTAGTGGATTTGGACAACATAGATTTGAATTAATTAATACTTGAAATATTGAGGTGAAAAATAAAGAAAATCTAAATTAGAAGAAATAAAAAAAAACACTAGGTGATTCTTTGCATTTGTCCTAACTTTAGTGGACATAGTTACTTAGTGAGAGGTGACAACTATCCCGTGATATTAGTCAAGATGCGTGAAAGCTAGCACGAACACCGTGTTATAATTTTTGTTTTAAAAAAAACATTATTCAATCTAAGTTCCAGTAAAGCAGAAACATATTTTGACAATTCTACTTTTCTGGTAATCTTTTAAGTACTATTGTTTGGCTCTTATGATTTTGTGAGTATTATTGACCGAAGGGAAATTATAGAGTAGTAAAATTATCTCCAAATTTATAGATCTTGAGTTTATATCGTAAAATTAATTATCACTAATTGTATTAGAATTAGTTGTCTATATCACAATTCCATAATCTTTGACATGAATCATGTATAAATACAAGATGCTTTAATTAACCTGAAAAATTATAATTTTTTCCTTCATATTTTATAGTATAAAATTTGATTTTCTAACGGTTTCGGTGCATGTGATACTGTCCGATTGTGCGCGCGCATGTTGGGCTATATCAACTCAAGTACAGTATAGTATATAGTGCATTAGTGTGATATTGTTCAATTTGAATAAAATTCGTACGATTTTTTTCAAAGGGCTCACATCATTAATCGAGAGTATTTTAATATTTTATAGTTAATTTTTTAAGCTAAATCTTTCAATTAAAATAATAAAATATCATTCACGTATTCATTAATAATTCCATTTGAATTAGGTTTTGTGTAACCTATCTTGTCGATCCATTAGTCCAAAGGTGTTCATCGTATTATCGATTTTTTATTTTAAATACGCTAAATTAATAACAAAATAATAAGATATTTTTATTAATTTTTGGTTATTAACGGTTCGATTTTTTATTTACCCAATAAGAAAATACTCATAAACTAAATATATGATTTCTCACTTTCTCTAACAATTTGGCGCGATACAGTGAGACAAACACATCAATTGCAAATGTTTTGATATAGTGAAACAAGAAATATAATGAGAAATTGCATGAATAAGAGTAGATATACGTAGTACATACTATGAAGGCCACAATTATATGTTACAATCAAAACATAATATGAATTTCTTATGTGATGTAAAAGTAATCCGACGTGTGAAGTAGTGGCGTAGTTACAGCAGGCCCAAGTCGTCTAATTGGACATCCTTTGTTGGAAAATTATATTGTATATATATGTCAAATTCTATATTTAAAGGATATATATTTAAAGTTGGACACCCTTGACAAAATCTATGTCTTTGGCGCAATGGTAATGACGGTCTATCTGAACGAAAAAGCTTCATGTTTGAACCCCAAATAGCACAGTATTTTTTTAAATTTTATTTTGACAATCACACACCATTATTTTTGGAAACCCTTAGTAAAAATTTTGGCTTTTACTATCGTCTTAATGGGTTATCGATTTACCCAATACTAAAAACTGATACCAAACCAATAACCCAATAATTTTTTTAAAAAAAATGACTAGAAGCACATTAATTCGATAACATTTTTTTCGATTCAATTTTTACAAATCTTCCTATCATATTAAATTTCACATGGAATATTATCAATCTATCACAATCCAATTTCACGAGTCTTCCTCTCGTATTAATTATCAATATAAAAAAAATCGCTTGTAATATAAAATTTTGAAATAACACAAATCACTCACTTTATGTCATAAATTCATCTCCGTTAAAATTAAATAAGAAAAAAAAAAGATGGAGCGCCATACCAAGAGCACATGGCGGTAAATGCACGTGACATTCTATCATCAAGTCATGTTGCTGCAACATTCAAAAACTTGGAACTACGTGAATACTCCTCCCGCCCGTGAAGGATTTTCGAAATATCAATTTATCCGAACTCAATATTTTCGATACAAAATATAAATTTAAATATAACAATTAACTAAAACGACAGGAAATACACTCATGAATTTGTTTATGTCCCACCACCCTATTCTATTCTATTCTAGTCCCAACCACCAATATTTCATTTTTCTGATTCCACTTAAATGTAATTAATCCCTCCCTTAATCACAAGATTTAATTAGAAAGGACAAATAAATATTGTAAGGCCATATGGCTGTTACATAACCAGACAAAACCACCAGGCCGTACCTTTACCGTATTCATCTACTCACATGGCTTGTCCCAATTGTTGCAAATTGTTATGCGTGTGGGGTTCTTAATTAACACTTGCTTAATATTAAACCATTAATTAATTAACCCTCTTTTTGGTTAACTGACAAATAACTCTTATCCCTATGCCAGATTAATTTAATATCGAGAGTTAAATTGGACAATAAAGTACATAACCAGTACCATTAGGAGGATCTGGCCGTACGATTCTTCATCTAATAAAAGGGATTAATTAGTTAATTAATTATTGATTATACAGATAATTATACGGACATGAATTAGGAAATCGGATATGACACTTGGTCCGCTTCGCTGGAATACAGATCATTGATGAAAATCTTTATATTATGTCGAACTATAATATCTTTTGATTTTTAAAAAATTAAAATTGCTATACGTAGATAAATAATACTATCTCTGTTTTTAAAAGAATGTTTCTATTTCCTTTTTAGTATGTTTCAAAAAGAATGATCCATTTCTTTTTTTTTGACTTTAATTTTTCACATGACATGTTTAAGACACAAGATTAAAGAGCATTTTGGTACATTTGACATAATTTTAATTTATAACCACAAGATTTAAAAGTCTTTTTTCTTTTTTAAACTCCGTTTCAAGTCAAACTAAGTAATCCTTTTTTGAAACGGAGGGAGTAATATATAAATGGTCAATCAAATCAAAAGAATCATTATCGATCTTCTTATGTGGATAAAATTCAACCTAGTAAAATCTTGACTCATTATATTAAATTAGTTAAATAAGATTGATCTTTTTGTGCTCTCTAACCGCTTAAGATGAGTTGGTTATCATTTCAACATGGTATCAGAACAAATAGATTTCTTGAGATCGAAACAAAATCATAAAAACTAATTAATTATGGATTTGATTATAACATTAGGTGCTAATGACACATTAAATTCCACCATAAGTCCAAAACAATCACGATAAATCAATCATTAAGTGCTTGACAATTTGTTTAATCCTCTACTTTCTATAAAGCTAATAATCTTAATCAAGATTGTTCTAGTCATTAAATCACTTTAATTTCCTTAGTGCCTTTTTACTATAGTAGATAAGTTTCACAAAGCAAATTATTCAAAGGCGGGAGAAAAAGATTATTTAAAGGCAGGGAAAAGAATAATACCCGATGAATATCCATATATATTATATATATGAAGATTTAAGAATCAATGTTGTTATCTTCATTTTTATGATAATGCTAAATAATGTAACTAAAAATTGGTCTACTTTCTAATTATATTATCGATGGTTAATTATATACTAATTTTAATTATTTCACGTGGCAGTATATTTTTATGTTTGGCTAATCGGCTAGGAATTAAGGCACTTTTGGATGGACTTTTTCTTGTTCTTTTTTAATTATTTAATAAAAAATAATATTGAACATTAGTTAATACTTAATATAAATATTATAATAAAGTATTTATATGAATTATTGTTTTCGAGAAAAACATACGAAGCCTAAAATGAATTAGTGAACGAAAAGGATAAATGTAAATTAATATTTATTAGCTTAAAAGAATGATTCTTTTTTGTTGGTTTTTAAAAAATAACTCTTTTTTTCTTCCTTTTTTTTTACAATATTTTAATTTAGAAGGTTTCACACAAAAATATTTGATACATCTTTAATTTATGAGCACAAAATTAAAAAGTTTTTTATTTACGAAAATTAAGTAATTATGTGATCTAAAATAACATAATCGCTAAAAGTTCTTACTATTTGAATTAGTTAAAAGAGAAAAAAAAAACTCTTGTTCCTTCTATCTCTTTACATTCGAATACATCTTTTCATCTTTATCAGATACATTACATCTTTATTGTATACAATGTTCTTATACATATATTATTATTGATACTTATTTCAATTATCAAACCTAAATCTTTGATTTATAGATTGTACTAGTAATACATAATTAACTTATTATTTGCTATGCGAATTTTTTTAAAAATTCATAATTATTATAGTTTGAAAAATTTTATATCAAAGGGTAACAACTGTTTATTAAAAATACAGAACTCTACTTAATGGTAACACGATATATAGAGTCTGACACCTGATCGGAAATGTTGTGCAGAATAGAGTATTGTTGAGTAGTTTGAATAGTATTTTAGGGTGAAGTTAAGTGATTTAATAAATCGTGAAACGCTGTGCTAGTAAGAGAGTTGGACCGTATACGGAAGAAGCATACGGCACTCTCCGACATAACTGCTCTCCAGCCCCATAACACTGGGCCCCACTAACAGAACCAGATCCATCTTCACTCCTTCTCTTAGCATCCTAACCATTTATTTACCATTTTATCCCTGCTTCAATTAACTCCCTTTCTTGTTTTTCTTTTGTATACTATATATAATTTCTCTTCTTTTATTATTGTTCAACGAATATTATCTATTCTATTTAACAAACAACGATTTTTATTTATGGGAAAAAGTGAAAGAAAATTTGTGACGCAATGGGGGAATAACGACAAACGGAGGGAAAATTCTGAGTGAATTTATTTTTGTCATTTGAATGGTATAAAAGGTATAATGAGGGGTAAAATGGGTAAAAAGAATATTAGCGGTCACAATCAGGAAAACCCGAAATGTCTCCTCATAAGTGGATCTTCCCACGTTATGAATGTTGCTGCTCTTGTATTCAAGTAATATACCCACTGCTTTTCCTTTCTCAACACACACACACACAAAACAAACACCGCCCATCTCCGCCGTGAATCTTCGCCGCGAATCTTCGCCGCTCCGCCTTCGTCAACCTCCAACTCTTTCTCATTCCTCACTTTTTTTTCCAGCTTCCTGCTCAACTCACTCCTTCAAAGTACAGAAAGTTAAGCTCATTTTTCCACACTTCAAACTGTTGTAAAAAGCTCTTACTTTATTATTCTTCTCAATTTCAATTCCAACAAATGTACAGTTGATTTTTGGAAGAGAGGAAAAAAAAAAGAAAAACTAGTTAATTACTAATTAGAAAATTCTGACACATACTAAAAATGTAACTCTTATTTTTTGGAATGTAGCTTATTTTTAATTAATTTATTAAAATTTAGGAGAATCTGTAACGGCGGTTGAGTATTTTTTTTTATATAGGAAGAGGTTTTTTTTTTTTTTCTGGTTTGAGGCGGAGAACTTGATGGTTTAGTATGAAGAATTTGAATTGGTTTAAGCAAATAGCGAATAATGGGAAATTAGAGAGGCGACTTTCATTGGGTGAGTACAAGCGAGCAGCGTCATGGTCCAAGTATATAGTATCATCAGGGGCGGCGATAAAGGGAGAAGGAGAGGAGGAATGGAGTGCCGATATGTCGCAGCTGTATATCGGGAACAAATTTGCTTCAGGAAGGCATAGCAGGATTTACAGGGGAATTTACAAGCACAGGGAAGTGGCTATTAAACTTATTAGCCAACCGGAAGAAGATGGAGATTTGGCTACTTTTCTCGAGAAGCAGTTTACTTCTGAAGTTGCTTTGTTGCTTCGGTTAAAGCATCCAAATATCATCACTGTAAGTATGGTTTTCTTATTTCGTTGTGTTTTTCATTAGTTAAATTTGAAAAACTTTGCTTCAAAGTAGTAATAATAGAGATTTTACTAGCATTTCATGTGAAAGTACTGCAATTATACTAGCAACGATTGTAAATCTGCGTTATCCACTTTCTTCACCTTATTGATTTTAATGAGATCTCTAGACGTAGTTGCATAGCTGCATTTGAGCAATAGTCTCAAGGAGTTATTCACCCTATTGCTCCCTAGCAAGATGAAAGGTGTCGGAGCAGAATAAGTTGGCTAGCTCTGATATCAGCCATGGAAAAATTTTGGCAATGAATGGAGAATAGATACTGGAAGTAATATGGAAATTCAATTAAAGATGGCATCTGGAAGGCTATACTATGTTATTTCATTTGCCAAGAAATGATCGATTTATGCCCCAAAGGGTGTAGCCTAGTGGTCAATGAAGTAGTTGAGTACTATGAGGTCTCAGGTTTGAATCCCAACAGAGAAAGAAAACACTAAGTGATTCTTTCCATCTATTCTAGCCTTGGTGGATATAATTACCTTGTACATGTTGTTGGTGGGAGATGGGCGGTATCATGTGGAATTAGACGAGATGCGCGAGTGCTGGCCCAGACACCATGGTCGCAAATTATTATTTAAAAATAGTCGTTTTATGTTCTTTGGCAGGTCCGTGTCTACTGACAGATATAGTTCTATTTTACGTAGGCGACGATTGCTTCTACTCTTAATTTAGGAAATTTATTTCTAGCAGAACCAAACAGGAAAATAAGAACTGAAAAGAAAAGATATTTACTGATTGGTATATCTTTATTAGAAGGCAAGTGATTCCATATTTGCTACTTCATACATGATTTCTTAAGTAGCCGAAATACCATTGTTGGCGATTCGGCATAAAAAGATGCAACCATTTATCACGTTTTTTGTTCAATAAAAGCACCAATAAGTATGGGACTATCCATAAAACGATCAAGTTGCTTTCCACAACCTAAGTTATGTTGCTCGGATATTCCAAAATGCTTCCACACTTGTGTCAGATCCTTCAAAAATAAATAACTTTTGGGGATCCGACAACAATTGTCTTTTTTTGAAGAATCCAGGTGACATAGAATCTTAACACATTTACCTTTTCCAATATGTCAAACTTGAAATCTACATATCAGCTCCTCATCCTTGATTTGCAAAGAGATATGATTGTGCTGCTGCAGAAATTTCGTGTTGAGAGTACCATCTTTAAAATACGTCTACCTGAATTTCTTAACATAATGTTGATTAGGGATTTGTTGACATATTTTGATTCATCATAACTATTTATTGGTAAATAGTTATCATCTGAAAACATGTCTTTCGGTTATGCATGAAATTGCTGCTTGTTTTGACTTGTTCCATTTCTTCTGGCTCTCAAATGCAGTTTATTGCAGCATGTAAGAAACCACCAGTGTTTTGCATTATCACCGAGTACGTACCTGGAGGCTCCCTTAGAAAGTACCTCCATCAGCAGGAGCCGTACTCCGTCCCTCTCAATCTTGTTGTGAAATTGGCCCTTGACATTGCACATGGGATGCAGTATCTTCATGCCGAAGGGATACTTCACAGAGATCTGAAGTCGGAAAATCTGCTACTTGATGAGGATATGTGTGTGAAAGTTGCAGATTTCGGGATATCATGTTTAGAATCTCAATGTGGTAGTGCAAAGGGGTTCACCGGTACATACCGCTGGATGGCGCCCGAAATGATCAAGGAAAAGAACCACACAAAGAAGGTTGATGTGTATAGTTTCGGTATTGTCCTATGGGAACTTTTGACTGCATTGACACCATTTGATGACATGACTCCCGAGCAGGCGGCCTTTGCAGTCTGCCAGAAGGTATATTCTCTGTCCACCATGGCATATTGGTTTTTGTCAAGATAAATAGCTTAATATTTCGTACGTCTCTGGATCTGAATTTGTTCCACTAAATCCCATGAATCTCTATATGTTTGACGTACTCATTCCGAAATGTCATTTTATGTTACATTTGTTATTCCTGTTTCGGTGATTTTCCCTTTAGATATATACGGAGGTTACCATGAGACTCACATCAGTAAGTCAATGTTCTCTTCTCTGGCTTGAAAGATGATTTGAGAAAGACAATTAAGCTACAAAAAGAAGAGATATTGATTAGTTGCATTTACCAATGCATATTGAAAGATTGAGAAAGTTTACGGCTATGCTATGAAATAACCCTTGAAATACTTGTAAAAAAAATTTGCAGCATGAAATATCTTAGCGTGTGATCATGTTTTTTGAAGTTCTCTCATATCTGGGCTGTCTGTCTCTTGTTAAATCTTATGTCAAATCTAAAAAAAAATTCTCTTCTATTTTATTTTGTTTCTTTCCTTCTTATATTAGGATCATAGTGTTTTTTTCCAGAAATGTTTGGCTCTAAAACTTGGATAGGGTTTCCAACAAGTGAATAGCTATTGGAATTGATGAGCCTCTTGATTCCTTTTTTCGTCAAAAGTGATCTATTTAATATGTTGGCATTGTGTTAATGTTGTGCTATTCGTCTCATCTTTTTTTTTTCTCGCCTTCTTGATCATCGACGTCTCTATCCTCTCCCTGGGATATTATCGGCAAATCAACATAGTCTTCTTTAACATTACTCCTTTAGAAACTCGTTGAATAATCCTATAACTATATTTTACCATTGGGAACTCTTCTAACTGGCAGAAGTTTCTGTTTCTATAAGAACAATAAGGCCCATGATTGTTTTGTTTCCTTTGGAAGAAATATAGAGAGGTATACTTGAGGATCTGAAACAAGTATTAATTTGTAAGACAAATGTTGAAGTAAAAGCGATTGTAGCCTGTGGTGGAGGATAAGATAAAGTCTGTTCTGCTTGTTTTCTGTATCACCTGCCAATCTATCAGATTCCTCGAGTATAGGTTCCAAAGTAAACTTGAGGTGTGAGGCTTAATGTTCCGAATATTGCTGCTGCTGCTGCTTAATACACTCTACTAATAAAATTGCAACCCCGTTAAGTGACTGTCTCGGTCTGTCAGTCTCTGGGCTATTTTTAAGCTTAAACAGTGTTAATTTGAAATGCTGTGGGGCTATATATTGGTCTTTCAAACACCCGGCTCTAAAGGTATGGAGATGGAGTGAACGTGACTCCATATTTTACATGTGTTCTGTTATCTTTTGACTGTCCAATTCATAGGACATCTGCTCTTCTTCCTCCTCGGCGGTTTCTCATGCACGTTGGAAATTATTGACGCTGTGATCTTTGCTTTGCTGGTTAATCGTGAATCAGTTTTATGCCTTATTTCTGCTTCCAGTTTATTGTTTTTAAGTTTCAACTTAACTATAAACCCATCTATAGCTTCTCCACATACATATTGTATTGGGAAAATTAGTGTAGGAAGTTGCTTCTCTCGCATAAAGTTTGCATCAGAACAAGTCATTTAGTGTAAGAATATTTCTTGCAGTATCATTGCATCATTCTCTGTAAGAAAGAAAATTTGCATTTTTCTCATACTAATTGGAATTTTGCAGAAAGCAAGACCACCAATACCTGCTGCATGTCCATCAGCAGTTCGGAAACTCATTAAACGGTGCTGGGCAAACAATCCTCACAAGAGGCCACATTTCGAGGAGATTGTAACTGTTCTTGAAAGTTACGCAGAGGCGCTTGAGCAGGATCCTGATTTTTTCCAATCCTACCAGCCCCCTCGGAATTTTACCTTGTCGCGCTGCTTGCCTAATTGCAACAGATCAGATTCTGCTGAGGCATAGGAAATTCCAGAATATGTATCTTATTATGTTATCCTGGGTGACCAAAATTATCCCCAGGACCCCAATCCCAATCTGAAGTGTATCATATTTTTTCTGAAGTTCTCACTTCTCAGAAGTAGTTATGTTATTGTTGTAAACTAAGTTACGAAGTCACTGTTTGAATATTTCGACATTTGTTTTTGCTTGAAACTTGGATCAGGATTTGACAAGGAGAATCCTGTTTGTACTATGAAAATTGTGTTTGCAATTCACACCTTTGTTCTTTTTCTAGTGCCGTGTTGGTGAGACTACTCTCTCCACAACAACGAATATAATCGGTGTAATTCTACATGTGTTCAGTAGACTCTCAGCTTAAATCTAGACATTATTTGTTTTTCGAATAATAGTCCCTTAGGTATAGTAAATGGAAAATCAACCTCTGTTATTCCGTTGTCCCAAAAAGAATTGGATCATTTGTTATTTCTTTGGAATCTTATTTACATTTTTGTTAGAACTTTTAAATATAAATAATTGTGCTTAAATTTTTTTCTATGTAGTTCTTGAACGTGAAAATCTTAGTTATTAGTTCAATAAACTTGGTTCTCCAAATACTACTAATCTTTGGGACTTGGGTTTGTTAGAATTGTTTATTACTAATTGCATACTTAATATATTAATTACCTTGTAATATAATTAAACAACAAAGACAGTTTGGCCGAGTGGTCTAAGGCGCCAGATTTAGGCTCTGGTCCGAAAGGGCGTGGGTTCAAATCCCACAGCTGTTAATTTTTTAAAATTTTATTTTGCATCCACAAATTATCAAACTAGTAATTCTATTACACTCATGCATCCACAAATTATCAAACTAGTAATTCTATTACACTCATAGTTTTCGATATGCTCAATAAAATGATCGCTTATATTTTATTTTGCATCCACAAATTATCAAACTAATAATTCTATTACACTCATAGTTTTTCGATATGCTCAATAAAATGATCGCGCAAATAATAGTCTCAGAGATTTTATTTTTATTTTATTGGATATGATCAGTAAATTGGTCTCGCAAATAATAGCCTCAAAGCATGTGTAGGTAGAGGTTGATAGTTTCCCGATATGCTAAATAAAATAGTCTCGCAAACAATTGCCTCAGAGGATATGTAGGTAGATGTTGTCTAGTAAAATCGATAGTAATAAATTATGTGAAATAAAATAACGATATAAAATTCAAATTCAAGCGAGAGCCCGTATGAATGAGGAAAAAATAATGAATTCAAACTTTGGGGAAAGGAGATTGTTCATTTGTCACAAATTTACACAGAATGTACTTCTAATATTTTAATTCGTTTATGTAGTTTTATGTGAAGAAGAGAAAATTCCAATGCTCAACTAGTTTCTCACAAACAAATTAAAAAGTAAAACAAAACACATATCCAAAAAAGTAGGTTAGGTTTGAATAGCATTTTAGACGATGACGGGTGACCAACGAAGGTTGTGATGAAATAGTAAATAGTCATTTATCTTTAATTAATGAATTTAAATTTAATCGAACTTCAATATGGATATCGAAGACAAAAAAAAAAGATGAAGACTGGTGAGCTGTCACAATGTGTAAAGTTGGATGGAGACTAGAGGGGTCCGGGCCTTATCGTTACAGCCCAACTCCATTGCAGTTTATAGACTGTCGGGGCCTAATAATGGATTATTTCCCATAAATCTAACTTAATTAAACTTATTTATCATTTTTTCCTTCTAATTTTTTTCTAATTATTTACTTATCAATCTAAAATAATAAAATTCCCTTTGCTTATAATGCCTATGCCCCCATTTGCCAAACAAAAAGAAATTAATTAGTAACACCATTTTAGATTAGAAACTGCATAATGAAAAATTAGTAGTCTTTTTCAAGAATTAAGCATATTGTACTCTTTGAATTCTACCACCTTTTCGAATCTGTATTACGAGGACTTATCATGAATTAAAGGATTTTACGTTGACTATAAATCGATCACAAGAAAAAACAACAATATTTTTTATTCTTATGTCTAAATTTAATCGTTCAATGGAGAAAGAATTACCAAATACATTTACATTTGCTTAAGAAATTGCACACATTTTCTTATTATCTATTACACCCTAAAATATATTCTGAAGACTGTGACTTGAAGATTGAAACTCATGCAAATTCATTCAAATTAAAACATCGCAATTATCTAGTTAGCTAGTATTTCTTTGATTAGACCTTCATGTTCATGGATTCATGTTGCCTTTTTCTTTTTTCCGGACAGCCCGAATAAATTTAGATCGCGCACTGTAAAATCCATTCAGATGACTCTCCCAATAAAAAATTTTCATGGCTCGAACCTATAAAATCTCTAATTAAGGATAGAGCAGCCTATCACTGCGCCACAACCCACGTCGATACGTTGCCACTTGTTATATAATATTATTATTAAAATGAAACTAGGTCAGACGAATTGATAAATAGGAAATAATGAAGAACATTTTATTTTCCTTTTTTCCACTATCTTTTACTTTTAAGATGTACTAATTGATCAACTATATAGGAAAACAAATTAACCCTTTCTTATTGAAACTTTACGATGATATAATATAACATGTCATAATTATTAATTTATTCCCACTAGATGGGGGAATCATGCTTTTTGATTAATCAAATAAAATTTATCATAGGATGCCTATCAGTCCAACCGGTGCACAGCTAATTAAACTCACTAACCACCATTATCATGACATTTTAAATTAACTCCGTTTTTAGCAATAATTATATATTACAGCGAAGCTTAATCTTTAGGAGTAATATACTCTATATTTTAATTATACCTCACTTTTATGTAATAATTATTGGTCCCCGTGGGGTGTTAAATTAATTTCACCAACTCTAGAATATGCTTTTTCTCTAATTAATTTATTCACGAGACGTGATTCTGTTCTAGTACTGCACAATGTTAATTAGATGTTGGGTTTTACGTGAGATATATTACATATATTGTGTTTCATTAAATGCCCATGCTGATTAATTAATAACAAAAAGTCACAAGTAGCAAGTGAAAATTATAAGCCAAAGTCTAGTACTTTATATTATTAGTTTAATTTGTAATGAGCAAATAATTATATTGTTTGTAAAAAAGCAAACATTATATCATACATTTAAAGTAAAGTTTGTAATGATCACTCTTTTTTGTTTCAACTTTTAAGTCTCGTTTATGTTATCAGCAGAAATAGTACTATACACTCGATTTAACGTACTTCCTCTGATCTAGAGTAGCTAATAGAGTTAAAAATTTTATTAAAAGGTTCAAAATATTAAAAAATAAATAGAAGTTCAAAAATTATAATATATACATATTAATATAATTTTAATTATATATATATAATTTTTTTATCGAAGGATATTCAAATAAATCCGCTCGATTGAGAAATGGAGTTGCTTCACAACTACCGAAGGTTAAGAGGTCAAGATGGACATGCAAACGCAAGACAAACTTAGAAGCTACTTCAAACCATTACATACTCTATTCTATCATTGACATGTAACATTTTAACTCAAATTTTTCTTTTAAAAAAAAAAAAAACTGACAAGTTGTTCGTCAGTCCGTTAAATTACTTTTCTACCCCTTTAAGGTGTGTCATATTTTTAAAAAAAATTGGACACTAACTCCAACTCAGAACACTATATGCATCAACTTATCTTTAATCTATCACTATATCCGTTCCATCTTATATATCACTTTTTGGATTTCAAGAGTCAAATAAATCTATTTTTTATTATAATTATTTCATAGATCTTTTAAACATTCTGAATTATCAATTATTGTGACTCATAATACTTTTTAGGTAGTTTATAAATATATAAATTTCATTTCAAAAAATTGAAGATTTCATGCGCAAATCTCCGATCAAATTTAATTTTTTAACTCTCAAAATATAAAATGTATCATATAAAATTGAGACAGAGAGAATATTAAAGGTAAATTCGAAAATAAGTAAAGATGAATTGAAAAAGAAAAGAGCTTTAAGATATTAAATTTAATCAAATAAATTAATTAGTTAAAAGTGGGTAAATAGAACAATATTGAGAAAATTCATAAGTGTACTCCGGTCTATGCTCAAATTTTAGAGAAACATTTATACTATATTAAAGTTTTATTATTCTTCGAATTTATTTTATAAATAAATTCTATTTCTTTTCTGCGTACGTGACACTAGCTTGAAAAAAAAATGTCAACACGTGCACTGGACCCACAAAATAGTGTCATATAGGTCCAAAAAGGGATAGAAAATTATTTATAAATAAGTTTAAGAGAATAATAGAACGTTAGTATGATATAATTGTGTCTCTAAGATTTCGAGCATAGATTAAAGAGATACGTATTTATTTTTTCATTTTTATTAGAAGTTGAAAAATTAAGGGGGTAAAATCGTCTAATTTAGTCAACAATTATTTTGAATGGACACGTGGCAAAAGATCCAGATAAACCAGAGAGATAAATAAGTTGGAAACAGAGCGGCTGTAACAGGCCAAAATTTGGGGAGAAGTCGCCTTCTCTTTTCCTCTGACATTCCACATCTGCAACGTTAATTAACCTTAAATTAATATATAATTTTTTAATTTATGTGACACATTTTAATCGGAAATATAATGTAAACTAATTTTTAAAAAAATGTGTACATGAATTGAGGCAAGTCTATTTTTTGTACTTATATTATATTATTAATCCTAATTATATCCTCACTCTGTTTTTCTTTAATCTTCAAAATTCCGTCTTTTTCTATCCTCTTCATCAAAGACTATGATTCCAGACCCACCAATAAGATTTAGATTTTTTTAATTTTTGCTTTTAGACTTTGTATTTTTATGTCTATATAACTTTCTGAGCACCATTTCATCTTTACAGCTAATGGCTTCTTTCTAATAAGGTATGTCTCTTTCTCTTATTCTTCTACCAGTCACTTAAACTCTCTCTTGTTCTTTTTTTTTATTTTTTTGCATTATTTTCACTAGTCAACTTGTGTTCTATTATTCACTTTCTGTTCTATTTATTTTGGATGTTTTGTTTTTGTACATACTTGATTCTTGATGTAGCAGTATGCTAAGATCTGTGAAAAAGATTCAATTTTTATGTCCATGTAAAGGTCAACTTGTTTGTGGCGTAAGATGGGTGTTGTTGGATCTGCTTTGGGATTGACCTAAAAAATACTTTGTATTTGCAGGTAATTTTGTTTAATTTATTGGTGGTTTTGTTTATTTTTGTGAGTTTTTGCTGGAAGATGCCTGGAGTTGTTATGGATGAAATTCATGAAGTAGGGGAGGTTAAAGAATTGAAGGAAAATGGAAATTCTACACCATGTAAAGAGAATGAGGAGGGGGGTTTAGGTCCTCGAAATGGGGGCGAGGAGCATGTGGGTGATGGGGTGGTTGAGCCTTCCATTGAGGAACTTTATGAGAATGTGTGTGAGATGCAGAGCTCTGACCAATCTCCATCTAGGCATAGTTTTGGATCAGATGGAGATGAATCAAGGATTGACTCCGAGTTACGACATCTTGTGGGGGGAGAAATGAGGGAAGTGGAGATAATTGAGGAGGATGAGGAGGTGCAGAAGCCAGAGATTGAAGACTCTCGTAGCGATTCTGTCTCTAAGAAGGGAACTTCTGATGATGTGAAGTTGGATAATTCACCATCGTCTAGTACGAAGGATCCTTCTTCAGGGCAACCCAAGACGCCCTCTCAATTGGAGTTGGAATCAGAAACTTCAGCAAAATCAAATTCTAAGGGTAGGAGAGCTTCCCTTGATAAGAAAAATGGAAACAACGCGAAGAAGGTAGTTGTGGGAGGTACCTCAAGGAGTAGGCAGAAGAGTTCGCCTGCTTCAGGATCAAAATTGAAGAATGGAACTGAGGACTCATCTGATTCAGGTTTAGACAATCCTGACCTTGGCCCCTTCCTGCTTAAGCAAGCAAGAGATTTGATAGCTTCTGGGGATAATTCCCATAAAGCTCTTGAATTGGCTCATCGAGCAGCAAAGTCATTTGAGAAATGTGCCAATGGAAAACCTAGTTTAGATGTGGTCATGTGTCTGCATGTAACTGCAGCGATATACTGTAATCTGGGCCAGTATGATGATGCCATTCCACTGATAGAGCACTCGTTAGAAATTCCGGTGGTTGAAGAAGGACAAGAACATGCCCTTGCCAAATTTGCTGGTTATATGCAATTGGGTGATACTTATGCAATGTTGGGCCAACTTGAGAACTCGATTGTTTCTTATACCACCGGTATGGAAATCCAAAGACAAGTGTTGGGAGATAGTGATCCCAGAGTTGGTGAGACTTGTCGATATCTTGCTGAGGCTCATGTTCAGGCTTTGCAGTTCGATGAAGCGGAGAAGCTCTGTCAGATGGCTCTTGACATACATAAAGAGAACGGTTCGCCACCTTCACTAGAGGAAGCGGCAGACAGGAGGCTGATGGGACTAATTTGTGAGTCAAAGGGAGACCATGAGGCTGCTCTCGAGCATCTTGTTCTGGCCAGTATGGCGATGGTAGCAAATGGGCAGGAATCTGAGGTGGCATCTGTTGATTGTAGCATTGGAGACACATATTTGTCTCTGAATAGGTATGATGAAGCCATTTTCGCTTACCAAAAGGCACTCACAGCTCTCAAGTCTAGCAAAGGAGAAAACCATCCTGCCGTTGCATCTGTTTTTGTCCGTTTGGCTGACTTGTACAACAGGACGGGAAAGCTAAGGGACTCAAAGTCATACTGTGAGAATGCCCTCAGAATATATGGGAAGCCCATACCTGGGATTGCTCCAGAGGAGATCGCTAACGGTCTTACTGATGTTTCTGCTATTTATGAGTCGATGAATGAGCTTGATCAGGCACTCAAGTTGCTACAGAGAGCGCTGAAGATTTATAACAATGCTCCTGGGCAGCAGAATACCATAGCGGGTATCGAAGCCCAAATGGGGGTGATCTATTATATGTTAGGAAAATATTCTGAATCTTACAACTCCTTTAAAAGTGCCATTTCAAAGCTCAGAGCAAGTGGAGAGAAGAAATCAGCATTCTTCGGAGTCGCCCTTAACCAAATGGGGCTTGCTTGTGTACAGCGGTATGCAATAAATGAGGCAGTCGAGTTGTTTGAAGAATCAAAGGTCATTCTGGAGCAAGAATATGGACCTTATCACCCCGAGACGTTGGGAGTGTACAGCAACCTTGCTGGCACATATGATGCTGTTGGCAGGTATTTCAATCACTACGTCTACTTACTTTGCAATTCCTTTAAAGAAGCACCATACATACTTTATCATTTATATGGTGTGATTTGTTATGTTCTTGAGAGCTTAAGCATTTGATTTAATTTGTTTTATCATCTGAAATATTTTTCTGCTGTTTTACGATTTTGCATGCTAGACTTGGTGGGGGAAGTTGTCTTCTTGTACTGTCTGCTTTCTGATGAAATCCCACCTTTAAGACATTGGTATAATGTGAGACTTGTTACTTGTATAATTGAGAAGTGAACATTGATAAGACAGCTCCCTCCACAAAAAAATTACTAAAATTTGTCAAAGTTTTGGCTAACCAAGTGAAACAGGTTTTGTTTAACTAGGAGCAAGTATCTGCTAAGAAGTCTTTATTGGCAGGCATCACAAAAGTGTATTCGTCGTTATGAATCATGATTCTGTAATGCACGTCTGTTTTTCCAACTACATGGTGATCTTGATACGAATTGCAGGTTGGATGAAGCTATTGAAATATTGGAATACATTGTTGGGGTGAGAGAGGAAAAGCTAGGGACAGCAAATCCAGACGTTGCTGACGAAAAGAAAAGGTTGGCTGAGCTACTAAAAGAAGCTGGTAGGGTTCGAAATAGAAAAGCCAGATCACTGGAGAACCTACTCGATGCTAATCACCGTCCTAATGCTATAAATAATGATTTGATTATAGTATGATTATGAACACAATGTACATGGAAAATTAAATATTTTGAGATATTTATCAGAGTCAAGAAAAAGGTATAGGTTGAAGGCTTTATTAATTGAATCTTGTTCTGGCATGAATTGTCATAATGCTGAATGTGGGCATCTTGATCACAAAGTTGTTGTATTGGTCTTGTTTTGTTTTCATATTCATTGATAAATTTATTCTGCCCAGTTGTTGCAACTCTGTAATCATTTGTATATCATTATAGAAAGAAAGAATAATACTTTTTTATACACCATCACAAATTTTTTTAGCATTTTAATGAGCTGTCCTTGAGAGAAAAACTATACAATTATTTGCACAGTTCAATTAGATAAGTATATCCTTGAGTTTCTGATTCTCCCACCCCACCCTTGAACATAAGCTAAAAACTGACTATAACTCTGCCTCAGTTTCTAAGTAAGTTAGAGTCGGCTAATATGAATTCTCACTGTCCATGTCGCTCCAGGCAAGTCTATCTTAGTCCAATAACATAACCATATAAAATACTGAATATATGAGTAATATCTGGTTGGCACTATACCAACCCCATGATTCAGCAATCACCAAAGTTTGGTTGGTGGAATTGGAATGTAGACAGTTATAATTACTTGTCTATTCATTGTCACTTCTAAATTTTATAACATAGCTGTTATGTACGGGAAAAAACAAATTTCATCAGTGACGTATCATACTAATTATCTCTCCCAACACCAACACCCCTACTCCACCTTTTCGCTTATAGTAAAAAAAGACTCATTTATTTTCCGAGAATGTACCAATCACATTTTCCTAGCTGGAAAATGGGGTATGGTTATCATAATTATAAGATGTTGATGTTAGGTGAAAGAAAATAAAATTTTAGAGCTAAGGAGTCCCCATCTGTTCCAGCTAGAAATGGTATATAATGGCTCCATGTATATATATAGTTGATGTTTATAAAATTGGTCCCCCATACCCTTTGCTTTTACTTCAACAAAAAAAAACAAATATTAGATGGTGGTTCTTTTAGATTTGTTGGGACCTTATTTTCATAGTAAAACTTTTCTCTGGATATTAACTTCTCTAGCTACCAAAAATTCACAATCATTAACCCATACATACTTTGGATTTATTAATACTAAAAGAATTCATATGTCCTTTTCATTTCTTTTCTATGCATCCAAATGTGATATTATATTACAATTTACAAGTGAGAAATTCACAAAAAGTGTCCCTTGTACTTAGGATAACATCGACACAATCCCTTAAATATCTCTCTAACCAATTTTTGGTCTTTAAAGTTTTCCCAGAAATGAGTTTTTTTCTTTATATCTCCGTTTTGAGTATTTAACAAACTTTGACAGACAGGTTATAAGAAACATGACTTCGGAAGGATGTGACAGTATTTTGAGTAGGGAAAATTGTAATTTGCGGCTATAGTTTTCTCAATTTTTTGTTATTCGTCTGATTTGTATAGTATAATTCGATTCTGATCGTATAAATTTAGATTTTCATAATACATACCTTAACTATTTATATACGATTTATGAAAAATTCATAATAATTGTCTTTTTTTATATATTGACATGCGAAATATGCAAATAGAGTTCTGAAATTGTTCCTAAATGTATAAATAATTACTTTATTTGTATATTCGCTATTGAAATATACAAACCACAACCTTAATAACAAAATGATAGTCGTATAACTCCATTATCAAAATTGTAATTATAAAATCTTATTATATCTATTATTTTTACTATTTCTGAAATCTTTTCTTTTTAGTACATAAAATTATGACTTATTAAGACTAATTGATATAATTAAAAAATATGCCAGTTAATTTAGGTACTTAATGAACATTGGAGAATATGCCGCGATTTTTTTTTATAAAAAGTTTGAAACGAAAATGTACAATAAGAATCCAATTGAGACAAGTGTTATGTGTCAATTCATTAATTTCTAGTGAGTCATTTGATTTTTAATAAGCCTAATA
This sequence comes from Solanum pennellii, assembly GCF_001406875.1. Taxonomy (NCBI): domain Eukaryota; kingdom Viridiplantae; phylum Streptophyta; class Magnoliopsida; order Solanales; family Solanaceae; genus Solanum; species Solanum pennellii. The sequence goes on from NC_028639.1 coordinate 68,674,790, forward strand.
TATATATTTGATTCTAAATTTGATTTCAAATTTTAATCTTAAACTTCAATTTTCATAGTGCACAGTACACATTTTAATTATCCTATCTTTAAATAAATAAATACGCGATTATTGAAATCAAAGAGAGTGAAATGCAAACGCTCCCATGTGTATTAGTGAGCCACTCAATGGCTGTCAACTAATTAAATATTTCACACGTCCATTTTAGAATTAAAAAGATATTAAAATGAGATTTTCATTAGGAAATATAAAAATACATATAATCAAAGTTAAAATTTAAAATCAAATTTAGGATCTAATATATATATTATGCCAAAATATTAATAATAACAAAATTACAAAATCATTAACTTTTTCTTTTAGAATAATAATTAACCCCCGAAAAATAAAATGTAGTCTTGCAAATGGAAACGGGAAAAAACAGAGGGAAACACGTAAAAGGTATAAAAGATTTTGATCTTTAATTTTATGGATGATTATAATAGTAGGAGTTTTGGTCGGAGATGAGCGCAATCACCGGAGAATTCTGATATCACCGTCGAAGTTTTAGGTAATTAATCTCATTCCCAGTGTGAATGAACTTAATCGATGTCTATGTGTTCTTTTTTTTTTTTCAATTTGACGAAACTGGGAATTGATAATTTGTTTCCCTGAAAATTCAGTGCAGTTCATTGGTGTTGACGAGCATGGAAACTCCATCTGATAATCCTCCTAACGTTGATTCCCAAAATCCGGGTATGTTTTTCTTTGAGGCCTTATTGATTGATTTCTCCAATATTAGGGTGTACTTGAGCCATCAATCTGATTGCTGTTTTTTTCCGTTTATTTGTCCTATGAATTTGTTCTTCTTCAGTTTTTGTATCAGTTAGGCTTCTTCTGCACTTTGTAATTCTGGTAATTGGGGCACAGGTTGATCCGGATTTGAATTTCATGTGTTAAACTTTTTTAAGACTTCTTTTTTCACTCAATACATTTTACTCTTAAAATTATGAATAAGTTCCGTATCGAAAATATTGGGTTCGTTGAGCATCCGTGTGGCTAGGTGATTTCTTCCTATTTGTCCTAGCTTTGTGTATCTTGTGGAATTAGTCGAGGTGCTAGCAAGTTAGCTCGGACACCACGATTATTAAGAACAACAAAATATTGGGTTCCGTTTAACAGTAGAATATCAGGGGAGGGGTTGGGGAGGGTAACTGCAACTTTTGGTTTCCGAAGCAGTTACATTTTTTGTAACTTGATGTTGCGTATGGTGATTATTGGTTTAACTTTGGTAGACTTTCTTTTTATGAATCCAAAACTAAATCCTTATGTTGCCAAATAGACACTGTATATAAATTATAATCTCGAATATTTTTTTGGTTACTTCAACGGTTCCTGTAGCAACTAGTGGAGTTGCTATAACTTAATTCTCCAAATGAATGGAGTGCTTTGATGTTTCACATGTTGGGATACTAGATAATATCGTTATTGGTCTGAGATTTCTGACCATCATAGGTAGACTGCTCCAGCAGTTCCTGACACTGTTGATAAAATCTGAGAGCAACAAGAGTAAACTAATGGCACTCCTAAGTTATTGAAAGGGAGAGCGACTCAGTCACTATAAGAGAGCTCCCTTAATAACCAACACAAATACACAGACTGTTATATATAAAGAAGAAGATTTTACATGTGGAAGAGACAAATATGATATACCCCACTCGAAATTGAAGATTCCTAATTCTGTGATCAATAACATACTGCCTGAAATAAACATTTCCTCCCTCCACTTGGAATCTACTTAGTTTATCGTGTATATCATCTGGGAAGGAAATAGTGAATACCCATTTATGATATATAAATGACTTATTTTTCCTTTTTCTTTCCCGGAAGAGGGAGAGACCATCTTGCTTTGGAGAAATGTTGCATCTCCAAAGATACGATGGAAATGTATCTCTCGGTGACTGCAACTAGGTCGTGTGAAGACTCCAAGGAGTTATAGTCACATGTTAATTATCTTATTATCATGTGAAGAACCTATGCCATGGGAGTAACATACAATAGTAAACTTTAGGCAATATCTGTAGAACGGTCAAGCTTAAACTGTACGAAAAACGGAGTCTGGGGTTCCGTGAAATTCTCATATCCTTGTGCTTTCTCTTTTCTTGAGTATGCTTTGCATTTAGAAAAAGATCACGCTTAGATGTAGCTTTGATATCTGTTCTACAAAAATATTTTTCATTTATCTTGTGGTAGAAAAACTTGTTGCAGAGCATCCATTTGAGTTGAATTTTGTTAAATTCACTTTTATTTTGCTGATATGTAGATATCTTTTATATTCTTTGTTTCATTAACTTGAGCTTTATTGGATCATATTTTCTACACACCCATTTATCGATATAAGGAGTTTTTTCGGCAGAGAATATTTTTCACCTTTTGTTTGGGAAGGAAGAAAGACAATAGTTGCAACACAAATAAACTCCTAATATGCTCTTAAAGCTCTTGCAAGAAAAAGTTGAGTTTTTTCATCTGTGAAAGGAGATCTAATCATTGTGGCTCCACTTTAGCCAATGTATTATAATTCATCTTCTAAGAATGCACTCATTTTCTCTTTGATGCTTATAATTGAATTGTATTCGGCGTATGTGTTCTTTAAATTTTTTGAGTTGAATGAATTACTTACTTAACAAATTTCCATCTGTCTTTAAAAAGTCAATTCTCCAACTATGTTTGTCATTTTGCAGCTACCATGTCACAACCAGCTGCTAAAGATCATGATGCCAATCCTGAGGCTACAAGAGAGAATTCTCCAGCTTCTGTATTTGTAAACTCAGAACCAGTTCGGGAGGAGCAAGTCGAAAATGCTGTAAAGTTTCTTTCACATCCAAGGGTTAGGGGATCTCCGGTCATGTATAGGCGTTCTTTTCTTGAGAGGAAGGGGCTTACAAAGGAGGAGATTGATGAAGCCTTTCGTCGAGTTCCGGTAGGCAACTTTCTGGTGTTTGACCTTCAATCTTGGCTTAATTTTATGCATGTAGTGATAAAATTAAGATAACATCAAAAACATGTTTTCCGGTAGGCAACTTTCTGGTGTTTGACCTTCAATCTTGGCTTATTTTATGCACGTAGTGATAAAATTAAGATAACATCAAAAACATGTCTAAATGTCAGGATCCCACTCCAACTGTTTCTACCACACAGCCAGTATCTGCAAATGAAGGTAATTCTAATGTTCTCCAGAAAGGACCTTTTTTGTTGTGTTCTGATATTCCTTTTTCTCAATTGAGACCATGATAATGTCTATGGTCATTAGACTTATGACATTGCTGCTTCGATTTCTTGATGATAGATGAGAAAGTGAAATCTCCATCAACTACTCAAGCACTGTCTGCATCGCAAAATCTGCAGTTTGCATCAGCTCAACAGAGTACTACCATGAGAAAAAGGGGATATTTTTCTCATTTCCATTGGATTCATGCAGTAATGGCTGTTGGCATAATGGCTGCTTCAGGAGCTGGTACAGCTTTACTTCTCAAGGTATACTTTCTAAGAAGCTTCAAGTCTATCATGCCACTTGATACCACATTTGCTGAATTGAGCATGTATTCTGTCATTGTCTAATTGAGAATTTGATGTGATGGATCTTCAAACTGTTGAGATTTTCGAAGTACTACTAATTGAATTTTGTAGGCAAAACATACCTTTTCTTTGCATACACGTATACTTTTTAGTGACCCTTGATGATTTTTTGAACTTTCTTTCAAATAAATATAATATATCCATCAAAACTAAAGCTTCATGCAAATCTCAAAGACCTTCTTTTTGGACATGAATGCAGCTTTTTATTTATTTCTTTTAATTTTAAACTATTCAATATTTGCCCTAGGGCATTGGTTTAGTCATAAGAGCACAATGAGTGAGGTGTAGGTTAGGCGGACACCAGGGATTTGAATCCCTGCTGCAGTCAAACACCAGGTATTCACTTGGAAAAAGGTAGAGGGACTGACCCATTATCCATCAAATTTCAGACCATGCACCGTTGACACTCGAGGGTTTTCTGATTTTTCAAAAAACTAAATTTAAACTATTATCAGATATCAGAGATTTTCTTTGTGCAAAACCAGCGTTCTGAAAAGAGAAACTTCATTCTTTTATTGTCCTCTGCTTTTGGCTTCTCTAAGGTGCAAGTTTATGGGCTTATTCCATGAATTATTTTATGGGAATAGTTTGTTAAAAACATTAAATGCTTTTCTTTCTAATCCAATTTGAGGACATCTAGATTTCTCCATTTGTCCCTTATCCTGCTATAGTTTTGGAAGATAGTGCCAGTATATCAGTTCATCTCTTGTTTGGTACACTTCTATTACTTGATCAGATACATAGAATTAGGTTTTAAATCATTAAACATTCTCTTCGTTGGTTTTAATTTTTGTTTACGTTCAAAATTACTTCTGGTGGTTAAACGTTGTAGAAGCTTGATAGCTAGTGTTTTCTCATAGAAAAAAAAAATCAAAAGCAGGAGTAGCAATTCATTCAAATCTGATATTCGATTATTCAAGGGTATCTAGTGAATTTGGTTTTGCTCTGAGATATGACACTTTTGGCACGGAATTTAAACAGTGACCGCGAGTATTTGTTGAGTGTACTTTTTCTCTGATATTTGGAACACTTCGTATGGTGGATGGAGCAGTGACAATGCATGAATCTGTGATGACATATTTCACTATTTATCTAATAACTGGCCCAGTAACAAAATGCTTCTGACTCTTCCATTCCGTGATTTTATTAGATTCTAATATTCAAATTTTTGAACGATGATTTTAATTCATGGTTTGAATCGATTTTTTGAAAATTATGCTTCTAGCCTATCCCCATTAAAAATGGTAATGTGCTTTTGACAGCATACTATTATACCCCGGTTTAAGTCTTGGATTCGCAAAGTTGTAATGGAAGAAGAAGATGAAAAAGGCACTCTAAAGGGAAGACCAAGTCTAGCAGAAGAAGCTGCTGTTGCTGCAAAAGCAGCTGCTGCTGCTGCAGTTGATGTGGCCCGCGCAAGCCAGGAGATGTTGGCCTCTAAAACTGAAGGTTTGTTAGTAAAGTTCTCTGCATTAATACTGAAACAGTTTCTCTTGCTTGTTTTTCAGTGCATTACCCCATGCTAAACTTATCCATTCATCAATATTTTGCAATGAATAACCTTCCTAGCAATTTGACCTGTTGGCCTCCACAGAGAAAAGGTACTTTGAGGAGCTAACAAAACTGTTAAACTACCAAGTACGAGAGATGAAATCAATGAGTAGCGCCTTACAAAAGCTTGAAGGTGAGTATACATTTGCTTCCAGAACATGCTTCTGCTACCACTTCGTCTCATATTTCTCCCTTTTACCTCTAGTTACTATTTGGAAAATTCTTTTGGTTATGGAATAAAGTATGTGCCTTTTGAGCATTTATTGCTGCTAGAAGTAACATTCATGTACGTTAAAGGGGATGCATTTTGGAAAGGATATAATGTGTAGGCTTCTAGCTGCACTTACTGAGGTTAAAGAGAAATACAAGTGCCTTTAATTGAGCGATAAAAGGAGGGAGAGAAAGAGAAAGAGATAGGATATTTTGCTGGTTCCACCTTCCTTTGAGGCTTGGCTACTTTACTGAACTTATTGACTTTACAGTTTACTCTATGGCGTTTATATGAGATTAAACACTTGAGTTCCTGCTTGCACATCAGTGCATATTTTAAAGTGTCTCAAATGTGTCTCCTCCCTTACTCTGCGAAGATCTTTCTGTGGTACCTATACTCTGAGGAGCTTCTATCCAATTTATGCTGTGGTAATGGTTTGTATCACTTTAGTGGTTTCTGTAAGAGTTGTGATCCTCAAGCGTTAAAGGTTAGACGTTTGAATTTGGAAACTTCTGCATTTGCTTGATCACAGTGACCATGGTCCACTAGGTCCCAATAAACTGGGAAAAAAAGGAAGGGTTTTTGCCTGCATTTATTCATGAGTATTCTATTATCATCTTGTATTGATTCAAAATTCGCATCGCTATAACAGTTCTTAGTGTTGTGGCTTGCTCATGCTATTATATACTTTTCTTTTCTTAATTTGTGTGGAAAATCTATTTTTTACCTTGTATTCTTCTGTTTGAAATAATATTATTGCAATAAGAAAGCTGAGAAATATTTATACTTGAATCTTTGTTTTCTAATTAAATACAATGTACATGGAATATATGGAGGCAAGGATGTGGATGTTGGCTAGTGGATCAATGCATTCAAGTCCGGAAAAGTTTCAGTTCAGATTTTGTGCTCTTCTCTCTGTTGTCTCTCACATTTATATATTTTGGATTTGATCCAAACTATAATGTTGTCATTTGTCTTGGAGTTAAAGCTATTATAAAATAACTATCAGGTTCTTTAGAGGAGAAAATTGTCATGGGTAGTCTTCAAATTCACATTCCCCACCCTCCAACTACCTTAAAGAATAAAGAAAGATAAAGGGATGTGTACCATGAATAGTGAGCAGCAGGTACCTGACTGGAATTTGTGTATTCAGGGAAAAGTAGTACTTCTGGAAGAATACCTGCCATGGAACGAGATGATAAAAGAGTCTCGATTTCCTATTCTACGGTAAGCTGTGTAGTTAAATGGACTTCCATCTTATTTTTGATTAATCTCATCGACTTTTAAAGTTCTGTTTTCTGATATTCTTTGATGGTACAGCAATCCTATTTAAATGGAGAACTGCATGTTGATGTACATCTATTTTTGCAGGATATAAATGACCAACCACCAAATCCTTATCAGCCTGTACCAAATCCTCGTTTTGGTCCAAAGCCTAAGGTCTTTCTCCTCCAATTTTTGTTCTACCTACAGTATTGGGATTGATACAGTTTTATTTTTCCGCAGATAATACTTAGAAATTCTTTGTCTGAACCTATATCCTTTAATTCTAAATTAATGCTGTGCGTATTTGTTTTGGGTCTGCTGGCTCCATTTTCTGAAGTCAGTGTGCAGCCTGTTTTTGGACAACATGACAAACTTTAGACACCATCCTTCCACTCGAAAACTTCCTTCTTGTAGCTCAAGCCTAAAGCTTTAAATGTAATAATCCTTAACTGATGTTTTTGCTAATTATTGACTGCATTTGATGTTTATGGAGTATGTGCATCATTGTATGGATTCTTATACAACTGTCACTTTGATTTGGATGACAAAGTTATGGTTTCATCTCTTTGTGATAAGACCTTTCTATTTGATGTATTTTCCTTTGCCTTCTCTGTTGATGTGAGAGAACTTGGGTGAGGTGGGGTGGAGTCAATCTGAATCATTTGTTTGAATTTGAAATGATTTTACTATGTTGATCGTGAACAGCCTTGGGAAATTGGCCAAAATCAGAACAGGAGTTTCTTTCAATCCCAAGGGAGTGGTGATGGCTTAAATTATGAGTATCAAGACAGTTCAACGCCTTGGTGGCAACGCAAGAGTGGCAGAATAACAGTAACCGAAGCTGAAAACGAAGAGAAGTTTGGATATACTGCTGCACCAACTGAAGTACGACCAGTTCAGCGATCATGGGTTCCTCCCCAGCCACCTCCAGTTGCAATGGCAGAAGCAGCTGCTGCCATCCGTCAACCTAAGAAGTCTTTGTTACAGAAAGAAAAGCTAACCAGTGATGAGTTAATGGCTAGTTCCTCAGAAATGTCAGATGATGACTTGCAGAGGATTACAAAAATCTCCGAATCAGGTGGTCTCACCGAAACTAATACTTCAGGTTTTGGGCAACAGTTGAGTGGGGCACCTATTACAAATGGTGACAATGTCTTGAACAGCTGAAGTTTCTCTTGTTCTACCTATCCTAAGGTTTGCTTTTTTGGTCTTGAGGTGATCTATCACAATCTTGTAAGGTACATTTTATCGATGAACTCGAATTTCTGATGTTTCCTTTGTGCTTCTAGGTTGAAATTTAGAATTACACTTCTAAAACTTGGCTCTTATGTGAAAAGATTACTGTCTATACCAAAAGCTTGTTTGCAGAGGAGCTAAATTGTTTTTCACTAATTGTTTGAAAGCACTGATTTTCTGTTTGTGTATCTTGCTGTATCCAATAAGCTCCCAAAAAAATTAAATAATATTGTGTACGTTATTTTTAAATTTTTTTGACTTATTTCTGGAAGATAATGTTATGTTGGTGATCATTAGTGATATTGTGGATGTTATTAAGTGGTCACGTTCAACTGATCGCCTATGCAGCGAATGAGAGGAATACACGTGTATTGTCTCTATATATTAAATAAAAGTATAAGATAATTTAGAGTAATCATTACCTAAAAAGATACATAATTACTAGTAGTGTGTTTAAGTGAGTGATCCATTAGTCATTTGAGTGGGACATTTGCCTAATTGCATTAAATTTTCAATAAACACGAAAAAATGTGTTTCTCAATTTTGTGTACCCAATTCGTGTCCCCTCAACCCCACCCTACTGCGCTATGAAAGTATTTTAGAATAATACCTTAAAGCGTGCTCAGACATTTTAAAGTGAGTTTAATTTTAATGTTACGATTTTTTATCGTAGTAATAATTTCACAATTTAACTCTTTTATTATTTGGATGGGCAAGTATCGTGTAGGAAACTTGTTCATTTTTCTAGGTTAGAAGAATTTCAAACTTATAGAGATTTCTTTTCGGTCCAAAAAGGAGAAAAAAACATGCATATTTTCTTGTTTTATTTTTATATATACATTTAAAACTTAGATATTTCGAAACTCTACAACAAGCATTTCTATAAGTTCATATAATTTAATTCTGAAAAAGTGAAATATGACAACTAATTCAAGACATAAAAAATAGTGATTAACGATGATGAACATGATAATTAACCATTAAAAAAAAAGTTTGAATTAACCCAATTTACTGATTATTTTAGACTTTTAGTATGTTTTGAATGATTTCATATAATTTAATTCTGGAAAAGTGAAATATGACAACTAATTCAAGACATAAAAATAGTGATTAACGATGATGAACATGATAATTAACCATAAAAAAAGAAGATTTGAATTAACCAAATTTACTGATTATTTTAGATTTTTAGTATGTTTTGAACAAACCAATATATTCCCCTTTTGTTTTTTCTCGCATTAAAGGTTGTTGAATTATTCTCTCTTTGTTTAGTGCACACATATATTAGAATATGAGCTTACCACCCAACATTTCTAAACTATTAAAACAAAAATAGACCTTTGATATTGCTATCTAAGCCTGCATCACACCTGTATTTACCCTCCGATCATCTAATTTATCAATATGATTGAAATATTATCATCTAAATATTTTAGTTGCATACGTTAGTGCAAGAAATAGCTAAATAGGTGTTTGGTATTGAACGTTGTATGGGAAAGTTATCCGAGGAAATAAATTTTTTTGTCCTCTTATGATTTAAAAATTATTTTCTTCTATTCAAATCTTAAGAGAACAAAAAATTTCATTTCTACGAATAACTTTCCCTAGAACGTTCAATACATAACACCTATTTAGCTATTTCTTGCACTAACTTATTGTTTTACTTGTATGGACCAAAAATACGATTTTAACTTTGTCTCTTCAAAATAAGAAAAAAGAGCAAAAATCTAAATGCTTATACGCTCACATAATATTTAATTAAACAAAGGAAATCTTCAAAAGAGCTTTCTTTAGTGAATAATTAAGTACGATTTAGACCTCTTTATCAAGAGAAAATCTTCACTTTAGTAAAGGTGCTTTTACACGTTGCTACTCCTATTTAATTATATTATATTCAATAATTAGATAACATTTAAAATAAATATAAAGCTTATCACACCCTCAAGATGAAATAAATATAATGCATTTGACTATCTAGATTGGGAATCTTCTAATAGAATGGCTAATTAATTCTTAATTAGTACCTTAGATAAACATAATTATACATAGCGTGATTGAGGAAAAACCAAAGAGATAAAGTATAAATTAATAAAGTGTAAGAATATAATTATATTAGCTTCGATAAATATAGCATATACAGTCCATTAGATGTGAATGATTCTCAATTCGTCGTCATGCTTCCTTGTGTCCCTTTTTAATCCTCCACCGCCGGCATCTTATGGATATTATTCCATATAATCTTACTACTATTTTATGTATACGCGACGATATAATCAGAATTCATATTAGAATAAATTAACTATGTAAACAGTAAAAATATAAAAATTTAATATTTATAATTTTTCGACGAACGTGCTTTGGCTTTTTTGTGTCATATTATATACTCCTACCTATATGACCGTGTAAGGCAATACTTACTAATTCTCTCTATCAATTTACAAATTTAGTGTTGAACATAAATTGATATCAGATTTAAAATAAAAATGATATAATATAAGTATATTATAATATTTTATATATAATCGATCTATTTGAATCATTAATGCTTTTATTTCTTGATAAAAGTTTTAAATTTATCGATATAAAAAGGAGGCGGTAATTTTTATTATATAAACAAAGAAGATGAATTTGTTGAGGCCTTTAGACATGGTCCATTTGATCATGAAAGCGGTAATCGTGAACTTATAAAGTTTAAATAACCACTAATCCATGAAAAGGCAATGAATAGCTACGAATTTCTTTACTTTGGGTAACATTTGGACTTTTAAGAAAATATTTATCACGTGAAACTTGGAGAAGAGACTAAGAGCTTGTTTGGCTCAGCTTAAAAGCTGATTTTTAACTTATTTAGCTGTTTGGCAATACTCAAAATAGCTTATTTTAAGTTAAAAAAAACTTATTTTAAGTCAAAAGTTAAAAGCTGGGGTAGGGGTGCTTTTTTTTTTTTTAGCTTATAAGCTGTTTTAAGTTGACCACATTTTTATCTTTTTGCCCTTAATATTTTTATACAATCTCCAAATTACAACATAACCTTAACATCTCTTTCTTCCATTTTTCCCTTTTCACGTTTGGCATAGCAACTTCAGCACTTTTATCCAAACACATAACTGCTTATTTTAAAAATAAGTTTCAGCACTTTCAAAAGTACTTTTTAAAGCTACTTTTATTAAGCCCATCCAAACGGGCCCTAAAGGGGCATCTATATTTTAAATTTGGGGACTATTATTACTTTATCTGAAATAAAAAAGAAATTAATTATAAAAATTTAAAGTCAAAGAAAATTAATGATTTTGAGTTTTTTCTTCAATTGTAACAGGATTATATGGTACTATAACTTTTGAAAATTTAATCATATTTGAGCGATACAAATTAATAATGATTAATGAATATGATACTTTCTTCGTTCTTTTTAGATATATTACATTTTTTGAAAGTTAATTTAATAAATTTTTAAAATTAAATTAGATTATGTTAGTTTGATATTTTAAAAATATTTTTAAAAATTATAAAAATACAATAAATTGAAATTTTTGCACATCAGTATGCTAAATATTAGTCAAAATTTTATTATTTAATCCTAAAAAAAAATCGTAACCACTAAAAAGACACGGGATGAATACTTTTCTTCTATCGAACTTAACACTTTTACAAATTTTAATAATTTGTATTTAACATATATATACTTTTCTACCGAAAGTTTTTGTGGAATTATTTCCATTTTAAACATGTATAAATTAAGAGTTACCTTCTATTTTATAGTACTATATTTTTAGCCAACTTCTTTATTTTTTGGACTATAAGAGAGGTATTTGTGCATCCTTCATGCCAGCCACATATTAATCCCAAATAACTTACATTAGCCACAGCGAGACACACAGCCCCCCATCTCTCTCTCTCTCTCAATAGCCAGAGAGTACACTTAGGATTGCTGTCAACAATTTACTACCCTTTTGTTTATACAAAAAAGCTGAATTTCATTTCCAATTTACCTGGTAGTTGGAGTAATCAATAGGAATTGAAATGGCCCTCAATTTGCTTTCTCCTGCTGAAATTAAGTCAATCTCTTTCTTGGACAATTCAAAGTCCAGCTACAATCTTAGCCATCTTAAGTTCTCAGGTTCTTTATTTCTAAACCCCATGTAGAGAGTTTCTTGATTTGGATAACTTTCTTGAAAGTTTTTATCTTTTCTGTTGTTTTCTTCAATTTTGAGTTGTGGGGTGGTGAAAGATTATCTTTTTCCCCTTTTTTTGCTGCAAGAATCGTTTTTTAAACTTCTAGTATGATTTTGACTGATTTGGGGTTGAAGGGTGTTGTGATTTTTCTTGATTTAGGTGGACTGTCTATCAGAAGAAAGGAGTGCAGTGGGGCATTTGCTAAGAGAGTTCAGTGTTCAGCACAGCCGCCGCCACCTCCTGCCTGGCCTGGAAGGGCTGTTGCTGAGCCGGGAAGGCAGAGTTGGGATGGTCCAAAGCCTATCTCAATTGTTGGGTCGACTGGCTCTATAGGAACTCAGGTTGGTAAATTTTGGAATGGGCTAAAAGACTTACTGAAATTGTGTTTTGAGTCTTGATTGGTTCTGGCTTGAAGTTGGGATAAAGTACTAGTAGAAATTTTTATAGCTTTAGGTGATAGTTACTTGCAGTTACAGTGTCAACTAAAATTTCAACTGTTTCCTCTAAAAGAGGATGACGAGATTCAAATTTACCTAGATTCCATTCTGCATCTTTTCTATCTGTTCTTTATTATTAGTGGTGTGCTGCTTTCGCTACTGTGCCAATTATGCCAGTTGTCTTTTGCTTCTTTTTTTTTCTTTCTTTTTCTTTTTGTATTGTTTGCGTGAATGAAATTCGAGTTAGTATAGGTTGCTTGGTATTTGAGAGAATCAAAATTTTGTTTTGATTCTCTACTTTTTTTATACTAGTATACAGGAAGTCCTTCCAATAAATCAATGCAAATTATTACTTTTACAACAAAAAAAAGCCGGTTATCTTTTGCTTAAGTTCTTCGTTGCTTCAATTCAAAGTTTGTTTCTGCAGACTTTGGATATAGTCGCTGAGAATCCAGACAAGTTTAGAGTTGTTGCACTTGCTGCTGGTTCAAATGTGACTCTTCTTGCTGATCAGGTTAGTATTTGTTTACTGCATGTAAGTGGAAAGGACCATGAAATGTCAAGTCTGAATAGAATAATATCCAACCTCTCAGCTTGCTTTGTTATCTGTGTCTCTGCATGAAGATCTTGAGGCATTATATAGTCTGCTGTCAATAACACGACTGTTGTTGTTTAAAGATATGACGATTATTCAATTTTAAAATGGTTCCTCCTTATACCACCCACTGATTTCCTGCCCTTCCCATGCTACAAGCCTAGACGTGTCATGTTTGCAGTTCTTTAATTGACACATCGCGTTAACCATGTTGAAACACAAATATCAGGGCCCAATTATTACCATGTTTTTTCCTTATTTGGTTTTGGATGATCCACTCAAGAGAATGGTGAAAATCACTCAAGCTCGTTTTATATCATATGCTATTTACATTTTGTACCCGCAATTTGCACGAGTGTGGTGGAAATATTGGTTCCTCAACATGGATACCCCAACTAGATCAACCTTCTGTTGTCAGACTCTCTTATCTGTCAGGTGTAGTTTGGTCTTTGACTCTGATGATAAACTTCGTTATCTCCGTTTAGGTCAAAACATTCAGGCCAAAATTAGTTGCTGTTAGAAATGAATCATTGGTTGAAGAACTCAAAGATGCTCTTGCTGATATGGAAGACAAGCCTGAGATTATACCTGGGGAGCAGGGTGTCATCGAGGTTTGTCAACTGTCCCTAACTTTTTTCCTTAGCGAGTAGAAGTTCATTTCACTTGTTGTAAATTATTTTTTTGACCTTTGAAAGAAATATGTTGATTATTGTTGTCTATGATGTGTTTCAGGTTGCCCGCCACCCTGATGCTGTCACTGTAGTTACAGGAATAGTTGGCTGCGCAGGTTTAAAGGTGAGGTTGAGGTTTTAGTCTATCTGAATCTTTTCGAAATTATGGTGACACTTCTTCCAAGATATCCTTATAAATATCCATTCTAAAAAAGCTAAGTGTGAGTGAAGAGTACCGAGGGGCTGAAAAGTGATATATTTCCTGTTTCTGTTTTCCTTTTTTGTGGGGTGGGGGTGGGAGGGAATGAGGACGAACAGGTTGTCGTTTGGAGGGGAGCTATAGAAAAGACATACCCGCTTAAGTAATACTCAGAAATCAACTAGAAGGTTTCTCCAAGTCGCTTAAAGGCTTTATAATGGCAGTGCTGGGAAGACTTCAAATTTTACCCCACAATGAAGCAAAAATGCCTTCTATCTGTCCATGTTAAGAGATAATAATACATTTAACTAACTCTTGATTCCTTTGGAGACATAAATGCACACAAATCCAATCGCGTAGAAATAGAAAGACTTCTTCAACAGAGCTAGCTCCCTTCTATACAATAATCATGTTTAAAATAATTATAGCTAAAAGTAGCATTGTGTGCTAGATTAAGTTGTTACTGAAACTAAATGTTGGTTATTGCTCTTCTTGCTGTTCTCTTTGATAAAGTTATTTGTCTTTCTTGGCTAATATATAACTAATGAATCGTCCAAGAAAAAATGTGTATCATTTAGATGTTCTCAAATTTGTTAGTCTTTGTTTGCTTCACTAGCCTACAGTGGCTGCCATCGAAGCAGGAAAAGACATTGCTTTGGCTAATAAAGAGACTTTAATTGCTGGTGGTCCATTTGTCCTTCCTCTTGCACACAAGCATAAAGTGAAGATTCTTCCTGCAGATTCAGAACATTCTGCTATATTCCAGGTACAGTTCTATGAGGCTGAGATTGTCTTAAGATCTTTCTGCAAAACTTACAAGTATGATCATTTGTGAATGTACGTCATGCATCTCTTATTAACCTTCTGTTCTGCATTGATGATTGTCCAATGTAAATTTCCGCCCCTGGGTTCTTTAAGGCTAAGAGAGAAATATTTTAATTGTTTTTCTTGGTTTCAGTGCATACAAGGCTTGCCAGAGGGTGCCCTTAGGCGCATTATATTAACTGCATCTGGAGGGGCTTTCAGGTGTAAAATCTTGAACATTGATTGAATACTAAAATTCGTTCTATATCTTAATTTTAATCCTCATATTGCAGCATTCATTTCAATCTGCAACCCCAACGAATTCAAATTCATTCTGTTGTCCTCCTTTCTTTAATTGAATCAGTTACTCGGAATGTTTTGCCTACTTTATTTTATCTTAAATGACAATTATCAGAAAATGTTGTTTTCTTATGTCCCTTATTTTGTATTTATCCACCAAATGATCCCCACACGTACCCTAAAAAATTCAAAAGCTTTATATATAACCAATTTATTCTGTCTTTCTTTTAATCATATGTTCATCTTGTTAACCTTAGAACTGATATTACTGACTCTGATAGGGACTGGCCAGTTGAGAAGTTGAAAGAAGTTAAAGTAGCTGATGCTTTGAAGCATCCCAATTGGAACATGGGAAAAAAGATTACTGTTGATTCTGCCACCTTATTCAATAAGGTATCTCAATTGTTATATTAAGACCATTGCTCCAAATTGTTGCTTCATACATTTTAAGCTTTTATTCCATATGTGAACCATGGGAGTATGTTATAAATTATTTGTCTTAGCCTGGGTTTGAAGGTTTGTCTTGTTTTCAGGGTCTTGAAGTTATCGAAGCTCACTACCTTTTCGGAGCTGAGTATGACAACATTGAAATTGTCATCCATCCCCAGTCCATCATACATTCGATGGTGGAAACACAGGTAAAATCTTGTATTTTCCCTCCCTTCAGCTATGAGATTATGTCAATTATGTAACCATAGATGAATATGCTGATGACTCCATGCTCATAAATTGACAGCTTAGGAATTCTTTTTCCTTCTGAAATTTGTAGGATTCATCAGTATTGGCACAGCTAGGGTGGCCTGATATGCGTTTGCCCATCCTTTATACTTTATCCTGGCCCGACAGAGTTTACTGTTCGGAGATTACTTGGCCTCGGCTTGATCTTTGCAAGTAAATAACATTCTTTCTTTGTGAATGTATTTTATTTTGCTTATTGCGCGCTAAGCTCATTCGTGATCTATATTTGCTTACAACTTTGTTTTTTTACTTTCCAAACAAGAAACAAGCTTTAGCTTTTCCTTTCCAGTTAGTATAAATAACTCTGAGCGATGATATAGGCTCGGATCATTGACATTTAAAGCTCCTGATAATGTAAAATACCCATCCATGGATCTTGCTTACTCTGCTGGGCGCGCCGGAGGGACCATGACTGGAGTTCTGAGTGCAGCAAATGAGAAGGCAGTGGAATTATTTATTAGTGAGAGGTATGTAGTATGTATTCTTACATTCAACTTCTG
This sequence comes from Solanum pennellii, assembly GCF_001406875.1. Classification (NCBI taxonomy): domain Eukaryota; kingdom Viridiplantae; phylum Streptophyta; class Magnoliopsida; order Solanales; family Solanaceae; genus Solanum; species Solanum pennellii. The sequence continues at coordinate 68,691,086 of NC_028639.1, forward strand.
TACTGGAGCATGTATATGTTTCAAATATTTGTTTTGCTAATAATTTAAGATTCAGTATGGCACCTGCTGCTGGTAGTTATAGTGACATCATCTTTTGTTGGGGTTGTCAATTCATTCGTCAAGGGATGCGAGGTCATTGCATCTCTAATAGTTAAGCTGCATGTACTAAACTCTTGATATTTATCTGCAGTCCTTCCAAATAAATGATCGTTTTTAAATCTACCAATAGCTTAGGTTGCCTTTGGTGTCCCATAGTGTTGAAGCTAAGTAATCTTGTTTGACTATAGAATATTAAACACTTAGATTTCCCTTGTACTTGCTGCATAGATCTATTCTTTCTCATTGGACGTGGTTCAGAGTTATCGATAAATATCAAAATGTAGCCTGTTCTTCTCATTTTCCTGTTACTGTCTGACTGGCAGAATATATATGTTTAAGATGCATGTGAGTGGCAGAATATGCTCTGCTACTATTAGATCTTAGCATCGTGTCTAGATTTTCTTACAAATGACCCACCGGGTGATCATTTAACTGATGAATTGTCCTTGTTTCAGAATTAGCTACTTGGATATTTTCAAGATTGTGGAGTTAACATGCGCGAAGCACCGGGAAGAGTTGGTGTCTTCTCCATCGCTGGAGGAAATTATACATTACGATTTGTGGGCTCGAGACTATGCAGCCAGTTTGGAACCATCATCTGGTTTGAGTCCAGCTCTTGTATGATTTGTTTTTTCGGTTAGCACCCAACATGTTTACCCAGTGTAAGGAAATTGTTAAAAGGGTGGGGGAATATGCAAATATGTATGTGTAGTAGTGAATGTAATATGATTAGGTTACATGTACTACATCAGTTGATGTGAACTCCTCACCCTTTTTGAGTAAATAAATTCCTTTTTTGATATCTTATATATTATTTTTTCCCCTTCCACTTTAAGCTATACCTATATAAAACTCATTTATTAATTTAAATTTTTTGTTTAAAATATCAATTCCTGGATTCCTTAGATGGACTCTTACGACAATACACTCAAATTGTTTACCACAGTAAAAAAATTAATATATTTTTCGCTTGAAGCCTGGGATCTCAATACGGATCCAATCATATTTCTACTCTTTTCTAATTTACAAAAATTTCCTAAAATATGAGTCATCCATAAACATCCCAATTTGTACTAGTTCTTCAACACGATGTCACATGTGTATTTCATGTTAAATAGTATATTAATACTTTAATTCAAGAATTTGAATAGAAATCTAGAAAGAGAGAAATACACACATACAAAAACAAAAATAATAATAAAAAATCAAGATAAATTATCTTTGATAATGGGAAAATTCATTCTGTTGGTAAGTTATAACTCTTCTTTAAAAATTTGTATTATTTTTATTAGTTTTACTGATAAAAAATCTTTCATTTTTATAAATAAGAAATTTAACATTATCATTTTATCTTTTTTTTTTTTTGGTAAGTGAACAAGAAATGCTAATTAGTCCTCCGTGATAACAAGTAAAAATAATCTAAAATAATTATTAACAGTAATATTAGGGCGTGTTCGGTAGGAAGATAAATATTTTCTAAAAAATAAGTGAGTTTTTTACTTTGTGTTCAGTGTATAACAATATATATCATATTATTCTAAAATTATTTATATATAATCTAGACAAATACTATAAAACGTGAGAATCCATAGAAGTGTGGGAGGTGGAGAGGATGGGGATAACAAGGGTGTTGTGGACGTGGAGTGAAAATGAATTGCAAGGGGACAGAGATGGTGATCATGGAGGTTGAGGTGCATTTGAGTTAAAAATATCAACAAATTTAAAGTTAATTGATAATGAACCAAATAATTTTTTTATTTACTTGTTCAAACTTTAAACACTATTAACAATTCTTTTTTGACTATTCCAACAACCTAAAATTAATTTCTCAAACAGACGAAATCCAGAATTCTAAAAATGAAAAATTAAAAATAATATACCAATTAAGGATTATAATTAAAACACCCACCTTTTTTTTTTTTTTTGAATAATAAAACAAAGAAACACAGCCAACTCTCATTTATTTAAATCACGTAGAAAAGAAACCACACACAACAGCGCAGCCAATTTCTACAACACCACACATACAAAAGTATTCCCTCTTACGTGTGGACTTTAGATCATATTACGTATAAACCAAGTAAAGAACTGTTCCAAGTGTGTACACATATATCACTCTCTTCGTTTTATATTATTTGTTTAAATTATTTTTTAAAAAAAAATAATTAAAAATATATTCTATTGAATTAGTTTTACTATAATATTTTAAAATTTTATGTTTAACAACTATGAGTACTAATATAATCATTTAATACTATAAAATAAAATATTTAATTTTGATATAGACGAAATACCTACATTATACGTTGACACCTCAAAAAGTCAAAAGTCAATAATTCCAATTTTCCACCGATTGTTTGGTATATACGATGTAAAGCTCAACAACTTATTGTACACCTTCCCTCACCTAATCATTATCCCTTTTCCCATTTGATTTTCCGTTTCGAATTAGTAGCCTTTATAATCTCAAACCGACGCCCGCACTTTCTACCTTTTATACCAAACTAACAAACAAACGCTCTCTCTCTCTCTCTAGATTTTTGTGTTTGGGAATCAGTGAGTTTGTTGGAGAAATGCAGGCGAGGTGGGAGTCATCACAGTCTCCGAGTTTCAATAGTTACTCTAATAAGAATTTGGCTGAAATTGCTGATAGAGTTGTACAAGAGTTCAGGGCTGAAAATGGAACAGATGAGGAGTTTTTTGTTGATGATGATGGAGGTTTGAGTTGTTTTGAGAGTGGAGGAACGTTGAATGAGAAGGAGGAGGAACAAGGAAATGAAGATGAAGATGAATTTGAGTTTTCATTTGTAAAACAGTCTGAAATTTCACCAGTTGCGGCTGATGAGATTTTTTATAATGGACAGATCCGTCCGATATATCCGCTTTTCAATAGGGATTTGTTGTCGGATTTCATGAATGGTAGATCTAAATTGAATTCGACGTCGGAGGAGATTTCTTCTGCTCGACCGAAATCGATTAGGCTTCCGTTACGGAAGCTTTTCATGGAAGAAGAGCGAGAAGGTAACTTTTCGTGCTCATCATCGGAAGCCGATGATCTGGAAGGGATTCCTGAGGGAACGTACTGCACGTGGACGCCTAAACCGGAGGAAAAATCTGCCGGAAGTTGTAAGAAGAGCAGTTCCACAGGCTCCTCAAAACGGTGGAAGTTTCGTGACCTTCTTTACCGGAGCAATAGCGACGGTAAGGATACGTTCGTCTTTTTGACTCATTCGTTCAGAAAGAAGGAAAACAAAGCAGAGAAGACAACGATTGATAATGCAACAAAGGTTACCGCAAAATCAAAGGGAATTCCGGTGGCTGATGGTTGCCCGGCGATGCATTACGTGAAAAACGGAGGCGGCGAGAAAAGGAAAACCTACTTACCGTACAGGCAAGATCTAGTCGGGTTTTTTGCTACGAGTCGGAATGTAATGCCATTGTGATGTGAATACGTGATTAATTAATTAAGCTCCTTATTAATTATGATTACGTAGTTGATTTGCTGGTTTTTGAGTGATTTAGATTGATTAAATTAGAGAGTAAATGATGATTAGATCATGAATCAATTGTCTGTAAATATCTGGATAAGTTTTGTCGTTATCCTAGTTGATGAATTATGAATGAAATTTTCGTACTAGTATTATTTCTTAATTTCATTTAATAATAATTTTGAAATTCAAATAAGCTCTAATTTTTATTTTTGATTCAAATATATAACCTAAGCGAAGATTCTTACATTCAAATAACTCTTTTTTGTCAGTATTTGCTTTCTACTCTTTCGAAAAATCAATGCAGTTTCTCGAAGGGATTGAATTGTCTAACCTTTCAGATAGTTCCCTCATTGCCAAGCAAAATATAAATTAATAATCAGTGTAGGGCATATGAATTCATGATCGTGAGAGCAAGAAAGAAGGAAAAACTAAGTGTTACTAATATTTATGCAAGTTGTTGTGGACCTTAAAATTATGGGATATATAGGTTAGACATTTTATGTGGTGATAAATCGTGTTTAAGTAATTCTATCGCGTGGAAAAGACTTCCATCCAATCTTATATCAAACGTTCAATGAATTATTACTATTCTAAAATGCAGAATTCATATTCGTATTAGTTAAAATAGTATGCTTATACATATAGACATGAAGTCTTAGATTCAAATTCGAGTTTGAGAATAGGTAAAATCATCGATTCAAATTAGGCATAAATATATGCATAAAACAGGAGTATCTGTCTGGACCTTACGACATATAAGCATCCATGTGAACGTATCCCATGCTGATGTACTTGGCTTACCGTTTTCCCTTCCACAATCTATGGAGCTTGTATACAAAATTAATTTAATTTGATATATCGGAAATAACAATTCATTACTATTAGTTCCATTTTAGTTATTTACATTACTAGAAATAGTTCTTTAAATTTATAAAATAATAGAATTGGATTTAATCTTTATGAAAGTGTAAACAAGTTCATAAAGTTGCACTACAAGAAAATTCTGAATTATATGAAGATTTTTCTGGGAACTAATATAAAAATTTGGATGAAAATAAGTTTTCCTGCAAATTTCATACTAATTCTCAATTCTCAAGAAAATTCTGAGGTAATTCACACTAAAGTTCAAATAGAATTCAGTAAACCAAAATCAGTAAGACTATCCTTTTTATTTGTACTTCTCCTTTCACTTTTACTCGTTACACTTTGACTTGACTCATTCATTAAAAAAATAATTATTGATATAAGTATTTATTCACTTTCACTTTTACTTGTTACACTTTGACTTATTCTCTATTAAATGATGTTTTGAAAAATATGTTTTTAATGCTAATAATAAAACATGGAAAAAAATTAATATCTTTTTATAGGTCAAAAATAATAAGTAAAATAAAATCTATTTTAGAAATAAATTACGATTTAAATTAAATAGGAGTGATAAGGAAAGGAGAGAGTTAATCATCAAATAATCAATGTGAACAACCAAAAGAATGTCATTGATGATTGCAGATTAGAATGTCGGAGGCTTATGTTAATTACTGTGATTAATGATACTAATATTTGGTCATCAACTACCCAATCAATGTAAGATTTCTTGCAAGCAAGGCAAAGCTTTTCTTAATTAATGATTTTTTATTAATTTTAAGGAATATCAAAAGTTCATTTTCTTTCTTTCTAGAAGTGAAAAAGTCATTTGGGATATGAGGAGCAAGTTAATCTCAATTAAATTACTATTTTAATATGTAGTACTCTCTTCATTTTATATTAGTTAGATCAATTTTTTTTATACGTTAACTTATTATAAATAAAATGCTAGTTTTACTAGTTCACCGCTTAAGAACCCAATAAATTTTTTCCTCTTTCTTTGAACACCTTAAAATAGAATTAATAGTATGATAATATACAAAAAAAATTAATTTATATTTTTTTAATTTAATAAGATAATCAACTAATATAAAATAAATATATTTAATAATGTCAATATTATTTCTCAACAGGAAAATGATTTGGAAAACTACACTCTACCTTTGATTAAAAGATTGATTTGGAAAATGGAACCTTCGAATATGTCTTCTTATCTTGAGAATTGCGATGTTTATCAAACTTTTATTAGAATATAAATTAACGTATGAAGACTTTGGTGGATAAGAATCAAGACGTTCTATTATTTGAAGTTGACAATCAAATATTATATTCTATGTCCTTGTTACGTAACATGTAAAAATCATTTGGTTTATTGAATGCTTAGTTCTGAAAATATAATTCTAAAATCAGCATATTCCACTTAAGAGGTGAAATATCATATAATATTGAACTTAGGGTGTGTTTGGTACGGAGGAAAATGTTTTTCATGGAAAATGTTTTCCTAGAAAATGTTTTCCTGGAAAATAAGTAGATTTTGGACTTATTTTCTCATGTTTGGTTGGTCACTAGAAAAATATTTTTCGAAAATGATTTTTAGTGTTTAATTTA